>NC_139640.1:7953618-8113618 GCF_964638095.1 Poromitra crassiceps
GCAGTTGCCATAAGCGTCAAAGATGACTTCCATGGGTTTGCATTGAGTTTAGTCGGAAAGCCCAAGTCGTTTCATGTGTCGCTCAAGGGTACCATGTTAGTAACAAGCGACGCACAAGGGACGGGACAAAGCGTCAATATGCTACGCGCTCGGAGTGAGAACGTGTTGCATATAGCGATGCTGAGATCTTCTAGCATTGCACACGCTGGGCTAAGGAGCATTAGCAGCTCAACGCTTGACTTTGACAAGGTCAGGCTTGAGGAGCAGCAGGCGGACTGGCATGGTGCTGATGACCTTCTGCCGCCACGCTGGTGACCTCGCCCTGCTCAGCACTTCCTTCCACACAGAGAACCAGAAGGATTGACTTTCTCAACTCTCCACAGTTTTCTTGAAGCCGCTGCTCTGTAAATTGAAGCCGAAAAGCACGCCTCAGTATTTGAGGTGACAGGGGGCGTTAGTGTTATTTTCTCACTCTGGGTTTCTATAGCATGCGTCAGGCTTCTGCTGTATCCGTCTGAGTATCATACATATTCAGAGGTGGGAAGTACTGTGCTTCAGTACAATTTTGAGGGACTGGCATTTCACCAAACGGCATTTCCGTTTGGTGAGACTTCATACTTTTACTCTACTACATTTCAGAGGAAAATATGAATGTACTTCTTGCCCTACTGTATTAATTTCACATGGCTGTATAGTTACTAGTTTAAATTAGACAACAGTATGGAACACTTAGAGACCTACATTAAAATACCTCATATATGTTAATGCATCAATAATTTAACATCTGAAAGGGACTATTCTTCAGAAATATTACTTTTACTTTTGATACTTCAGTGCATTTTGTGTAGCCTATACTATTCAGATTGAGATTCACTTTAATAGCCACAGTAAGTAATCAGATTACAAACCAGGAATTTGACTTGGTGTAAGTATGCAGCATAGCAGTCACATCCATAATAGAACAATGTAGAAAGACAATCACAAAGAGTTCAAGTACAGTCCTTCAAAGTCGCGTATGATGGGTGTGTGTGTGTGTGTGTGTGTGTGTGGGGGGGGGGGGTAGTAGGATCATGTCAGTGGGGGGGGGGGGGGGGGCGGCCTGTTGTCTCAGATGGGGGGCAGGTGTATGTGATAAAGCCCTTATTCGCGGGGGCTTTCGGGCCTCGATGAAGAGGCGGATGGCAGGTGGGAAGAAACTGTTCTTGTGACGAGAGGTTCTGGTTCTGCCAGACCTCAGTCTCCTGCCATGGGGGAGAACCTTAAAGAGTTTGTGGCCTGGATGGGAGAGGGATCAGCCATGATTTTCCGAGCCCGCTTCAGCGTCCTGGTGGTGTGCACGTCCTGAAGGGATGGCAGGTTGCATCCAATCACCTTTTCAGCGAGTGCAAACGCCGCGCTGCAGTCTGCAGATGTCCTTGAGGGCAGCCAGCAGCAGCTATACCAGGTGGTGATGGAGGAGTTGAGGATGGATACGAAGGCGGAGGTGTAGAAGTGCTTTTGGCACTTTGAATTTCTTCATCTGCCGCAGAAAGTACATCCTCGGTTTGTGCCGTCTTGGTGAGAGCTCTGATGTTCAGCTCCCATTTCAGGTTCCCGGCTCATGATGGAGCCCAGGAAGCGGAAGGATTCCATAGTGTTCACTGGGCAGTCACCCAGGGTGATGGAGGAGGGTGGGGGCTGCGTTCCTCCTGCAGTCCACAACCATCTCTTACTGTCTTTTGAGCATTGAGCTCCAGGTTGTTTTGACTAACCGTTACAATTACGAATGCTTTACTTTAATGCAGTATTTCTAAGTGTTGCCAAGTAAAATATTGTTAGTCGTTTTCCCACCACCACACACATTATTGCGTGTATACCGGTATGAGATGAGATTGGGTTATACGCATATTTGGTAAACACATGTAGGAGCTGTTAAAGTTTTAAAATCATCACATTTCTAGTATCTACCTGTAGCCTGCACAGTACCTCGAGCGAGCTACTGTGCAGGCTAGATACTATAAATAGGCAAAGTATAGCTAATGATCAGCTGCTATACATGGCTTATTATCTATACAGAATCAGAATCACTTTTATTGCCACAGTATGCAAGTTGCATACGAGGAATTTGTCTTAGTGTCTGTATGCAGCGTAGCGGTCACATCAATATACAGAGATAAGAAGTAGGAAGATAACTAAAGACAATCACAAAGTTGCAAGTGCAATCAAATCAAATACAATATGTACATGAGTGGTGAAGTGTTCTGTGGATGATAAATATGAATTTACGTTGGATTTACATAAGATTTACAGGCTAAGTTAAATAGGCATTAATGTGCAGGGAATTTACATCAATTTACCAGTCCCAGTTAGACAAGCATTAAATTAGATACAGTATGAGTTCCAGTTTTATGGGGGGGGGGTTCAGTTGAGTTTAGGAGGAGGTAGTGAGTTTGTGTGTTGCGGGGGGGGGGGGGGGGGGGGGGGGGGGTTGTTGGTGAGGCCCTTGGCGGAAGGGGTTTCCGGGCCTTGTTGGTGAGGCTGATGGCGGTTGGGAAGAAGCTGGTCTTGTGGCGGCTGGTTCTGGTCTTGGCAGACCTCAGTCTCTTGCCGTAATGTATAATATTACGTAATGTATATTATGTGTATGTAGCCTCAATGGGGCTTGAATTTCACATCCCCATCAGTACAAAGCATTCAATTGATACTGTATTAGTTTGACTCTGACAGCTATTGGAATAGATATGGTATGTCACTATAGCACAGGGCCCCACTTATACTCTTTATGTTAATTAAATATGTGCTTTGCTTAATGAAAGTCGTATCCCTTCACATTTAACAAGCAAAATGGCAATGTACATAATGGAGTTTTATGATCCGTGCATGAGTTGATGAAAAACATGATTACTGGGAGAAAAACTGAAATACAATAATGTCTCAAGCACTTGTTTATTTGATTAATTTACTGTTACCCCCACACCCTCTCTCTCTCTCTCTGGACAAGAAAACAACTCACAGCAAGGAGTTAGTTTTCATACAGTGGGAATATTGTTTAATACTTTGTTTAATACATATCATTTCTTTGAATACCATTCCCTGATAGAAAGTATTTGCTTCACCAAGCTGTTAAAAAAAAATGCATCCGATAAGTCACTTAATTTAATTTGCTTTAAACTAAAGGACAAATCAACCCAAATATTAAGTGAGCTATATATCTATTCCAAATGCCATTACACATACTTTTACACCACTAGATGATGTTCAGTGCTTCTCTTTTCTCTCTTTTCAAAAGTAATGAGATTTAATACAATAGTAAACACACGGCGCAGACAAGTGTGAGGAGCACTAGTTCACCAGACAGGCCACAGAAGTCCGCCTCAACTGATTTTGAAGGGCGATTAAAGCAGCTACGAGCAAGATTTTCGATTGTTATTAAACAGTCTAAATTTAATATCGATGCATCACATCTTACCTCTAATAGTAGACGAGACCAACGCAGAGTAGTCTCGCTTGAACCCCGAGTGAATCGGCCAGTGTTGTCTTGACGATTAGTCTGTCTGCGGCCGGGGCAGATCAGGAAGTGAAATGAAACTGTTTGCGGCAGCCACTTTGGCCATAACCACAAAATAACAAAATAACTTCCAAACAAACTGTTAGAATATAACGAGAGATGTTCGCGAGAGTAGCAAGCCCCTGCATGGCGTTCTCCTTGTTTATGGTCTGTTGCTAGGCAGAGCGAAACGGTTGAAGGCAGGCAGCTGCCGTAAACCGTTTCGTTTCACTTCCTGGTCTATCCGGCCCGCCGGTAGACAGACACAGACTCTATAATCATCAAGAGAGCAATCTCCGATTCACACGGCTTTGGTCTCAGCTACTATTATTGGTAAGATGTGATGCATCAATATTATAATTATACTGTTTAATAACAATCGACAATCTTGCTCGTAGCTGCTTTAAGTAAATTTGCCTTCAAGTTTAGGCTTTGGGGTGTGTGTCGGAGGAGTTCGGGTGACATCTCTTTCACTGCTGATTACGACCAACATAGAGGATAATGCTCTATGGAGTGTAGTTGTTGCCAAAGACCAAAAAGTCCAAAGCAGTGTAAGTTCTCTGACATAAAGAAAAACAGGCAATCAATGAAATGACTAACGCCAGTACAGTAACTTAGCGGCAGTGCCCTTGGAAAATAGTTTCCAACAATCCAACTTGCCATTTTCAGCGTCTAGCAACGAGCTAGCGTTGCGTTAGCTTGTGTCACAGAGTGATATGTGATTGACATGTGATTGTCAGGGACCCCTTTTGTTTACTTATAATATTGCAATTTACGTCTTTGCATCAGAGGGATCAAACAGGAAGTGGGAGTGGCTTAGAGGTTATATCCGTGGCATTTCAGGTGCGCAGCCCCTCTCTGCCATGTTGGTCTGCCAGTCTGATCAGGAAGCCATGTATCGCTCCTGTTCCCCAGTTCTCTATTGATCCCTCCGTTTTCCACGTGTATGGGTGTGACTGTGTGTGTGGGATATTAGTTTATAACTAGCGTCCCCAATCTACTGAACAGGAGCTGCCTGAATCTGGCCTCCACACTACCGACTGAGCTGTCCCTTCTAGCCAGGCCGTCTAGCTGGCATCGCCCCAACCTGTTCAGAGGTAAGCCGCTCTCGTTCCGAGTGTCTTTGATTATTTAGTTATATATAGTTTGATTATTCTGTGCAAAGACGTTCTGTGTTGTTGTGGCAGGTTTGGACTGACTAGACACGAGCTTGATCCTATTTTGAGAGCCAGACTCTGTCACACTTGCGAGCCAGTATAGCGTTGTTGTTTTCACTTAGGCGGCCGGGAACATTTACAGCGACACACCGGGAGGAGGGATCGGAAAAGCCGCTCTGATTGACATGATGGTCGGAGCCAATGACGGAGCTTGTAAGCGGCGAGTGGAAATCCGGCAACGACTGAAATGGACGCCTCCAATGGGAGAGCAGCTGTAGAGCAGGGGAGGGGCTTATGCCAGGGGGAGGGGCTTATGCCTGCAGCCTGTTTCCATGCAGCCAGACTCCTCTCACGGAAGTGAGGGGAGGCTGGCCCAGCGAGACTATGGTGCAGCAGGTAAATAGGTACAAGATCACAGCAAACAACTAATAGGGCAATAAGTCAACCGTGAAATAGGGAAAACAGTGTAAACGGTGTATGTAAAGGGCAATTCAGGCAAACAGTAAAATAAGAAAGGTAATAAAGTAGAAATAATAAAGTATTAAAATAGAATAAGATAGAATAAATATAAAAAAAAGTGTCCACTTGTCAGTGGAAGTGTGCAAATTACATTAACACAGATGTATTGCACTATTGTGTGTGTGTGTGTGTGTGTGTGTGTGTGTGTGTGTGTGTGTGTGTGTGCGTGTGTGCGTGCGTGCGTGTGCGTGTGCGTGTGTGTGTGTGTGTGTGTGTGCATTATTTATTGAGGAGTCTCGTGGCCTGCGGAAAGAAACTATTCTCATAAATATTTCTAAGAGGAGCAGTGTGATTCAGGTATATACAGTATACAGTACATATCAGGCCGTGACAACTCAACGACTGCTAGTCTTCCTGCAGTCCACACTCATTCAAACCTAGCGGCGATTTATAGATACCATACGGCCTCGTCCACATCACATTCATACTCGCGGCTGATGATGTTGACATTGAACTGATGCTGTACCACCATGTGCTGCAAAATTTAATCTTTGATGTTTCATTTGACCCACAGATTTAGTAATTGTGGGTGACTATCCCACATATAATTCAAAACCGTGTTTCCATGTTCCTTGAGCTTTTTTTAAGTGTTAACATTGGAAAGCACCCGCGGGATTGAGGAAAAAAAGATTATGCTCATAATTCATGTTTCTACACCTTTTTAAATCACAGTGATTCATATGTATGCAGCTTGTTAAATAATTCACATATCAACCTCTCAATCTGTGGCGTGTGGATTGTTTTAATTGGGCCTTATGAGAAGCCCCTCCATTAAAGAGTGATTGGAACAAGCCAGGGGTGATGCATGCTGCATGATTCAGATAGGCACATCAACAGGATTACATTGGTCTTTATTCTCTGCTGGAGAGGAAGCATATATGAATACTAACGTCTACTTCAGTGTATCACAGACATGTGTTTGTATTGTACACCACAGACGATCAATCACTTTATGAATAATGAAAGTGAGTATTGGGGGGGAAAAGTGCCTTTGCCTAAAGAAAAGTTGACATTATTGTACAACTTTATACAACTATAAGAAAATATGGAATGAATTGTGGTCGTAAGCTTACATTTGGTATGAAAACGTGACCACACACAGATGACCGTTCAAAGTCGTGAAAATAGTTGACATGTTGCTGTCTCTAAGCTGTCATAGATGGTGTATGTCGAAAAATGAAATGATTAGGATTGGGGATGGGCATCGAATTTCGAATTTTCGAATAATCGTTGTTATTATCAAGGTCGACTTTTATTATTGAAATTCGTTTATTGAATTTTTTTTTTTTTTTTTTTCTTTGGTGAGTGAAATGTTGCATTGTCTCCCCTGATTCTAAGTATAGTCGAATCGCTTGGTTTGAGCAAGTAAAACAATTTTTATAAGCAACCTCTTCATGGGATTTCATCCGCCATTCATTTTTCCATAAACCTTGCTTCAAATGCTTATAAAAATTGTTTTACTTGCTCAAACCAAGCGATTCGACTATAGTTAGAATCAGGGGAGACAATGCAACATTTCACTCACAAATTTTTTATTTTTATTTTATTTTTATTTTTTTACATTTTTTTTTTTTTTACATTTTTTTTTTTTTTTTCGAATTTCGATTAAAAGTCGACTTTGGCCAGCGAATTTCGAATAGTGTTTTTGCTAGAAATGCCCATCCCTAATTAGGATGCCTCTTGTCACTTTTCCCCATATCACAATGTGTGAGCATGCATTTATCGTAGAGAATATTGGACTGATAGAGTGAACCACGTTAAACTTTTCGCCGATTTAGGGCCGGTTCACACGCGGCTTATTTTGCGCGCTCGAATCCGTGTCAATGCGGGCGCGCGGCACGCGAGGTCGATGCGGTCGCGATGATCGTGCTCTTCTCTTTTTCGATCACCATCATGGCACACTGGAAGGGCTCCGCATATTAACAGCCTGAGTTGTTGGTTTTGGTTGCTTGGTAAATGCCAGTAGCGCAACCAAAAAGAAATGACCTAAAATTCAATCAAAACAAAAAGAAACTCAGAACACCATGGTATGTATCACCTTGGATACATACCGTTCAATAGTATGTTTAATTAGGTATACGCTATTTGCACCTAACAGAATGTTATTATGTTTAATTATGTTTAAAGTATGTTCATGCCATTTGCACTATGGGCAGTGAATACGCCACTGTCTGTGGCGTGTCTTACTGCTCTATTGCTTGTTGCCTCTTGTTTTTATTTATATATCTTTTATTTTTTATTTTTTTTGCACTATGTTGTAACGGAGCCTACAGCACAAGAATTTCACACGTGATACTTGTACTACGGAGTGACAATAAAAAAAATAAAAATAAATCTTGAATCTTGAATAACATTCCTCAAATGATTCTGAGAAACACACATGCCACACTGACACATGGAAAAAGATTGGTGTTGTACAGACAGTAGGCCTATTTGGCAATTCATTCTTTGAGGCCTGGAAGCACCTTTCTAAATTGTGAAAAAATGGTGTCTGAATAAGTGTTTAAATGGATATTGTGGAGATGAATCTGACAGGGATGTAACTATAGGCTCGGATGAAAGCCCAGATCCCGGATCAAGTAGAGATTGTGAAAATTGCCATTGCTACAGTAAGGTGCTGTATCTCAAATCAAGAGCCGCATGCATCAAGGGGAATTCTAAAGTCATCTTGCTTTTTAAAACCCTGCTCTATATCAGCGTTTGGAAATTACATTTCATGAAAAGGCAGCGTGAATAACTCCCTGTGCCTTTAGCTGATCACTTATCTTTCTTTATATACTTGCCATACATCTTATCTGCCCGTTTGATTTGCAAACTGAGCACACTTTTACCTCAAATAATCTTAAACAAATAACAGTTGTTGCTTTCTGCAGGCTCCGTTCGTTCTCTTTTCACGGGTGAAGTTGACTCATAAAGCTCAGTAACAAGCAGAGCCTTGGCCTCCTTGGTCTCCTCGTGTCCTCGGAAGAAAATCTGAGTGGAAAAATTACGTTTACAATTTGTGCAGCAGCACAAATAATTCAAAAATAACTGGAGTATTACTGGAGTAATACAAATAACTCCAGTTTATGACAGGATTTGGTTTGTCCCAGACCTGGAAGGACAGTCAGAACCGTAGGTCAGAACAGGCTTAGTGCCATAGGTTGAGGCCACGTCTCGTCATAGACAGTCCGCATGTCTGGGAACGCCCACAAAATGTTAAACGGCTGGCGCGCGAGTGGGGTAAAACCGCCCATATATCTCATGGGCTGACTCACCAAAAGACGGTGCTGCGGCTCTAAACTACAGGTTTTTGGGGGTTCTAGAGCAGAAACACAAGACGTCTGCTCAGATGTGCGTTTACTGTGGTGGTTAAATCCCCCGATCGTGTCTGCCTGGGCTGGGCTATCAGCTAAATTATAACTTTGCTGAATGGATAGAATGGGGGGGATTTACCCCACCCTGACCCCGCCCCCAGGCTAACCCAGCGTGTATTGTGGGCGTCCCTGTATGGGCGTTCCCAGACATGCGGACTGTCTCTATGATCTGCTCCCTAATCAATAGCATGACCCCTGGATGTGGATATATAGTTCTTCTCAGATGATATAGCATTATAATGATTCAAATTATTCATAGATAACGTAATATTTACATTGGAATGTCACTGGTTCCAAGCATTTCAAGTCTTCCCACATGCCTGCCAACTGAGCCAGACAGGGGCCAAACAACTCCTGCACAAGCAAAGACAGCTTATGAATAAGAGACAAGTGTATGGGCCATGGCATACGTGATGCTCTCCACATATTCTGACTCCTCTGCTCTGATAGAGACACTGCATGAAATAGGCCACGCCCATCACGGGGGAAAAGCTCCGTTCATTTCCACACACCAGCGTCATTTTCCTTGAATTAAACATAGCTAAAAGCTGTTGTGTGGTGGGGTTTCTGAATGATGACGCGTTACGCAGTGTCTCTATGGCGATTGCTTTCGAGTCTTGGCAGAGGTAAAGATTGTGGGATCACCCGGGTGGTGCATCAAGTCAAATGAGTTCTGTATGCTTACTGCTCAGCTTCCAAGTGTTGTGATGCTGTCCAACATCATGTCATGTTTGGGTTACTGGGTCAGCAGCATGTCCCACTCATACTGACTGTTGTCCTACTTCACATTATTATTATTATTTATAATAATAATAATAATAATAATAATAATAATAATAATAATAATAATAATATTATTATATTATTATATTATTATTATTGTTATTATATTTGGGTTACTGGGTAACTTTTGTGTATGTGAGTGGAGCCCATTTCATACAAAATAACATTTTAAAAACGTGGGCCCTAAGCTACTCTCGCACCGTAATTATACGTACAATAATTAAACGCATTATTGTATTTTTTAAACTGTAGTAGGTAATGCCAGTCCTAGGTTGAAAAAATAACTCACTCCCTCTATTTTAGAGGGACTGAATAGTGAATTTCAGGTAATTAGGTGATTATTTTCCAATTGATGATACACAGTATTTTTACTTTCTTATACTGTCTTTGGTTGGAACAGAAATAAATGGGCTATATCTGTAAGACTGGCAGTTACAGTAGGCCCTTCTTTCTCAAATAAGCGGTTGGAGAGTTATTTTGGATCTGAGCAGACGCTGCTCGATCTGGCCCAGCAGTTGTGGAAGGAAATGGGGTCATCTCGTTGTTGCCGTTATCAAACCCTCTCTTTGTCGACTGAAGATAGAACAGACCAGAGCCCTGGCTGAGGAGCATCTCCCAGCATGCATCTCTCTTTGTCGACTGAAGATAGAACAGACCAGAGCCCTGGCTGAGGAGCATCTCCCAGCATGCATCTCTCTTTGTGGACTGAAGATAGAACAGACCAGAGCCCTGGCTGAGGAGCATCTCCCAGCATGCATCTCTCTTTGTGGACTGAAGATAGAACAGACCAGAGCCCTGGCTGAGGAGCATCTCCCAGCATGCATCTCTCTTTGTCGACTGAAGATAGAACAGACCAGAGCCCTGGCTGAGGAGCATCTCCCAGCATGCATCTCTCTTTGTCGACTGAAGATAGAACAGACCAGAGCCAGGCTGAGGAGCATCTCCCAGCATGCATCTCTCTTTGTCGACTGAAGATAGAACAGACCAGAGCCCTGGCTGAGGAGCATCTCCCAGCATGCATCTCTCTTTGTCGACTGAAGATAGAACAGACCAGAGCCAGGCTGAGGAGCATCTCCCAGCATGCATCTCTCTTTGTCGACTGAAGATAGAACAGACCAGAGCCCTGGCTGAGGAGCATCTCCCAGCATGCATCTCTCTTTGTGGACTGAAGATAGAACAGACCAGAGCCCTGGCTGAGGAGCATCTCCCAGCATGCATCTCTCTTTGTCGACTGAAGATAGAACAGACCAGAGCCCTGGCTGAGGAGCATCTCCCAGCATGCATCTCTCTTTGTCGACTGAAGATAGAACAGACCAGAGCCCTGGCTGAGGAGCATCTCCCAGCATGCATCTCTCTTTGTCGACTGAAGATAGAACAGACCAGAGCCCTGGCTGAGGAGCATCTCCCAGCATGCATCTCTCTTTGTCGACTGAAGATAGAACAGACCAGAGCCCTGGCTGAGGAGCATCTCCCAGCATGCATCTCTCTTTGTCGACTGAAGATAGAACAGACCAGAGCCGGGCTGAGGAGCATCTCCCAGCATGCATCTCTCTTTGTCGACTGAAGATAGAACAGACCAGAGCCCTGGCTGAGGAGCATCTCCCAGCATGCATCTCTCTTTGTCGACTGAAGATAGAACAGACCAGAGCCGGGCTGAGGAGCATCTCCCAGCATGCATCTCTCTTTGTCGACTGAAGATAGAACAGACCAGAGCCCTGGCTGAGGAGCATCTCCCAGCATGCATCTCTCTTTGTCGACTGAAGATAGAACAGAGCGAGCCGGACTGAGGAGCATCTCCCAGCATGCATCTCTCTTTGTCGACTGAAGATAGAACAGACCAGAGCCGGGCTGAGGAGCATCTCCCAGCATGCATCTCTCTTTGTCGACTGAAGATAGAACAGACCAGAGCCCTGGCTGAGGAGCATCTCCCAGCATGCATCTCTCTTTGTCGACTGAAGATAGAACAGACCAGAGCCCTGGCTGAGGAGCATCTCCCAGCATGCATCTCTCTTTGTCGACTGAAGATAGAACAGACCAGAGCCCTGGCTGAGGAGCATCTCCCAGCATGCATCTCTCTTTGTGGACTGAAGATAGAACAGACCAGAGCCCTGGCTGAGGAGCATCTCCCAGCATGCATCTCTCTTTGTCGACTGAAGATAGAACAGACCAGAGCCCTGGCTGAGGAGCATCTCCCAGCATGCATCTCTCTTTGTCGACTGAAGATAGAACAGACCAGAGCCAGGCTGAGGAGCATCTCCCAGCATGCATCTCTCTTTGTCGACTGAAGATAGAACAGACCAGAGCCCTGGCTGAGGAGCATCTCCCAGCATGCATCTCTCTTTGTCGACTGAAGATAGAACAGACCAGAGCCAGGCTGAGGAGCATCTCCCAGCATGCATCTCTCTTTGTCGACTGAAGATAGAACAGACCAGAGCCCTGGCTGAGGAGCATCTCCCAGCATGCATCTCTCTTTGTGGACTGAAGATAGAACAGACCAGAGCCCTGGCTGAGGAGCATCTCCCAGCATGCATCTCTCTTTGTCGACTGAAGATAGAACAGACCAGAGCCCTGGCTGAGGAGCATCTCCCAGCATGCATCTCTCTTTGTCGACTGAAGATAGAACAGACCAGAGCCCTGGCTGAGGAGCATCTCCCAGCATGCATCTCTCTTTGTCGACTGAAGATAGAACAGACCAGAGCCCTGGCTGAGGAGCATCTCCCAGCATGCATCTCTCTTTGTCGACTGAAGATAGAACAGACCAGAGCCCTGGCTGAGGAGCATCTCCCAGCATGCATCTCTCTTTGTCGACTGAAGATAGAACAGACCAGAGCCGGGCTGAGGAGCATCTCCCAGCATGCATCTCTCTTTGTCGACTGAAGATAGAACAGACCAGAGCCCTGGCTGAGGAGCATCTCCCAGCATGCATCTCTCTTTGTCGACTGAAGATAGAACAGACCAGAGCCGGGCTGAGGAGCATCTCCCAGCATGCATCTCTCTTTGTCGACTGAAGATAGAACAGACCAGAGCCCTGGCTGAGGAGCATCTCCCAGCATGCATCTCTCTTTGTCGACTGAAGATAGAACAGAGCGAGCCGGACTGAGGAGCATCTCCCAGCATGCATCTCTCTTTGTCGACTGAAGATAGAACAGACCAGAGCCGGGCTGAGGAGCATCTCCCAGCATGCATCTCTCTTTGTCGACTGAAGATAGAACAGACCAGAGCCCTGGCTGAGGAGCATCTCCCAGCATGCATCTCTCTTTGTCGACTGAAGATAGAACTGAGCGAGCCGGACTGAGGAGCATCTCCCAGCATGCATCTCTCTTTGTCGACTGAAGATAGAACAGACCAGAGCCCTGGCTGAGGAGCATCTCCCAGCATGCATCTCTCTTTGTCGACTGAAGATAGAACAGAGCGAGCCGGACTGAGGAGCATCTCCCAGCATGCATCTCTCTTTGTCGACTGAAGATAGAACAGACCAGAGCCGGGCTGAGGAGCATCTCCCAGCATGCATCTCTCTTTGTCGACTGAATATAGAACAGACCAGAGCCCTGGCTGAGGAGCATCTCCCAGCATGCATCTCTCTTTGTCGACTGAAGATAGAACAGAGCGAGCCGGACTGAGGAGCATCTCCCAGCATGCATCTCTCTTTGTCGACTGAAGATAGAACAGACCAGAGCCGGGCTGAGGAGCATCTCCCAGCATGCATCTCTCTTTGTGGACTGAAGATAGAACAGACCAGAGCCCTGGCTGAGGAGCATCTCCCAGCATGCATCTCTCTTTGTCGACTGAAGATAGAACAGACCAGAGCCGGGCTGAGGAGCATCTCCCAGCATGCATCTCTCTTTGTGGACTGAAGATAGAACAGACCAGAGCCCTGGCTGAGGAGCATCTCCCAGCATGCATCTCTCTTTGTCGACTGAAGATAGAACAGAGCGAGCCGGACTGAGGAGCATCTCCCAGCATGCATCTCTCTTTGTCGACTGAAGATAGAACAGACCAGAGCCGGGCTGAGGAGCATCTCCCAGCATGCATCTCTCTTTGTCGACTGAAGATAGAACAGACCAGAGCCCTGGCTGAGGAGCATCTCCCAGCATGCATCTCTCTTTGTCGACTGAAGATAGAACAGACCAGAGCCCTGGCTGAGGAGCATCTCCCAGCATGCATCTCTCTTTGTCGACTGAAGATAGAACAGACCAGAGCCCTGGCTGAGGAGCATCTCCCAGCATGCATCTCTCTTTGTCGACTGAAGATAGAACAGACCAGAGCCCGGGCTGAGGAGCATCTCCCAGCATGCATCTCTCTTTGTCGACTGAAGATAGAACAGACCAGAGCCCTGGCTGAGGAGCATCTCCCAGCATGCATCTCTCTTTGTCGACTGAAGATAGAACAGACCAGAGCCCTGGCTGAGGAGCATCTCCCAGCATGCATCTCTCTTTGTCGACTGAAGATAGAACAGACCAGAGCCCGGGCTGAGGAGCATCTCCCAGCATGCATCTCTCTTTGTCGACTGAAGATAGAACAGACCAGAGCCCTGGCTGAGGAGCATCTCCCAGCATGCATCTCTCTTTGTCGACTGAAGATAGAACAGACCAGAGCCCTGGCTGAGGAGCATCTCCCAGCATGCATCTCTCTTTGTCGACTGAAGATAGAACAGACCAGAGCCCGGGCTGAGGAGCATCTCCCAGCATGCATCTCTCTTTGTCGACTGAAGATAGAACAGACCAGAGCCCTGGCTGAGGAGCATCTCCCAGCATGCATCTCTCTTTGTCGACTGAAGATAGAACAGACCAGAGCCCTGGCTGAGGAGCATCTCCCAGCATGCATCTAACACACACCACACCAGTGTGTTATTATATCCCCCCAGCACCCCTGCACCCTGCACCGAGGAAAAGCATTAGGAACAGGAAGTCAATTTCATCTCAAACTGACAGAGTCACCCAGCCAGGGAATTGAACCTGCGGCACCTTGCATTAGCGGTGGATCAGAATGCATTAGGTGAACGCTGCAGCGGAGCATGTGAGATCAACTTGCTCTTACCGTGTTAAAGTCAGGAGATGCCGGCTTTTGGGATTTCCCCATACTACTTGTTGCAACATTAAATGCTACAACTACATTTTAGTGTTGCTCCTAAATAAATATGACATCTGTTATGTACTGTCATATTCCTCAATACTAACAGTAAAAAGTGAGGTTAAAAAACCCCCGATATACAGTATGATGATGCAACCGTGTGATCTTGTGCATCTATGACTACAGTGAAGCCTGCTGTAAATTGACTCTACTTGGACTTGAGCACTGATGACAGACTTGGACTTCATGTATTGGGACTCGGAAGTTGGAGTCGACGACTCGGACTCGCAACAAAACGACGCATTTCTGAGCTGGTTTTCAATGTAGGGGTTTGGTCTCTCTCTCTGCTCTCCTATGAACATAACGTTTCTATGATCATTCAATCATTTCTATAATGATCTAATTACAGTATTAATTCAGTAGGCTGATAGTAACCCCCCCACTCACCCCCCAAAAAAGAAAAAAAAAAAGAAAAGCTGTGTTCACACCGAGATATTTATTTTTCTCTCTGTCGCTCGATTCAACCCTTTGGAATCGCTCTGTCACTCTGTTTAAATCGCTCGTCAACAGGCACACGAATTGACGGACATCTGGGGGCTATAACGTTACGCAATGTCATGATGTTTGTCCACTACGAGCCACCGTAGTTGTTTACAAGCTAAGCCTATCAGCGTGCTCCTAACCTGAGCTCTATACCGGTAGTGCAGACTTCACTTCATGTCAGCTGTCAGCCTGTCAATCAGCTGTCAATGTGGTTTGTTGCCACACATTAAACCAGCGGTTTGTTCCAAGTAGTGATGCGTTGGTCACCCAGAACCCGCCGGGTCCCGCGGGCTGGGCCGCCCCGCAGGCGGGCTGGGTTGGCAAATTATGAAAATATCGCGGGTGCGGGCGGGGCAGGCTCAGAACGTGACAAAGCAACATTATTAAATAATTTAGAGCAGCGAAACACGCAGAGTAATTAACCTTAAAGACGTTAACTCTCTCTCACACGTAGGTACACACAATCAGACAGACTCTTGCTGCACTCTCTATAGCCTACATGGAGTAAAGAAACGCTTCAATGAGGTAGCCTATGTGCTCTCAAAACAAACATTTTGGAAGGATTATTCGCTGTAATTATTATTTGAAGTGTCCATATAATGCCACCGCAGATTTTCTGTTCTGGACTCGACTGTGATCTATTTGTCAACTTTACTGCAACGTGAGTAGGCTGTGAACAATTGAGTGCGCATGAGGTAATTAAAAGAAATCAGACAGTGAGTCTGAAGCCGTATCTGCAAGCCGTGTGCGCACCTGCTGCACTACGTTTAGTAGCCTACTACTGCAACATGGCCAATTGAGAGCGCATGAGGTAATTAAAAGAAATCAGACAGTGAGTCTGGCCGTATCTGCAAGCCGTGTGCAGTGTGCGCACCTGCTGCACTACTACGTTTAGCCTACTACTGCAACATGGCCAATTGAGAGCGCATGAGGTAATTAAAATAAATGGGGTTAGGGTTAGAAGAATAAGAACTGTTTCTGTAGCCTGCCTAGTGCCTACCTCTACCTGCTACCTCCATTTGAAACACTGCGCGGTCACGCCATCCGCACTTTGGGGAAGCCTAGTCGGTCGCGCTATCTGAAGACCATGGATTAATTGAAGAAAGACCGACATGAAAGCAGCAGCGCAACTCATCCAGAGCAGGCCTAGGCTACAACTGTTGTCGCGCAGGCAGCATGTGAGTGTCTGTGTGTGTGTGTGTGTGTGTGTGTGTGTGTGTGAGAGAGAGAGGGGAGAGAGACAGAGTTAGTAGCTACTTTGCACACCTTGGAAGCTCTGCTGTGCTCCTCCTGAGTCCGGAGACATACATTAAATTGGCCGTTGCGGGCTGCTGGGTTGGGCTGGGTTCGGAATTTTCAGATATTTTAACGGGGCGGGCGGGGCGGGCTGGCTCCAATGATGGGTTGGGTTGGGGCGGGCCTTAAAAAACCCTGACCCGCGCATCACTAGTTCCAAGCCAGTGTGATCCTTGACTCACTCTCACACGGCAGCCAATCAGCGTTGAACAGCGAGCGACTGATGCCAGCGTAATTTCGCTCGAGTTGGGATATTTCATCTCGGGCGACGAGCGTATTTTCCCCCTATCGCTCTGTCTCTGTCGCTCGGACGCCCAGCGATTTTTCTCCCGGGCGAATATACGCTCAATCGCTCGTTTGCATTGACTTTGTATGTAAACTCGATGCCAGCGAAAAACTTTAATAGGTCAGTGTGAACGCAGCTTAAGCAGCATTTGTACACACAGCCATTACATACGGCACCACTATATATATAATATATATATATAATGGCCTGACTGATGACACAGGAGGTCGGATTTATGATCTGAAGTGGGATATCCTTATTCCCACATTACTGTACGATATGGTGACAATATGCAAACGTATCTACTCCACTAGTATAACATTAGACAGGCTTGCAGAAAGACATTAATACACATAACTGTAAATATTTACTGTAACTCTCGCTCTCTCTCTCTCTCTCCTTGTGTCTGTGTGTCTGATGTCTCTCTCCCTCTATGTTTTAGACACGTCTGTAAACGTTTAGTTAAAAAAAGTGAATAATTCATGTTTTTCCATATCCGTTTTTTCTTTCCTATTGGAAAGATAAGTTATTTATTTGTTGGCTCCAAATAATCTTATTTCTCTCAATGCCCTTTGACCCCGGCATGTGGCCTTTGTGCCCTAAACATGTTTGTGACACCAGAAGCCAAAGGACCGTTGCCCCTAAAATGACGATGACTCGGCAGGAGGGCTCGACTCGCACTTTGACTTTGCTGACTCAGACTCGAACACTCGGGACTCGAGACTCCACTTGGACTCGAGACATAGGCTACGTTCACACAGCCATCCTTAGTGCTTGAATCTAATCGTTTCCGCCCCTAAGTGACTCAGGTCAGTCTTTTTCATGACTGTGTGAACAGTACAAGTCACATTGAAAGTGACTTTTTTAAAGAAGACCTGGGCTACTTTCAAATGTGGAAAAACATCAGATTCGAATCTGATGTTTTGGAATGTGACTCCGGTGTGAACAGACATCTGGCCCATATCTGACTTAATGCTTCAATGTGACTTTTACATCATTCCAGAGCGACATTCATCACTATTCTGCGCTGGCGGGAGGAGGGAGGACCAAGCGGGCAGATTGTGATTACAAACATGGAGGACAGCTGTGAGGGAGCTCAGTGGAGAGACAGTGAGGTTTTAGACCTTATAAGTATTAGCAAGAAGTAGCAGCTATTGCTCCACAGAAAGCCATCATTAAAATGTTTTCTAAAGGCTCTCTTTCTCCTCCTCCTCGCTATCATCTGCTCCCGTATTCGCTGGCTTCCACTGCACAATAACTTGTAAATTGAACCGTAAACAACAGATGAAACAACATCGTCAGCTACCACCATGTTTACTGCTGTCTTCTTCCGGGTGTACAGTAGGTAGAACAGCAGTGTGCTGCGTGTGACGTTATTGTTGTTCTTCTGCACATGTGGGTCACTTCAGGTCCGCGACCTGTTCACACTGGAGTCTGATATGGGCCACTTTTAAAAAGTCTGTGTGAACAGCCATACAAAAAAAATCAGATGTGAGCAACAAGCCAGATTCAGGTAAAGTCCCACTGATTGTCACACAATGTGTGAAATTTGTTCTCCGCATTTGACCCATCCCCTGGGGGAGCGGTGAGCGGCAGCTAACCCCCCAATTCCAACCCTTTGATGCTGAGTGCCAAGCAGGGAGGCAAATGGGTCCCATTTTTATAGTCTTTGGTATGACTCGGCCGGGGATCGAACTCACGACCTCCCAGTCTCAGGGCGGACACTCAGACCACAAGGCCACTGAGCTGGTTCAAGCACTAAGGTTTGCTGTGTGAACGTAGCCTATAGTGCAGACCTGGGCAAAAGGCGGCCCGCGGGCCACATGCGGCCCGCGAGCGCCCCCTGTGTGGCCCGCGCTAGAATTGCAAAAAAAAAAAAATTTTTTTTTTTTTTTTTTTTTACAGTGCACCTGAATGCAACATGCAAGGTACCCGCTGAATAAGTGTCCAAATGTTCATGTTATTCTGGGCAATACTCCACTTCTGTTATAACATTTCAGTCTGGTATGGAATATCTTTCAGTAATCTTTATGACTAAAAGGCTAAAAGTAATCTAATGTGTAAGAAATGACTGTTCTACATTGAAGTAAAAATGGAAATAATTAACTTGTTGGTTTTGGATTTATTTAGCTTCAAGAGTGCATTTTTGTTCGTGTGACCCTCAACACAGGCTTTGAGAATCCCGGGCCACTTACCGATACTTATGCTTAAATTAACACTCATATTCTGGTTTATTTAAAGAAAAACATTTTGGCTAGTGGAAATTCTAATTGGCTGGTAACTTTAAAATATAGCAGCCATATTGGCAGGTGGTCAAAAAAGTTAATGACATAGGAGTGAGTGAGAAAAGGATCAAATATTGGTGTTATTTCGGCCCCCAACGCTCAGCAAAATCTGGCCCTCTGGTAGCGAGGACATTTTTTTGTAGCCCTCTCTATCATCAAAGTTCCTGGGTTACGGCATGACAATATTTGTTCGGCCCCCGGCAACAATCTGGGTTTCTCATGTGGCCCCCCATGAAAAATAATTGCCCACCCCTGCTATAGTGACTCTACTACAACACTGGTCCTATTAGATAGATATTGTTGTGTACCTAACCATGAAAAGTGATAAGAAAGACAGAAAAACAGTGTGTGTTCTGTGTTATATAGAGTGCCTAGAAAATCCCCCGTAATAGTTTCTGGCTTATCCCACTGTTGTGAATGCAAATAAACAAGTACAATATGTCATGATGATGTGCTATTAGTAGACGAGACAATTTGAGTGCTTTCTCCTTCTCCCCATTAATTTTGAGTATCCCATCTATTGTAAATATCCGCACATCTTTCTGGAGAAACATTAGAGAGTGCATTTTCCCTGTGTGCGAATCCATTCATAGTTGCATGAGTGATTTGGCGTTTTAAAGGAGATGAATCTGACCTTTGAGAAAGCTTACAGTTGCTCTCTATTTAGCTTCCTGTCGTGCTGCTGTGGTTGAATACTGCCATCTTAAGGATTGCCTGTAATGTGTTTCCATTGTGCTTCAGGCTGGCATCCAACTTTTCCTTGCTTTTTGCGAGTGTGAAAACGACAAATTAAATTCAGTCAAACAATAACAACAGAGAATGATTTGAGCTTGGCCGAGGTGGGAAATCAGAATCAGAATCAGAATCAGAAAGACTTTAATGATCCCCGGGGGGGAAATTGGGACAAGTTGCAGTTGCTCGCACTCAGGCATGAAATATCCACATAACACAACATAGCATAACACAGTATCACACAGTATCTTCCTAAACGTAAAAAACAGTCAATAAAATAAAATAAAATAAATTAGGGTCAATGGGATAGTAAAAGTAAGTAGAATTGTAGAATAGCATTCAATAAGTAATACAGTTACAATTTATGAACAGTATGTGTCAAATTGCAATTATTGCACACTGGAATTAAATGTGTAGCTTTCATTGCATTCATTGGAGTAAGATCGAAATTATTGAATTCACAAGGCTTGAAAAGAACGACGACAACACATCAAGACCATTGACGTGTATAATATATGGACGACGTCGCGTCTCCACTTCCCACGGCTCTGCAAAAACAAAGCTAAGATATCTTGTTTCAGCGAGCCGCCATCTTGCTTGTTGTGTGACGTCATTTGGGGGCGGAGTCTGCACAGTAAAGTTGGGCTGAGCCCCCTCAGCCATGCCGCTGTCTGACAGAGGTTTGAGAAAACGACCTTATCAGATTTTTTTTTTTACTTGACCATACATCATACTGCTTAAAATGACAGAAACCATCTTTGGAAAAATGTATTTGATGTGTACTTTGATTGTTTCGTTTGGCTCATGTCCCGTCTGGAGGGGGCGGGACTTATGACCTATACTGTAGCCAGCCACCAGAGGGTGATCAAGATATTGGGGCTTCACTTTCTGGAAGCTGACATGTTGTCCATATTTATATACAGTCAATGAACAAGAGGCATAAAAATAAACTAAGACAGCTGGACGGACAGACGCAAGCTTCTCCATAGTCTAGGCTCAATAAAACTAATTAAAAACGTTGCACATACACTGCAGATTACCCCTGCTCTAGTCATCAGCCTATCAGAACACAGCAGATTACCCCTGCTCTAGTCATCAGCCTATCAGAACACTTTTAGCTTGTTGAAGCAGCAGATACCCACCAATGATAGGGAGGGACAAATCAGTACAGTAGTATGTTTGATTTTGCATTAAGAGAAAGCACTGCTGATATCGATACTGTTGCAAATGAGTATGTATCCGTTTCAGATTTTCCTGTGGCGATACTACCTGTTGCAAATGAGTATTGTATCGGTTTAAAAATGTTAGTATTGATACTGTTATAGTATTAATGTAATGTTTTTATGTTACATCTAATTTATGTAACATGTTTTTATGTTACATTTATGTTGATACTCATCGATATTAGTCATACTTGACGTTAGTTATGTGTTAGTGTGGGGCTTAATTATTATGACAGTGGGTTCTGTGGATATGACAACACGTTGTCCTGTTGGCATCACTGCTTCAGTGGAACCAAAGGGGAAGGCGTGTATGCCAGGATGCAGAGAAACCCACTGCCATCTTGTGTTCCCTCTTTCCATGCAACCCTTTCCCCAAGGGAGTGATTGACGGAGGCTTTACGGAGACAATCTTCCCCAAAGAACTCCACCTCTTTCTCTCTCAGCCTCAAAGCGTCTTCAGTAGTTCCAAACAGGCCTGAGTGGTTTTTTACTACAGGTATTTACATTCTGGGGCCAGCATGTGCTTTGTGGGTCTCTGGCTGAGCCTTTGTGGGACGTCTCTCGTCTAGATCTGTGGTGGCGCAGTGTCCGGCAATTTCTTTTTCCACATTAACGAGGTTCCGGGGACGCCAAGATTTCCGATGAGCATCAAACTCACGCAATATTCGGGCAGAAATTGCACATTTAACTATGGCAGAAAAACATTTAACAGAAGGTTCTCTTGTCAGTTTGGTCCAAAACGAAATTGCACAAAGTCTCAAATTAAAAAGTCTGGACTCCAAACGGTGCTAACTGCATCACTAAAACACATACGCTCGGCAAAGCAATGCAAATCGCCCAGCCAAAATCCTTTATTTGTACATGATAGAAATGTTCTTCCAAAGGCAACGAGAGGAAAATAACTTTGACTCTGTTTTATTCCCGTCTATTCAATAGATTCAAAGCTTCATTACAACCAACACGTGAGTCGACGTTATTTGAATCTTTCATCAAAAACCCAACAGACGCATGTATTCTTGGAACTAATGCCCTGTGCAGAATGCGACATTGGTACATGTTCATATACAAGGCCATCCTGGGCAAACTACCCTCATATATCTGCTCTACGTTTGTAGCGATAAACAACTCCCATAACTTAAGATCAAATAGCTGGTTGAAATTCAAAGTGCCAATTAGGCGAACAGAATCTGGAAAAAAGAGTCTCTCCTACTTTGGTCCCTGGTCGTGGAACGACCTACAGTCCCGTTTAAAACTGGTCTCTTCCATTCCTCTGTCCAGTTTTAAACATGCTCTATCTGAAGTTCTTACTGCAAGCTGCTCCTGCAGTAATGTCTAGTTTACTTTGCCCTTTTTGACCTGTTATTCTTGTATGTTTTTACGTTCTTGATCCTGTGTTATTTATTACCCTTGGATGTGGTATTTTATGATGTACTTGGTTGTCCCTGCTTTTTGAAATGTTTCAGCTCTATAGCCCTGTTTTTATGTTTCCTTTATATGTACTGTAATTTATGTTGATTGTAACCTGGCTTGTAATTGCTGCCTTCTTGGCCAGATCACATTCGCAAAAGAGATCTTGTATCTCAAATGTCTTATCTGGTTAAATAAAGGTTAAATAAAAAATAAAATGCCAAAGTGGCAGATCATCCCCTGATTGAAGATCAGCTCTAAGTGTCAGCGAGACGTTTACTGGTGCAGCGTTGGTGGCATAACGAGGAGAGAAGCCGCTCCACCTGATGCCATCATCTTCATAGTAAACACTTCACAATGCATCCTGCATTGATTAGGACGTGTCTCTCATCAATCTTCAGCGGCTCATCTCAATGGATTATTAATTAGACCACCTGCACCACAAGAAAGTCAACAGCGTTGATTAGAGGAAGGGGAGGAGCAAAGACATAGCTCTATAGGGCTCAACAGTCGCGTCACATGTCTTGCCCCGGAAGTGAGTTTCCCATTAATTTTCTCCGATTTTAAGGCTGGAACCAAGCCAACCCCGTGAACTAAGCATGTAATCGTACACAAGGAAAACACGATATGTTACCTTCTACTGAAATGAATCTAGCGTACATGTTTAAAATCACCTAATGAATCACGAGTGACGCTAAAACATTTCACTTGAGCAAAAAAAAGATCGTTTTTCCCCCCCGATGTTATTTTTAATTTTTGCTCCCAACTGAAATGTTTTATGGTCACTCACGATTCAGTAGGTCACGGGTTGGTTCCATCCTTAAAACTCGTTATAAGGTTTTTTATATAAGGATTTTTCTAAATGTCTAGGGAGAAAATGAATGGGAAACGCACTTCCGGGGCAATAGATGTCAGGTGACTGTTGAGCTTTATTGATAATGTGGTAACGCTGCCTTTTACAGTCCCCTAATAGAGCCCTGCAGGAATGAGTCCGGAAATATACTTCCGGGTTCATCAGGGGAAAAGTGAATGGGTTTTAGTATTGGGATTTCACTTATGCATAAAATAAGGTCTGTGGTTAACAAAAGTTTATGGGAGCGCGGATTGATCCACGCAAATGGGAATAACCTTTATGAAATACGTTTCTTACGTGATTTTTAGGAAACCTTTGTGAAGATTATCCTGCTGAACCCAAATTCGCGCTCCCATAAACCTTTGTTAATCACAGACCCTATTTGATGGATTTAAGTGATTAAGTCATTCTAAAACTCCATATACTTTTCAAATGACGAACCAAAATGGCGGCGATTTCTGGTTAAGCCTACAAAAATACGTCATCCCTGCGGTACTCTGTTACTATGTATTTACCTGGTATTTACCCGGTATATACTTATTTACCTGGTACTTACAGTACTGGTAATATACCTTTAATTACCACATATTTACCAGGTAAATACTTAGTTCCCCCCCCCCAGATTTTTTTATCCTATTTTTATCCCCCACTAGTGCTAATTTTAATGTATTTATCCTGGTTGCTGCTCCACCCTCTGCCGATCTGGGGAGAGCCGAAACTGGCTCCATGCTTCCTCCGAGACATGGGCAGTTAGCCAGCCGCTTCTTTTCACCTGATAGGGGAAGCTTCACCGGCAGGACATAGCACGTGGGAGGATCACGCTATTCCAACCAGTTCCCCTCCCTCTGAACAGGCGCCCTTAACGACCAGAGGAGGAACCATATAAGCAACCAGGATATTGCATGTTTTGGTGAAGGGGTTTCCTATATGAAGGAAACCCCCGGGAGGCACGGGGAGAACATGCAAACTCCACACAGAAAGGCCCTTTTGACGACCCCACCCAGGCAGTGAGCACTCGAGGACATGCGGACGGCCACGCGCTCGTTCAGCGCTCACAGCGCTCACAGCGTCCCAGGTGGGAATCGAACCCAGGACCTTCTAGCTGTGTAGCTGGGTAAATACTTAGTTATTAGGGGACTTACCGATAAGGTGGAGGAGTGAGCTGTTCAGGAACTTCATCATCCTCTGGTTCCTTTGACGATCACTATGGGGCTTGTAAGTTTGCTTGTGCAGACATTTCTATTAGTACTGTACCATGTCTGTCCGAGAAATTACACCAGACTGGCAGAGATATGCACAAGGCCAACTGTGAGATCATTTGATTTGCAGACACATTTTATTCTCACTTGTGTAAATGTTGATTGCTGCTAGGTTATTTGTGGCCTGGCATCAAATCAGGCATCACATTGGACGTTGCATCATCAAAATGTCATGTCAATCATCAATCAGCTGGAGGCGACGCAGTAGATCAGCGCTTTTCTCCCACAGTCCAACGACATGAGCAACGCAGCACAACTCCTGCTTCAGGCTCTTGTGTTATCACGCATTGACTAGTGCAACTCCCCCTACTGGCAGGCCTCCCTCTGCATGCACCTTCAAACCGCTGCTCATCTCCCTCCACTGGCTCCCAGTGGCTGCTGCCCGCATCACATTCAAAGCCTTGACTCTCGCTTACAAAACTGCAACAAAAACAGCGTCTGCCTACCTGAACAAAAATCATAATTTGTTGAAATACATTGCCCTGCTCTCTGCCCCCATAGAGACACTGCATGAAATAGGCCACGCCCATCACGGGGGAAAAGCTCCGTTCATTTCCACACTCCAGCGTCATTTTCCTTGAATTAAACATAGCTAAAAGCTGTTGTGTGGTGGGGCTGCGCAGACAACAAATGTAAAAAATCGACAGTTGAAGTTTTTTTTGTACTCCCGAGGAAAACAAGGAAGCCATTGAGAATTGGCGAGAAGAAAAATGTGGATGTTGCTGTCAATGAAGTAAGTTGGAGTGTTCATCTTCCGTATATACGATCTTTTTGTGCCACACCCGACTGTGCACGCGACATAGAAGAACCCCAGGATTGGACGAGAGTTTGTGTTTTCCCCCGTTTTGGGCGTGGTTTCTGAATGGTGACGCGCTCCGCAGTGTCTCTATCCCTCCCCCTCTTCCCCCTCCTCTTCTTGAGTGACTAGTGGTAAGAATCCGGTCTTTTGTTTGAAGAATGTCTGTCTGTGAGTGCACTTATCTGGCAAATATTAAAAGTAGATTACGGGGGCCATTGGGAGGTAAGTGGTTCCATAAGCAGAATTGATGGTGCTAAGGCGTCATCGTGGAGACTGCCTACATCACCTTGAGGGTCTCCTCCGCTTAATGATGCCATGTGCTCTGTGCTTTCCCCCGCTTGAGGAATGGCAACCGTTCTGCCGTGGGGATCGGACACACTCCACTTAAACTGCTATTCCAAGCAGTTAATGGGAGCACCAGGAGCACCGTGCAGCAGACAGCTCCAAGACGGACAGCAGGGGGCGATGTGGAGCACGAATAAAAAAAACCCTCAGCTGTCACACACGATCAAGAAGGACAAGGGCAATGGAAATGGCTTTATTCTCCTGTAAGAGGCACGTTTTGGTGGCAGTGGTTTCATACGTCAGCCTGTAGGGGTGGGGGGGGAAATCGAAACACCATAGTATCGCGATATTTTGCCTGACGATATTGTACCGATATTTGGACGCCAAGTATCGATATAATTATTTTTATTTTTTTGCAGGCCATGCCATGCCAGGCCACCGGGCATCTGCCCGAAGCGTCCGATGTTGCAGTCCGCGCCTGCAGTGGCGTATTGAGTCCAGAGAAGCTTAATAATGTAGCCTACATTTTGGGCAAAAACAAAACAAAAAAACACTGCATGTTTTACTTTCCGGTGAGGTCAAGGAAAAGGTAGGAAAAAGAGTTAGACAATATATCGAAATATCGCAATATTCAATATATCGCAATATCACAATACTATCGTATCGTGACTCAAGTATCGTTTTAGTATCGTATCGTGGGCATCTGGTGATTCCCACCCCTGTAAGCCAGTGTGTTGAACAAAGTGTTGAACATTTGTTATATCCTCACACGAAATAAATTATTCACAGACTGTCATCGCAAAGGTGGTAATTTTGCGTTAGTGCCGTACGACGATAGGGCCCTAAGAACGTTGTTATCTTGATTTTTTTTTAAATACCGTATGGAATCACAATAGTCATTGTCTTGTATTATACATAATATGTGACTTTGTTAAGATTTAAAACAAATTCTCTTTGAGTGTTTTCATTTTCAGGCAGTTTGCGAATTAATCTGAAGTTGGAAGGGAGCAAAAGAGAAGAGACAGAATCAAACTTCAGGTGGAGTTTGTGAAAGCCTTTGGTTTGTGCCCACAGCACGATTTGCATACGAGTGATGCACTCCTATAAGCCAGCTCAAGGGAAAGGTGTGGACAGCTGCCAATTCTGTGGGGTTTGGAGATGCCTTGTGCGCCGTCCGTAAAACACTGGCGTGCCGCTGCTGCTGCCAGGCCCCGGGCCGCTTCTCTCTCCCAGCCAGCCCGTCAGCCCGTCAGCAGACGAGGTTGAAAGGTGGCATTTGACCACGGAGATGCAGGGCTCCTCTTCCCTGCCAGCAAGCTTCTGAGCCGATTTGAAGGTGTGTGTCCCTGGACTGGAAAATCTTCCCTATCCGAAAAAGTCGATTAAAGCCAACAGCTGCGTTTCAGGCTCTGCCAGGTATGCCTGCAATGGACAGACAGACAGACAGACACACACGCGCGCACACACACACGCGCGCACACACACACACACGCACACACACGCGCAGACGTTCTATCCTGACATGAAGAAGGGGAGGAAACTGTCCAGCTGTATAACCTAAACATGAAGGCAACTTACACATAACCACCCTTCAACATCATGACAGGTGGATGGATGTCTGTGGCCTGGTGTGTGCAGGTTGTGTTTAGTATTTTAGTCAACTTCATCAGATTCATTAGTGAGGCACACCTGGTAGTAGCCTAGGGGTGGGGGGGAAAAATCGATACACCATAGTATCGCGATATTCTGCCTGACGATGTTGTATCGATATTTGGACGCCAAGTATCGATATTGCAAAAAAAAAAACTAGAAACTTTAGTTCCAAGGCCAGCAGTAAACAAACGGTAGCATATTTTCATTTTGTTTGAACAGTAACAGTTTTGTCATAACAGTAATTTACAAATTCCCCAGTTACTGAATGGGCTGCACAAGATGTTTTGTGCAAGTGAAGTGAAGTTGCATTGTTCAAAAACGACCTAAGTACAGTAGTCCACACACACACATCCAGTTAAGGTGGACTGTAAGTAGACTGTAACAGTTCAGTTTGTCAGGTGCATGCAACTATGACATGACTTTATGAAAGTTGTTGGTCTGTCTACTTGGCAATGTTGCTGCAATAAAATGGTTGAAGTCAGATGTACAGACTGGAAAATTGTTCTTATATAAACCAGATGTTGACAAAGTTTTCCTTTGGGGACATCATTTGCAGTTGAAAAAGTAAGAAATCGCAATATATCGAAATATCGCAATATTCAATATATCGCAATATCGGCGATATCGCAATATCGCAATACTATCGTATCGTGACTCAAGTATCGTTTTAGTATCGTATCGTGGGCATCTGGTGATTCCCACCCCTATAGTAGCCTATAGTGCTTAAATCAAATGCCCTACTGTGCACCAATTTCTTTATTGTTGGCTCTCTGCTTCTTTACCCTGGTGAGATTTCTTATCTAAATAAAGTATGAAAAATTGAGTAAAAAGAGACATTTGGGGGACTGGAATCCCTAGATGGCTCGAGTACATTTTTAACAGCAAAACCAGAAGAAAAAGTGTTTTTCCTGTGCCGAATGGGTCCGAAACAAAACCGAATTTCCTTTTCACTTTTTCATGAAAGAGTTTAAATATTGTGTAATAACGCGGTGGCAATAACTGATGACACCATGGCCTAGAGCATACATGGGCAAACTACGGTCTGTGGGCCGGATGCGGCCCGCGGGCGCCACCTGTGTGGCCCGCGATGGAATTGCAAAAAAAAAAAAAAAAATTTTTTTTTTGGATTTATTTAGCTTCAAGACTGCATTTTTGTTCTTGTGTGACCCTCAACACAGGCTTTGAGAATCCCGGGCCACTTACTGATACTTATGCTTAAATTAACCCACTCATATTCTGGTTTATTTCAAGAAAAACATTTTGGCTGGTGGAAATTCTAATTGGCTGGTAACTTTAAAATCTAGCAGCCATATTGGCAGGTGGTCAAAAAAGTTAATTTCAAGCCCTGAGAGCAGGTGGTGACATAGGAGTGAGTGAGAAAAGGATGAAATATTGGTGGTTAAGACTGAATAATGACATCACAACTGTTAATTTAAAATGAGTTATTCCTCTAAACCTGGCTTCAAATTCACCAAATTTTTCACACTGGCGCCGTTCGGCCCTCAGCAAAACCTGGTAGCGAGGACATTTTTTGTGGCCCTCTCTATCATCAAAGTTACCCATCCATGGGTTACGGCATGACAATATTTGTTCGGCCCCCGGCAACAATCTGGGTTTCTCATGTGGCCCCCCATGAAAAATAATTGCCCACCCCTGGTATAGAGCTTAAGGGTTCGGTCTATTTCAATATAATAGTTCAATAAAAAACCATGTGGCTTTTTCTGCAGCGCTCTCACTTGCAATGTAGAGTTTCAACTATTTGTGTCGGGAAATTGAACACCGGCAATGGCTCCCATTGCTCAGCAGCCACCAAATAAATTCCCATAAGGGGGATGTGAAATCGATACGTGCATTCTGTCTTCCGCCCCTTTTAGGGTCCTTGCCGACTCTCCCTTGTGATTTTGAAAGTATGTTAATGTAATTTATTGAACCTCTTACCCTAATCACACACATTGCCTATAATTACATACCTTGACGGCTGCTGGACGTCTAATTGCTAATGCTTTTTCCTGGAATTTGTCCTCTACTCCTTCTTGTATGTAATGAGTCTTAAAAGAAGAAAAAGTGCTTTGCTGCTACTTTTAGCTGCTTCCCGACTCCAAGGGCAGCGTGGTTCAGCTTGTCTTTCATGTCATTTAAGATCTTGTTTGTCACTGTTGGATGGAGAGCAGGGACGTGTGAAAGCTTTGGCTCTCTGGGGTTTGGCTTGAAGTGCAATTTCTTTAGACCTTAGCAGAAAGGAGTGTTTTTGCATATTACTCAGCTGATTAGCAGAAGTACTGGACTGATCGCTACCTCGGGTTAACTTGCACTTATACCGTAATTTAATCATCAGGAAGTACAACATTAGTGCAGCATTGCAAAGAAACACACTTAACCCGTTGATACCTGATGCGGCATTTGTGTGTGTATCCCTTTAAGACCGCGAACCGCGGTCTTAAAGGGATACGCACACAAATGAGGGATATACACGCAAATGCTGCATCAGGTATCAATTAAAAATTTGACCTCTGGCTTAGATACTTAGTTTGGAAAGGCTACATTTTGTTGAGCCGGTGTTGACTTAGCTTGGTTTAGTTGTCATTTATTAATTTATTTATTCATTCATTTATTCATTTATTTACTTTTGAACTTAAAGGTCAATTTTGCTACCTGTGATAAGAGACTAATCCATTTTCCAAATGACAACTTTATAAAATAACATGTTTAATCCACTAATCAACTTTGAATGTTGGTGGCTCCAAATGGCAGCAAGAGGTAACTTAAAAACAAAAGAAAATATCGGCAATATCCCACATAGATCCTGTAACGTGACGTCAGTAAACTAAACACACAGTCACTGCAGTTTACGACTTAGAAATTCCAGTGTTTGTGTGACATTGTTACACAGGGCCTTCAGGGAATGTTTATAACTTACTGTAATGCGGCATAGATAATAAGATAGGCCCAAATCCTAATCCTAACATGTACAAAAAAGGATACTTTGCAAGACTTGAAGACGTATTTTTCATTTTCACATTGATTAACATAACTGTTCATAACAGCATGTGACTGCTAACATGTGTTTACTTTGCAAAGTACATCTTACCGATATAAAAATGATTTGTACGGTTTGTAAACTGTGGAGCAAAACACACTTTTGATTTTGTAAGTAAAAGAATCACAAAGCCAACTGATTGAATAGGGATAAACATAATGCTTGACTGTAGGTGCTGTGATTGCCACCTATCATTTGTATGTAGCTTCCGCTGTGCTCCTTTCAGACAATATGCCAATTTCAGAAAATGTTCCACGAGACAAAAGATCCTGCCGGGTAAGACGATATCTCCCTCCTTCCTGAATCCCCCGTCTCAGTCCGCTCACCCTGCTGAGAGGCTAATGTCTTCCTCTCTGTCTGCTCCCCCCATGTGGCCCGAAACCATCCAGCAACACAATGACATCCATCCAATATGACAAACAAAAGAGCTTGTTTTTCCACACAAGCTGCCAGTACGCTAATTCTGTGATATGTTTTGTCATTTGCACTTGAATATCATTACTGCAAGAATAACTAATATCACACCACCATTTGCCTGCCCTGTTTTTATTGCACGTGTACCGCCTCCGCTAGCCAATATTTGATAAGGTGTACCTGTATCTGTACATATATTGAACATACAGTATAGCTATTCACTCTGGAGCAAAGAAATACAATTTGTCTGGAGAGGTATGCTGTGCAATCTTACATGAACTATATTTTCATATACAGTATATATATATATATGTGTGTATGTGTGTATATATATATGTGTGTATATGTGTGTATATGTATGTATGTATATATATATATATATATATATATATATATATATATATATATATATACATATATATCCACATTGGGAAATTTCCCTCTGACAATAGAAAAGAATATATATATATATACATATCCACATTGGGTAATTTCCCTCTGACAATAGAAAAGAATATATATATATATACATATCCACATTGGGTAATTTCCCTCTGACAATAGAAAGGAATATATATATATATATACATATTCACATTGGGAAATTTCCCTCTGACGATAGAAAGGAATATATATATATATATACATATTCACATTGGGAAATTTCCCTCTGACAATAGAAAGGAATATATATATATATATATATATTCACATTGGGAAATTTCCCTCTGACGATAGAAAGGAAATTAAATTAACCCGAAAGCAAACATCAGGCCTTCAGCACTGTGTTATTAGCAACGTCGGGTGATAGCCAACTGAAATGGACAGTTGATCGGACAAAATGCTGCTGCACCTCCAAGCCAAGAAGGGCTGTGAGAGCGGTCCCAGTGTTCCTCTGGTCAGTCGCCATGCACGTCTCAGCCTGCGAGCCCTGCGCTGACATGACACAGATCGATGGGACTCCCCCATCAGTGTCTCCAGCCTGCCAGATGGCTGCTGGGCTTCAGTCTCCTGACATTCATCAGTGTCTTGCAGTCAGATGCTCCCACAGCAGTGGTCGTCTGACCCTGGGACGGAGCCCAGCAGACCAGTCTTTCAAGCCCATCCATAGGAGCCACGGGGGGGGGCTTGGTCTAATGATGCCCACCGAATGAGGTGCCATCGCCTGGAAGCGGTTGGAAATTTGGCCCAATATGGCACAGCTTTCCTTCCCATACAGCTGTGCAACTCTGTTCCCTTAGTCACTCTGGTCTATGCATTTCACGGAGAGAGAGAGAGAGAGAGAGAGAGAGAGGGGGGAAAAGGTACGGCTTACAGCAGCACAGTTTCAAAGTCTGAAACTGTGGGCCTCCCCTCAGACAGTTTGGAAAAAGGTCACTCAACAATTGAGACAAGATAGCCTGATATTGCTTTTTGACATAACTTCAGACTACACCAAATACACAAAAGGTCTGTCTACTGAAGGCATTTGTTTACTTCTGACTCTGGGAAAGTGGCGAAAACAGTAAAATTCCCCAAAACTACTGTACTGTATCTCTGAACTATCTCTTTCACCCATTGATACCCTTATGCAGCATTTGTGTGTGTATCCCTTTAAGACCGCGAACCGCGTTGACACGGTTCGCGGTCTTAAAGGGATACACACACAAATGAGGGGTATACACGCAAATGCTGCATCAGGTATCAATGGGTTAACCAAATCACCCACATTTAGGCTATTCTATGCCATCTTTTGATAACTAATGTAATAACTAATGTCATGTTTTTTCACGTCCACTCACTGAAACTGTTTGGAGCACCCCTGGGTAAGCCCGCCTCCCACGTTGAAAACCTCTGGCTTACAGTAACATGTGATATTTCACGAACCTCAAGGGAGCTGGAAGGTGGGTGCTGAGGGTGCTGCAGCACCCCCTGGTGGCAAGAGATGGGATTTTCGAAATTGTTGGATTTGGCTGTCTTGTGTTTATACCACCAACAAAATGCATTAAAAAACTGTGTGCTTCCCAGCTCTAATCTTATTTCATACGATCTCTCTTCAAAAGTGTTTGATTTTCATCATAATCTGGTTTTCCATAATAATAATAATAAGTTCAGTGTTTATGCCTGTGTTGCTGTCTGTTGTAGTGTAAAACGACTAAAGGGAGAGCAGGTGCTTACATGAAAGTGAGTGAGAAAAGGAGAAGATACTGAATAATGACATATAACAGTATAATCCTAATGTTAATTTAAAATTAAATATTCCTCTAAATATGGCTATTATAACCTATTATACTCTAATATAGGCTTACTTTGTGGTCTCAGCTTCCTGCTAGACACAGTTGCATTCCCCAGCGTTATCATTGGAAACTGATGTAACCATATCCTTATGACGCGGCTAGCCGGCTCACACCGCCACGGTGGCGTCTCATGTTATTCCAGCACCTCCTCTCTGTCCACAAGTGCTCCTCTAAAAGGGAAAAGCAATCGTCCCACTAAGTGATTTCCTCCCACTCCCCAGGGTGATAGTGGCGCTTTGAAGCCCACCCACAGCAGCTTGTCCCTTAAACACCCGGCAATTCACAACAGTGGCGTTGACAAGCGAGCGTTTTTTCCCCTCAACAAGCGAAGTTAACGTCTTTTTCTAATGGACCCAACAGCACCACCGTGAAATCCAGCAAGAGCCCCCTCGGCACCACGAAATGAGCCTCGTGCAGCAGCACTGGAGAGGGAAATGCCACAAAAATGTAATTTTGTCTCATGTAAAGGGCTCTCCTGGCTCCCGCTCTTCATTCCTACTGGCATGTTATTTGTAGTCGTGCAATTCTATAAAGGTTCCCACATACTACGCATGCTATTGATCACAATTTGCTGCTGTCACATCCAGCCAACCTGTGCTGTATTCAACGTTGTATTACAATGTTTACAATCAATACGGTTGTATTTTTGGGTGTAGTTTTTTACTACACTGGACTATTTGCCTGGCGTTCTTTTTCCTCTACGAGTGGTGAAAGTCAAATTGTGCCCTCGTGATGGTAAATAATTTCCGCAAAAATGAAAGAAAAAAAGCACATACGCCTGCATTGTCGATTAATCAGTTGATTGATCAAATTATTAACAATCGATTTTTGATATCCAATAAAAATGCTAGTTTGGTTACTTCTGCATCAGCGGCGCACGTCATACTACAATGAATGATCAAATTGTCCAAAGGTAAAAAGTTAATTACCGTAAAAGCCATTTAAGTCTCCATAACGACTCTTAACTACAATTATCCTATGGTGTCTAGTACACAAATCATCACCAACAGATAAAATAATATGTCAAATGCCTCACCTATCCACCTTATTTCTAGCTTCTACCATGATGCCTGATGGGTGCTTCTTTGGTGTAATAGACTGTTTTACAGTCTATGGTTTTAACTTGACAAAAAAAACGTCTATGAGGATTTTACCCTTTTACAGCAGAGCCATTCTACTCTACAGCCGTGTCGTTCGGGTGCTGGGATAACCTAATGCATTGTGGGTAATCGGCTACTGTGGCTAATGTTAGCGGCTAGCTAGCTATGTTACATGGCAGTAAAACGCCATGTAAAACGCTTCCGTTTTATAATTCGGGTCTGCAGCCGAGTATAACAAAGCAAATGGCAAGCTGCAACAATGAGTCACGTTAAACCGGACCTTGTACCCACGATTATTTTTTACAGTGCGGCATTCAAAAATAAGGTGGATACCACACTAAGCTTCCAACGATAGACTATAAAAATAATGGACATAGCCACCGTGACATCACTCAGTGGTTTGTGGACTCCTGTTTTGAAGCCTTGCGTTTGGCATTTTGACTGTTGCCATCTTGGTTTTTTGGAGCCAGAAGTAAACAGAAGCTGCCTAGCAAACAGCTAGCAGCTAGCCACCTGCTGTCATTCAAAGCAGCCACGCCCTTAACTATGTATAACTTTAAGCCCTAATACAATTCAAATGGGTGAGTTATATTTAAATTCACCCCCTCTACAGTTTGTCATGAACGAGGAAATTAACTAAAGAGACCAAACCCGTTTTTAGTACCAGGCTGTAAACATGTTTCATTTCTGCTCTAAAGTTGGGCATTTTAACATGGGGGTCTATGGTCATTGACTCGCTTTTGGAGCCAGCCTTGTGGCCATTCGAGGAACTGCAGTTCTTGGCACTTTCGCGTTGGCATCATTTTTCAGTCCCGGAGGTTGCCGCTTGCCTCCAACATAATTGCCATAGCAGGTCTCTCCCTATATAATTATGAAGTTATCCAGGTACTGATAATGCCAGTGCCAAGCTAATCTACAATTAACAAACAGAGAGAGTTTGCAGCCTGCACACTCAAAGTGAACCATTATTTTTACCCAAAGCATCAAAGAAGCTAAACAGAGGGAGGGAAAAAGGCAGATATGTACTTGGTTTAAATTGATTTGATTCTTTTGTTTGAATATCAAGGTTTCATTCTCTGCTGTTTTCCCCCTCACTCCCCATGGTAGAGCGTATTCATTGGGATTGCTGTTCCGACCAGATAAACATTTTTTTTTTTGTTTATGGCAATTATTGCCGGAGGATTGTTTCAAATGTGACTCGACTGACAATGAGGAGGCAGGAAGGCAGGAAGGAGGGGAGATGTGATGAGAGGGAATTTAGACCAACCGCCAGAGCACATGCTGCTGTAGCTCTATGAACATCTGTCACAGATACAGTACTGTACAGTATGGCTGCTGCATATGGACTGGAGAAATATACATATTCCTATTGTGCTTCAATATTACCACTTACTATAATTGCAGGGTGGTTCTGGTCTATGTTGCAATTCATCTCTTAGGAGCACAATTTGAATTGCATTAGAATCTGTCATTTCTTGTGTTTCTTTGGGGATCAATACTAAATACTACTGTACTTGAACTATCTATATATCTATATATATATATATATATATATAAAATAAATAATATAATAAATAAATAGAAAAGGGCGCTAGGACGCTGTTTGTTTGTCCCACTGATGAGGACATGAGTGATGTCATAAATTCACTCGCACACAAAGTCCCAGTGATGATGTCATCAGTGATGTCATAAATTGTGACATCGTCAATGATGTCAGATGCATTGTGACATCATCAGTGATGTCATAAGAGGTTGTGACGTCATAAAAGCAGTAGTGACATGGACAGCTGTATGTTGCCAGCTCCAGGACAGGTGATCCAGCATCCCTGAAGTATGCCATCAAGGAGCAGCCAGGGCGAGGCCACGCAGCGGCCGAGCTGCGTATGCGAGCTGCAGGGCCAGCTCGGCGAGGTGCAGAGCAGGCGAGGCCGCACAGCGGGCGAGCCTAGTTATCGTGCCTAGTATATATATAAAATTGAGTATGTGGGCTCTGTCCACTGTTTACTGATCCGTCAGAAAATGGACAGAACAGATAGACGGATAGATTTATGTCCGTTGCATGTACAAGTAACCTACTTGTACAGCAGGTGGCGGTAAGCACCTTGAAGGTGTCAGCGACCCGCCTATAAACCGAGAGAAGAAGAAAGCTGGCGTCAGCTAGCTGTTAGCTCTGTGTGCTAGGTTACTTATGTGGCAATAAAATACCACTGAATGACCAGATTAGACGGTGTGAAATCAGACTGTGACTATCCGACCATCCGTCCATCCGATACGTCCACGCAGAAAAAGTTCATCCCTCTTGAACTTTCTGTCCATCAAAACGTTTATGCAATTTTGCTGGATACGTACGCTTCATCAGTGCTCCACGGACAGACGGACAGCTGTGTTGAAAATGAATGGAGGTGAACAGAGAAATGAACGCAGACAGACAGACACCACGGATCAGTGTGGCCGCCCGCTAAGGCTATAGTTCAGTGATGTCATCAGTGACGCCATCAGTGAGATGCCTAGTATATATATATATATATATATATATATATATATACACACACACACACACACACACACAGCATTGAGGCCAATGTACGTGACGTCACTTCCGGACCGTGACGTGCGCCCCCTTCAGCCTTTCGAGAGAATGACATTTCAGGACTGGCCTCATAAATGTCCCCATTGTGTTGGCCACTGGCTAGAAGTCATATTTGCATTAGCATCAACGTTGTGCAGCATGATGGTCCTGTTGGGACTGTTTTATGTTGCAGTACAGTTATGCAAATGGTAATCATAATATTCACCTCCACCCATCTTGCCTACAGGGGTCTGCATCTCCAGGCACAATATTGTAAAGAGTGAAAGGAACTGTTGAAAGAGGAAAGAGGTGATTTCTCTGAAAAGACCTTTTAAATCGACACTTTAAGTCAAAAACACTCAAATGCACAAACACAAATCATGTCATAATGAATGTCAGCACTTTGTTGAAGCAGATGGGTTTTGACTGGTTTGAAGGCTGTAGAGGGAATAGACTTATGTATGTTGAATCTTGAGGCAGAACCTTTAGACAGTTGCATCATTTAGGGGGGAAAAGCAGGGGAGGGGGTTGCTCTTAGAGTCCCTTTCTGTGAGAACGCCTAAGATGGTGTCATTAAGCGATACTGTAACTCACGACATGCTGTGATATATGTCACGCCCCTTAGCTGTGATAGAATGACCATAAATGACAATAATAAGAAAAAATGAAACGGACCCTAGCTGCCTGCACATAGAGTGAGGCGGTTGCTGTGCAAGATGGGTAAGTTATAGCTAGCTAGCAGCTCGAAAAGCAGGCTATCTCCGGTTTAGCTAGCCAATTTTGTAAAAAGACAATAGAGACCCTCTTCACGGGGGCCATTTTGTGTCGAAAAGGCAGAATAAACACACAGGCGCGAGCAAAACACTAATGAGGTTTTCCAAATTCCAATCATGGAAGTTTGAAACCCTCATTAGGGTTTTGCTTGAACCTGTGTTTACCCTGCCTTTTCGACACAAAATGCCCCCCCGTGAGAAGGGTCTTCCCAACAAACGAGCAACAGATTTCAAAATGAATTTTTACCATTGACTTGTACATGTTAACAAGCTAAGCTAGTGTTTTTCAGTCATTCAGTGGTGTTTTGAGAGTAGTTGCTACTACTACTAGTTGGTAACTATGAACTAGCCTGCAGCGCTGCTTGAACGATGAGTGATACTGGAGTGATACTGAATTGTGCCTCGGAATGACATCATAGCATAGTGGTATATGCTCTATATACCCTGGCTATGACATCATAGCATAGTGGTATATGCTCTATATACCCTGGCTATGACATCATAGCATAGTGGTATATGCTCTATATACCCTGGCTATGACATCATAGCATAGTGGTATATGCTCTATATACCCTGGGTATGACATCATAGCATAGTGGTATATTTAAGCAATATAGCATGAGAGCAAGTGTGTTGTGGCGAATATATCCCGCTGATAAGCTGTTATCCCACGAGGCCGCAGGCCGAGTGGGATAACTGCTGAGCAGGGGGATATATGCCACAACACCACGCAGCTCGAGTGCTATATTGCTTTTATAAAACGGTTTCCAAGTATAATAATATAATAATAATAATACTATAAGTCCGACTGGCATGGTATTCTGATAGAGTCAGTTGAAACACTACTGTAAGGCGGGACCGCAAGAACGTGCGGGTGATTTGATTGGATCGTTCTGGAGACTGAAGTTGACATTGGCCAATCCTGGCGCTTGCTGAGAAGCTGAGAGCTTTCTGGAAAGCCGACAGGCAGCTCGAGCGCAGCGCTGCATTCTCAGCGCTTGCTGAGAAGCTGAGTGCTTTCTGCAAAGCCCGACACCAACTAACGTTACAGGGTTAAATGCGGGGTTAAATGCGGGGTTAACAGCCTTTTTTTTGCAAAGAAGACATTAGCCCGCATCTATTCTTGTACAAAACATAATTTTCTGCGAAGTATTAGTAAAGTTATAAGCGAAGATCGATTCACAAGGATCTGACAGCTGTCTCCGCCATGTTTTTTTTTCTACGTTGTTATTTGAGGTAAGCCTTATTATTACTCTCTTAGTAAGAGAGTTGCCATGGCAACCAATAACCCATGGCCATGGGTTATTGAACTCGGTTACTGGAATTATACAATGGCTGTGAACCAATCAGATTGCTTGATTTGAGAGAGCCGTTTTATACTCTATATACCCTGGCTATGACCCAATCAGATCATTTGCTGTGAGGTAAGGTTCTATGCACTGTGCCTGTGGTCCTGTACCTCCTCTGTAGCTCTCCATTAATTGAACAGACGCAGCCATTCATCACCTCAAACTATTTGACCCGGCTTGACTCACTATAGCTCATTTCCACTCTGACCTCCCAGGAGTGTCATTCCAGTGCAGGCCACTGGGAAAACAGCACATTTCTCAATAATCACACTATTATAGACGCTGTTATTATCGTTCTTTTTGAAGGGCTATTTGTTACAAATGTAACAACACTATAGAGGCCATTTACACCTGGCGTTAACATGCGTTTTCTGCCATCAGATTGCATTCAGATTGTATTTTATCACTTCAGCCTGATTCCATTTACACCTGGCGTTAACATGCATTTTCTGCAATCTGATGGCAGAAATGGTTGTCCTCTCAATCCACATAAAGTTGGTGTATCCAGATTGAGAGGACACATTGCATTTACACTTGTGTTCAATGTGTACACAATGCATCCCTGACCACCTCCCGGAGGTGGTTTGGCCGATCAGATTGCAATCCTTCTTCAATGCGTTCTGGGGGTGTTTTACACCTGGCATTTCAAGTGATAAAACACAATCTGATTGCAATCTGATCACAGAAAACGCATGTTAGCGCCAGGTGTAAATGGCCTCCTAGTGGCTTCCCGGACTATTCAGTGCTGAGATCCAGACTTCTCTGTAGGCTCTACGTTTATTTTAAAATAAATACTTCGTGTTTGAAAAGCAGTTGCACAAAGCCTGCGTGACACTGTGTTAATAAACGGTTGTTATCTGGGTGCTTGTAAAAAGGGCTCCACATGTTTGACAAATGATCTGGAAGCCTTTAAACACATTCTTGACACGCTGCAATAATGACATAGAAAACACATCATTAAATCAGTGTGTTTCCCTGACATTTGTCAACCTGTCAGGACACAGCGAGCGCTGTCGCAATATGCAAAATGCAGACGCCACATGCATGTGCCAAACCTGCAATCAGATGAAAATGAAACTCCTACCTGGAACTTCTCTGTTTCTTAACCCATTGATACCTGATGCAGGATTTGTGTGTGTATCCCTTTAAGACCGCGAACCGCGTAAACGCGGTTCGCCGTCTTAAAGGGATACGCACACAAATGAGGGACATACACGCAATTGCTGCATCAGGTATCAATGGGTTAATCTTTTGATTGCATTCATTTAAAACACCCCTTCTGAAACGGCATTAGTTACAGTGTTTCCTCGAAGGTTCTCTTGTTTTGGTGAAGAGCAAATCAAACAAATCATCGAGAAAGTTCACAATAGTGGAAGCTATGATGCTCATAACAAACGCAAAACACATGGGCGATTCTGGATTCTACTGTTATAGTTTACATTAGAAACTGATTGAAAGTGCCTGAAAGGCAATGACATAATTAGACCGCCGTTTTATTTAAGCTGAATTTGGAATTGATTGTACTGTAACTGTATGTACCACCGAAGAAGCCCCAAGCCACAGGAATGCTAAATTGATTGCATCAAAATTAATTCAGCACTAAGGTGTATTCCAACACGTTGAATTGAATACAAAATTGCCTATTACTTCCCCCCTCCATTTTATCCCTATTTAAATAAACATAACTGTGACATTTAATCAACAAAGGACACTCGGTGTGAATTGGATTTCCCCCCCCCCACCGACAAAAAGGGCACAATTGCCTGTACACCATATAAGTAATATGTAAATGATGTGTATTTACATTAAACTGGTTCAATCAAAGCTGCTGAGGAAAATGTCAATGTTTTTTTTCCTCCCTTTTTGTCTCCTATTTTTTGAAAAACATTTGAATTTTGAGACGCGAGAATTTGTGGATGGGGGCTTGTGCTCATATTTTAAATAGGGATGGGGCCGATCCGATCCAATATCGGTATCGGGTGCCGATATTGGCACTAATTCTCGGATCGGATCGGAATCGGGGATTTTTTTTTTTTGCAATTCCAGCGCATGGCTGTAATTTGCCCATGTATAATAGTATCCTTCTTTGCCTTGTATATTTTCTGAATTTTGTCTGCTTTTTGCAAGGTATATTTTAAAAAAAAAATCTTTAATTGGCCAAATCTTTGCCTATACTGTATATTCAAGAAAAATATCGGTGTCGGCATAATATCGGTATCGGCAGATATCCAAATTCAGGTATCGGAATCGGATCGGAAGTGAAAAAAGTGGATCGGTGCATCCCTGATTTTAAACGCATCCACCTCTGTGCATTTGTGCTTAACACATTAAGTGCCAGAGACGACCTAACTCGTCTTACATAATCCAGCGCTTAAGTGCCAAGGACGACCTAACTCGTCTTACATGTTTTTTTGACGGTGGGACATCAATCAACCCCTTTTACATCTTCGAGATAACTATAGGAGCAAGAGCATGTGTGTACGGTAATCTATTTTACCGACCACTAAGTGGCGACAGATACAGAGAGAAGCCACAGCCACGGGACCCGTACACCAAAAGCAGCCGCCTCCCGCGGAAATGGCTTGGCGATTTTACAGTCAGGAGCCCGGAGACACACACACAGAACGGACAGAGATCCCCTCCCCCCCAGAGCCGCGGAGCAACGCGCGAACACACACACACACACACACACACACACACACACACACACACACACACACCGCGGGAGCAAGCCATTCAAGGAAATGGCTTGGCGATTTTACAGTAATCCATTTCAGACTCGTCCCCGCACGCAGGCACGCAGACAGACAGGCAGGCAGCACAACGCGCTTCTGACACGCCCGCTGTTAGGAGGAAGGAGGAGAAGACACACGGAGGGAGGAGTTTGAATGAGAGGGGTGTTTCCTGTTGTTATGGAGGAAATTACTGTTCAAAACTATTGTTTAGAATGTCTGACGGTCTTACTGATGCCAAAAATGAATGGTTAAAGTGACTGTTTCACAAAAAGCCATTTATCTCTGAATAAATTTCCAGACGCTGAAACCATGCTGTACTCAACGGCTAATATCTACATAACTACTAACTCTGCAAACTAACTCTTTTAGACAGAGAAAGCACACATTCTATTAGTTATTTTTAGATGATTGGTGTTCATGAATTCTTAACAGAAAAGAATCCTCGGCTGTTCTAATATGAGCCAGAATCGTCAAAAACACCCCTGGCACAACTTACCTACAGGAATGAAAACATGGCTGGCATTCAATGTGTTAATGTACAATCATCACTCCCGTACAGTGTTGGGAAAGTTACTGAAAATTGGTAATTAGTTACAGTTACTAGTTACTTCTCTCAAAAGGTAATTTAATTACTTTAAAGTTACCAGTTACTTCAAAGTAATTAGTTACTAGGGAAAGTAACTTTTGTGTTACTTTTAAAAGTCCACTTCGATTGTTATTAATGCACACATTATGTTGCATTGAACATTCGCTTATTGGGGAGGCTTATAGCCTATCAAGGTCATTAGCCTCTGGGGCTCTGGCTGCAGCTCTTTCCCCGGACTAGGTCTGAGGATCAGAAACTGGGTAATCCTCTGAAGTTGTCCGTTATTTTCATGTCCTAAAGTAACTAGTAACTAGCCCAGTTACTATTTTAGTAACTGTAACTGAGTTACTGAATTTGAAAAAGTAATTAGTTAGATTACTAGTTACTGAAAAAAGTAGTTAAGTTACAGTAACTAGTTACTTAGTAACTAGTTACTCCCAACACTGCTCCCGTATTATCATCGGACAAACATGAACAGCTGCTTTTGCCAGTAGTAGTATGTGAGCAGGCATTAAGCCCCCGGGATGCTTTGCTGGGCTTTGTGGCTGTAATGCCTTGGAGCTGCATGTGAGGCTACAGCACTCACTAGTCACTACTGGTGGCATCTCACTGTAAGCCAGAGGCACACTGCAGGCTTTCCTTAGGGGATTTGCATGGGGGGAAGGGGGGTGACTCGGGTTGGTTTGGTACAGTAACCCCCTGGAAGTGGCAGCAGAACAGAGAAGAAAAAGTGAAATGAAGCCATGAAAAATCTATCACCTTCCACTTTGCAATGCATATCATCATACAGTTGTGGAGGAATTGCTTGCGGTCAAGAAACTATATGGCTTTCAATATGATTCCCTCTCTCTCTCTCTCTCTCTCTCTCTCTCTCTCTCTCTCTCTCTCTCTCTCTCCTGTCTGCCTCTGTCTCTTTCTCATTTATGCACTCAGTCTCATTCCCTCTCTCTCTTATCCACCTTATTTTTTAATGCCCCACTGTAAAAAAAATAATTGTGGGTACAAGGTCCGGTTTAACATAGGGATGCACGATATATCGGCAATCATATCGGTATCGGCCGATGTTGCAATGTTAATATCGGTTATCGGTATCAGCCAAATTCTTCACATTGAGATGAAATAATAAATAATCAAATGTTTTTGAAATAAAGAAATGTATAACTTTTTCAAATTCAGTGTTTACATGTGTTTTTCAGTATGTACAAAATTTTATTATCATAGAAATGTGGTTTTATACAGATCATATCGACATCGGTAAATATCGGTTATCGGCCATAACAGCAATCTTAATATTGGTTATCGGCATCGGCCAAAATTTTCATATCGGTGCATCCCTAGTTTAACGTGACTTATTGTTGCAGCTTGCCATTTCCTTTGTTATACTCGGCTGCAGACCCGAATTGTAAACCGGAAACTGGAGGACGTTATAAAAGTTATAAATATAGTCACGTTATAAACAACTAACAATTTGGTCATTCAGTGGCGTTTTACTGCCATGTAAAGCAACTATTACGCTAGCCGCTAGCATTAGCCACAGTAGCCACAGTAGCCGACTACCCACAATGCATTACGTTATCCCAGCACCCGAACGACACGGCTGTAGAGCAGAATGGCTCTGCTGTAAAATCCTCATAGACGTTTTTTTTGTCAAGTTAAAACGGTCTATTACACCGGAAACGGAAGAAGCAGCCATCAGGCATCATGGCAGCTAAAGTCTCTCTCTCTCTCTCCCTCTCTGTCTCGCTCTCACTCTCTCACACACACACACGAACACAAAGTGCCAAAGTGATTCTTTTTGTCATTCTCCACACCATTAGCTCAAACCTCCTCCTGCGGAGGTGACAGAGGTTGGTGATGGATCGGCCGTTGTTGACATTTTGGTGAGCGGCTACTGCCCTTGCTTTCATTCCGCATGTCTGTTGCAATGGGCAGTGTGGTGCGATATAACACGGGCAGAATGCTGACTGGCTGCTGGGTGTGTCCACTGAGGATGGAGGGGGCGGGGCGTGGTGCGATACTGTAGTCCACCAGGAGGAGGAGGACCGCAGCAGCTGCTCAGATTGCATCAGCGTAGGAGCGGACGGAACCCTATCAGACAAGTCAGTGAAGGGAGAGGAGTCTGCCGTCACAGTGGGCCAGGGAAGGGAAAGTGAAAGTTAATGAACAGAATTCGGGTCACAGTGGTACAGAGAGGCAATCTCCAACAGATGTGTCAGAGGGAAGGAGTGATAGATGGGAGTTAGCAGAGAGAAAGGGGTGACCCGCTCGTTCACGGATGCTGCCGAAGGTTGTAGTCCTCAAATAAATGAAATATAATAATAATATATGAAATATATAATAATAATATATATATATATATAAATAAATAAAACACTGATTGTGTTACTGTGATTCAGAGGCTCTAACAATACTGTACACAAGAAGCTCAATACATATTGTATATCTTTAGGAATCTGTGGACAATATTTTATTTTTTGTCGTTTGTTTCTAATCTAGAGTGAACAGATCAGGACATCAGGTGACCAGCCATTGTCATTGAAATGTCAATCAAGTGCATTCCAATTTGGGGAGAGCAGAGCTCTTTCTGTTATTGGTGAGTGCCATTCATTTGAATATTATATATTTTTTTATTATTATTATGGGTGATCAACGTGGCAGTCCTCTCTGTCAATGAGACAGGAGCAGAACCATCCACTAGCAGCTGTCGACACCCGGGCAGCTCAGTACGGGAGCTCTGAGTGTGCTGATTAAAACCAACCAGGTTAATGAATTGAATTGATCAAATTATGCACTCCCTCTTTCCTCCACTGAAATCTCTGATGCTGTGGAAAAACATCACAATGTCATCCAGACAATTGTGCCCTCTTTTTTTTCTCCCATTCCAGCAGATGTTTAACGATATTGAGTGTGGTGATATGTTTTAGGGTGTATGACTGTCTGTCTGTGTGTGTGTGTGTGTGTGTGTGTGGGGGGGGGGGGGTACCTTCATTTAAAGGGTCATGTGACCGCACGTTTGCTCTTCATCAGCATTGCCCTGTTACATTTGCATAATTACAGTAAAGCACACATGATCAGTTTTCTCAATTGGATCCAATTTCAGTTTTCAAACATTTGAAAATAGAGGTTACGTATGATCAAACTGGTAACTGTTAAAAACAGCAACAACGACAAAAACACTCACTACACTACATGCAAGGCTAACAGTCCATGCTTGTGTATTTGTGTGTGAGAGAGAGATAGAAGAACAGAGAGAGAGAGAGAGAGAGATGCAGTGCAATCATAAACAGTGAGTTCCAGCCTATATATACTTCTGCAAGAACTAAGACTCATATCACATCAACAATGATATACTATCATCCTCCAGTCACACCTTTTTACTCCTACTGCACTGCACCTACTGCTTTCCTACATCTAATTCCAGGCATGATAATGCTGTGGTGCCACCCAGAGCCATGTAGATAGAAGAGTCCCGACATCTCCAGTCACTCCAATGGACCAGTTTTTTTTCCAGGAAGTAAGGTCCTGGAACTCTTGAGTAAAAAAAGCAGCACTGTCGAGTTTCAGCAAAATAGACAGTTTGTGTTGTACTTTGAAAGGGTTTTTCATCCCTTGAATCAAATTGTACATTATCAGCTTTATTTTAGCATGCAAAAGTAGCGCGAGACCCATTCCTGGCTGTTCATTGGCTAATGAGTCTCGCATTTTGGTCCTCCGCTGACGCCACTCTCTCTCTAGAGGACACTAGTGCCACCTATTCCTGCGCCTGAAGAATGCAGGAACGTGTACTTGTTTTGTTCAAGTATCATATTCACACATTCATACTGCACCTGCTACTCGCCAGGTCGTTGTGCGAAGAGTGAACGCATTCAAACCTGTGGCACGATGTCCATATTCAGTATAAAACAGATATGGAGCTATAGGGAACAATAATGATCATAATAATAATAATTACAATAATAATAATTCATAGCTATGACAAAAGCTGATATTTTTCCTTTTAGAAATGAGGTGTCACATTCCCCTTCGATTAAACAGGATTTTCAGCAGTGCTCAAAGCCAGATTGGCAAGAATTGATATCAAATTAGGCTCGTCTTACCTCCAGCTCTGCTTAGACCTTCTCATTAACTTTACTGTAGGAAGGAAATGATATCCAGCAGAAAGTATGAACACTGGTCATCATGCCAGTTATTAAGGGCATGGGTATGTGTTAGCCTACCAATGTGGGACTAGCACTACTGTAGTATTATCCAAGAATAAATATTCTCACTCTTGTTCAATAATACCCCTTAAGTAACGCACTACAAAACTGTAGTTCATAAAAGCACCCTCGAGGTTTTAGTTCAATTTACAACTCCGAGATTTGAACAGATTCAAGAAAAATCATTCATATCAAACATTGTTATATGGTATACCTTAATCTAAAACTGCTGCAATTTCAGTAAATGGCTCACATCACAGTTTTCACACAATATAGTGTAAACATTTAGTTGTTAGATTTCACTTAAACGGAAAAGAAATATAGACAATGCGATAATCTTTATTGAACGCAAGCACATTTTTAGCTTCTGCGGTTTGAGACTATAAGACATACAATACGATGACAACATCTCCACTGACAAGAAGAGAGGCACAAAGGAATATGAGCAATCAATCAATCCTCCTCATGGAGAGCAGAGCCATGCGAACGGTCTTGTGATGTCATCAGGGCACCTGCGGGTGTGATGTCATCAGGGCACCTGAGGGTGTGATGTCATCAGGGCACCTGCGGGTGTGATGTCATCAGGGCACCTGAGGGTGTGATGTCATCAGGGCACCTGAGGGTGTGATGTCATCACTCCGCATCAAACTCTACTGATGAACAGGGAGCGTTTTGCACAGTGCCTCATCTGTCGCCTGTCATATTGGCTCACCTTATCCTTTCCAAGATCAATAAAAATAGCACGTTTAATATTTGCAGTTACCCCCGTTTTCATTCAAATCGGTTTTGACCCGCGTGGGTTTTCGGATTTAATTTCAACCTCAGCACCAAAACCACCCTCGTTCCCCCTGAGCAGTGTATTTACACAATGACAAGGTCTTTGACATAACCCTCCCCGTCTGTATAAGCGATGTGTCATTGTGTGGCAGTAGACATAATGACTAGCGCTTTTCTTCTTGCTGTGCAGAGAGTCTGATGGAAAATCTCAGAGCAAAGCGTAGAGAGCCAAATCAATAATCTATTCTATTTAATGGGCTGGAGAGTCACAGTAACGAGATAGGAGTGGATGAGGCGAATCGTCCATTGCAGAATCTGAACAGAAGGTTGCACACACAGACTCTCTCTTTTCGTTTCCATCTTTACCCCTCTCTGTCTCCTGCTTCCTCTGTTTGCCATGCGCCCTCTTCCATGTATGTACACTTCCTTTCACGCACAGACACGCACATGAATACACACACACACACACACACACACACATGCACACATACACACACACACACATACACACACACACACACACACACACACACACACACACACACACACACACACACACACACACACACACACACACACACACACACACACACATACACACACACATGCATACATACACACACACACACACACACACACACACACACACACACACATACACACACACATGCATACATACACACACATACAGTACATACATACACACACACACACACACACACACACACACACACACACACACACACACACCAGTGTTGGGCAAGTTACTTTCAAAATGTAATATACTACATATTACTAGTTACTTTCATTTGAAAGTAATAAGTTACTTTACAATATTACTGTCTGTGTAGAGTAACTCGTTACCTATTACACTACTTTTGCATTACTTTCACCAAAACAACAGCAGCAGCAGAATGACATCGCCGCCCCGGAACCATCCCGACAAATAATTTCAACCACCTTGAAGTCAGTGTAAACAATCCAAAATTCTAAATGTTATTCTTTTCCTTTGTTATTGTCATCTATAGTGGTTATTTGCATTAAACAAAGTTTGATTAGGAAATTATTGTATCTTCATTTAAATAATGTGCTTTGATTAAAAAAAAAAAATTGCTCAATTTGTAACTTGAGTTACTTGACAAAGTAACTGGTATAATATTACTGAAATCCTATAAGTAATAAGTTATATTACTGAGTTACTGCTAAAAGTAATATATTACATGTAATATGTTCCCCTTTGTAATGAGTTACCCCCAACACTGACACACACACACACACACCTTCCAACTGAATCCCTGCAATAATTGTGCCTCGTTTCATTTATCATTTATAAAGCCTTATTTATGAACAGTATTGGGCAAGTTACTTTCAAAATGTAATATACTACAGATTACTAGTTACTTTCATTTGAAAGTAATAAGTTACTTTACAACTGTCTGTGTAGAGTAACTCGTTACTTATTACACTACTTTTGCATTACTTTTACCAAAATAACAGCAGTAGCAGAATGACCTCGCCGCCCCGGAACCATCGCGAAAAATAATTTCAACCGTCTTGAAGTCAGTGTAAACACTGCAAAATTCTAAATGTTATTATTTTCCTTTGTTATTGTCATCAATAGTGGTTATTTGCATTAAAAAAAGTTTGATTAGGAAATTATTGTATCTTTTTTAAATATGTGCTTTGATTTAAAAAAAAAATAACTCAATTTGTAACTTGAGTTACTTGACAAAGTAACTGGTATAATATTACTGAAATCCTATAAGTAATAAGTTATATTACTGAGTTACTGCTAAAAGTAATATATTACATGTAATATGTTCCCCTTTGTAATGAGTTACCCCAACACTGACACACACACACATGAACACACACACACACACACACACACACACACACACACACACACACACACACACACACACACACACACACACACACCTTCCAACTGAATCCCTGCAATAATTGTGCCTCGTTTCATTTATCATTTATAAAGCCTTATTTATGAACAGTATTGGGCAAGTTACTTTGAAAATGTAATATACTACAGATTACTAGTTACTTTCATTTGAAAGTAATAAGTTACTTTACAATATTACTGTCTGTGTAGAGTAAGTATTACTTATTACACTACTTTTGCATTACTTTCACCAAAACAACAGCAGTAGCAGAATGACCTCGCCCCCCCGGAACCATCCCGAAAAATAATTTCAGCCGTCTTGAAGTGTAAACCCAAATTCTAGATGTTGTCCTTTCCTTTGTTATTGTCATCTATAGTGGTTATTTACATAAAAACACACACTTTGATTAGGAAATGATTGTATCTTTGTTTAAATATGTGCTTTGGGGGAGGGGGGGGTGTAACTCAATTTGTAACTTGTGTTACTTGACAAAGTAACTGGTATAATATTACTGAAATCCTATAAGTAATAAGTTATATTACTGCGTTACTGCTAAAAGTAATATATCACAGGTAATATGTTACTTTTTTAGTGAGTTACCCCCAACACTGTTTATGAATAACATGAATTTGTGCAGTGTGTGGTGCTAAGATTTCTTACTCTCTCAATCTTAGCTGCAGCTTCAGCATCAACACACGAAACCCTCATCATCCCAATAAACATTTCACAGCTTTGAGATACAGCATTAGCATTTCACTCGTGTCACAGACACGCGCTCTCATAATATTTGAAAAGGACTGACACCCCCTGTTTACCTCCTTTGTAGCACTGAGTTTAAATAGAAAAACAGCGGCTGCTCCACTTCAGGCTCACTTGTGTTTCCAAACTCACGCATAGGGAATGTGATGACTTTGATGGCTGTTTTCCCCGCGCCACGCCGCGCTCTCCTCTTCTGCCCGTGACACGGCTTCTAAATTAATCTGTGTGATTAAGCCATACAGGGGAGGTGACACTTTCATTCCTTGTTCTACAAACAGAAGATTTACTTGTGGTTTCTCTGTCGCTCCAACTTGGCAGGCGGCGAGATATTGGCAGCACAATGATTTCATACTTGGCTGATGGAAATTGGAAATCATCTTCTGAAACGAGGGGTATCGTCTGCTGCCTCTTCTGAATGCAGGGCCACTGTCGAGCAGCGTGATATGAGTTTCAAACGGCTTCGCCTGCCTCACCAAAAGCCTGTTAGTACTATTTTTGTGAATGCCTTGACCTTTGGTGGATATTTCTGTCTTGTAACACATGAATTGCAGTGTGTTTCACGAAGCCATTGCTGGATGGTATGAAATGTCTCGTTAATAACCACCCCATAATTAACACGCAAAAAATAATAATAATAATAATCGACTAACTCTGTCCACTTGTTATGCTGAGTGGTTCTTTCTAAATAAGTCTCCATATTCAAGTGCCATTAGGAATTGGAAATTTGGAATGCATTTTGCTCTACATTTAGCGTTTTGAGTTCAGAATAGGGTTGTCGCGATACCAAAATTTTGACTTCGATACCAAGTTTAGTATCACGATACTCGATACTGATACGATACTCGATACCTAAGGGATAAGAAACAGAATGTCCACAAGGTTGATCACATTCACACATTCAAGGTTTAGTAACACCCTGAACAGTCACTGTGGGATTGAAGGACACCTTTTGAAATGTTTCTCTCATGGTGTTAGAACACCAGCATATTAACTGAATGTTTCTGTGTTAGAAGAACTAACAGAATATTTCTGTGTTCGAAGAATAACGCCATATTAACTGAATGTCTCTCTGTGTTAGAACAACGCCATAATGTAGGCCAGTGGTTCCCAAATGCTGTGCCTAGGCACACTGGTGTGCCTTAGGACAAGTCCAGGTATGGAAGAAAGAAAAGGAACAAAGAACTGGATTCTGAGAGCACACACATTTCATACTGTATATAGTTGAACAATAAACCAAATAGAATAGTTCAAATAAAGTTAAGAAATGTTCTTCGGTTCAAGCACAGCTTCTTAGGCACAATTTAATACTAATGTAATATAGATAGTGTAGTGATGTCTTAGGCCCCGTTCAGACTGGCAGGCCAAATCCGATTTGTGACCTTTTTTTGACCAATCCAGATTATATCCAGGTTGGTTTTATGAGTCTGAACAGCAACAAATCTGATTTGTGTCACTTGTCCCAAACCACATGTGGAGGTAGTTTAAAATGTGATTCCAATCTACTTTCGACTGATGTGTCTGCAGTGCGGACACGCTGATTACCCAAATCGCCTGCAGTGTGAACAGGGCCTGAAGACTACCTCCCAGCCAACGCCCGACTCATCATTGCTATGCACGCCTCCTTTTATTCATGCCTCTGCCCTGGCCATTCACAGTCACCCATGCTTTCCCTTTTTGGCAATAGCCAATCAGTTCAAGCCATTCCTTTCCCTCACTTTTCCGCTGAGCCAATCACCTAAGCAGTTGAGTATATACTTTGTTGTTACACCTCACTTACGTACTCATAGCTTCAATTTGAGATAGAATAGATAGACATGTTGAGATGTAGTCTTCGATCGATCAAGATTCATTACTGGCTTACAGCCACTCTTGAAATGAGAATTGTCTTGGTCATTTTATTGGTATACTATATGGTGCTCTTACAATAGTAAATGGACTATTCTACAAACTGGTATAATAGCTTAAATACCAAAAATGTGAAACTGTGCAACAAACGTCTGTATGCAGCCGCGCTGGAACTATTATTAAGAAGGGGGTGCTGTAAGGAATGGAATCTCGAAGAAAATTTGACGCTTTTTGGACTTTCATCCATATTTAGAAGAATATTTAATTTTAAATTAACATTAGGATTATACTGTTGTGATGTCATTATTCAGTATCTTCTCCTTTTCTCACTCACTTTCATGTAAGCACCTGCTCTCCCTTTAGTCGTTTTACACTACAACAGACAGCAACACAGGCATAAACACTGAACTTATTATTATTATTATGGAAAACCAGATTATGATGAAAATCAAACACTTTTGAAGAGAGAGTGTATGAAATAAGATTAGAGCTGGGAAGCACAAACTGTTTTTTAATGCATCTTGTTGGTGGTATAAACACAAGACAGCCAAATCCAACAATTTCGAAAATCCCATTTCTTGCCACTAGGGGGTGCTGCAGCACCCTCAGCACCCACCTTCCCGCTCCCTTGTCTGTATGTGGTCAAAATTAGTTCTGTTGATGAAGCCCTGCAGAAGGGAGTAGTTTATCATGGACGTGATTAGTTAGGATGTGGAATAAATGTTTTAATATGTGGGCTGATGAAACAAGCTTTGAAATGACTGAGTCAAAGTTCAACGACTGTACAACACAGAGCCCTTTACTTTGATTTAACCAAGCAGCACATATCATTGAATGACTCATACTCGTTACTGAACGACATCATTAGTTCAGTGGCACCTCGCTCTGCTGCAAGTTTCAATGAGAATGTCTGTGCTACAAAGCCAAAGAGGAGGCATTGCATGAATAGTGAAACTGAGAGAAATACTTCAGTGTTTATGTTTTGCGCCCCAGATTGTTGCCACAAAAGTGAAATGTATATAATTTAAAAGCTCTTAAAACCTTTGACGTTGGAGTGACAAACAGTTACTCAGCCATTGGCAGTTTGCTTTTGTACGGTGTGCGTACGCACAGTGCATCATGTGCAAAAGCCCTGTTGTCATTGAAATCACAAGGTTAGCAGGTAACAAGCGCGCACACCTTGAAGCCCACAGAGCAGTTGGTGTGGCCATTCAGCCTTATGGCACTTTTAGGCAATGTTTTGGGGTTACCTCAACAACACGGCTACCGGTAATTGTTTTCAACATGGAAAATGGTCCTATAGCCCTAACTCTAACCCACCCACATCCCCCCAGTCACCTTCCTATCCCTAGCTATGGCCCCTCTTACCTGCCCGCGGCCCGCGGGTGCCCCCTGTGTGGCCCGCGATGGAATTGCAATTTTATTAAAAAAAAATTGCACCTGAACGCAACATGCAAGATACCCGCTGAATAAGTGTCCAAATGTTCATGTCATTCTGGCCAATACTCCGCTTCTGTTATAGCATTTCAGTCTGGAATATGGAATATCTTTCAATAATCTATTATTTAGCTGCTAAATTGTCAAATACTGACGTCTGCTCGATACCCAGGCACTTATGTATGTACTTAACCTAACTAACTTAACCTAACTAACTATCCGGTGTGCACAACATTGTCAGACTAAACTCCAGCTGACACCCCAAAAACCTACAATCCGCTACAGAAAAATGTATATTGTTTGTTTATTAACTGGCCCCTGGCCTTCTATCATTTCACGAAAGTGGCCCCCGGGCAAAGCAAGTTGAGTTGAGCCCTAGGCACTCCCCCTATCCACCCTTCGATTCCCTGACTCTCTACAACCTTCCTATCCCTAGCTATGGCCCCTCTTACCTAGCCCCGCCCCCTTCACTATGTCCCCGTCCACGAGTGAGTGAGTGTCTTTGCTTTTGCATCTTCTGCCCCCGGCCTTGCCTGCTACAAGTGCCGTGGGAAAAAACATGTTAAGTTAGCACATGGGAGCAATATTTACCATTGTATGTGACATACCAAATTAAGTTAATGGAAGATAAAAAACACAGATATTTCTTTGTCTTTTAAAGTTACAGTCTGTTGGAAGATTTACAAAAATGTGTGACCTGAATGTAAACCGTTTTAGCAAAAGCACAGCAGCAGTGTGGCAGAACACTGGTACACTTCTGACTTGTGTAATAAATGTTGCAAGCACAATAGTATAGTATAATAGTATTGAGGCAGCGCGGACTGAAGCGATCGTTTTGGCGTCTGGTCTATTTTTTGTGTACAAGTGCGCTGGTGTGGAGTATGTGAAGTACAGATGCGCGGATGAGCTTTTATGGCATCCTAATCCGCGTGTATGCATGAACCATGCATCCACCCGCCATAAATCCGCGCAAATTATTTCATACTATTTATAGATCCGCGCCCGCCATGCACCCGACGCTATAAACGCTATAAAAGGAGCGAATTTACGGTTTCTGCTTCCGTTGGTGCGATCGCTGCAGTCCAAGACTCTAAATAAACTTCCATGCTGTATTATGTCCAGTGCACCACTTGCCCTCATGTAGTTTACTCGGCTAACGCTATAGCTTTAAGTTTAGTTGACTTGATTGCCTCATTGTATGGGAAAATACGAACGCGTCTTCTCTTCAAACACGTCTTCAGTGGAGACTCCTCTTTGAGGGTGACATCATTGACCATATATGGACGAAAAGTGGAGCGTAGCGACCTAGCACATGGCTATTTGGTTTACGGCCGTGGGTCCTTTGGGGGATCTACAATAGGCGACTAAGAATGTGCCTGACGAAAAATGTAGCTTAAAATACGTTCATAGACTAGAGAACGTAATTAATATTATTGTTCCTCATTAATGATACATCGTTTCAACCGCCCACCGTTTCAACCGCCCAACCCATCCGCTATTAATCAGAATGTTTATTTTTATGATCCTGCCCGCCCGCGGGGCGGGATATCCGCGGTCAGCGCGGTTATAACTGCGGCCCGCGCATCACTAATGTGAAGTGTGTTTCTTACTGGGATGGTGTGTGTTGTTGGCTTCACATGTATTAATGACAAGTATGGAAAAGCTGATCTTCAAAAAATCCAAGCCCTGCACTTACTTATATTACATATACTTCCAGGCTATGGAGTGATTCAACTTGGAGTGGAGACATTTTTTGATATTAGTTCTTCCAAGAGCATTTCCTCCTTCTCTTCTCTTGTTCCCTGGGCTAAAACTAGCAGAACAGAACAGATATGAGTGCAGTTCTTGTCAAGGTTCCGGTTACATCCTCCCGAGCCAAGGTTGCCCCCACAGTCAAATGCAGATGGGGTAACTCAATTCCAAACCTCCCTTTCATTGCATTCCATCTTATTTACAGTACCAATACAGATGACCATACATATGTTTTCATATCAATGTTCAATAACGGGGCCTTGTGGAATCGTGCGTGCGTGCATGCGCGTATACTGTAGGTATACGCATCTGCGCGTGTGGATTGGGGAGTCTGGTTGTCAGTCATGGGGAGTTGACTGCCCCTGGTCTTCCTGGGGGTCTTGTTGTGTTTCCACGTAACCTACAGTATTCATACTTAACACGTTCACTGCCAACGACGTATTACTCCGTCAAAAAAAATCCAACGGTTCACTGCCAATGACGTATTACTCCGTCAAAAAAATGATTTTTTTTTTTTGACCGTGGGATGTGCATCTAACCCTTTTACATCTCTTATATAATTATTGGAACCACCAAACGTTTACAACCCATTCCACTGACCCACTAAGTGGCGACAGTGCTCTCCTGACTAGAGGAAGGCAAGCATTTTCATGAGAATGGCTTCCTCGAAGCCATTCTCATGAAAATGGATTGGCGAAAACGCTTTCGTTTTCGCGCTGATTGCTGGCGGTGCGGGATTGCAAATTTGCATAATAGATTACGGGTGGAACACACTTTGAAACACGCAGCATAAATATGACCAGAATCGCAAAAGCTTCATCAAAGCTCTCAACCAAAACTCCAAGAAACGAGTGAGTCCATCCAGACTTCCTCAAAGAGCGGCCGCGCAGACAGGCACAGCAGCAGCAAAGCAGTGAGACTGGTGACAAGCTTGTGACACGGCCGCTGCAGCCAAGAAGAACGCCCACGGAGGGAGGAGTTGGAAGCAGAGGGGGGTTTCCTGCTGTTATGGAGGAAATTACTGTTCAAAACTATTGTTTAGATGTCTGACGTCTTACTGATGCCAAAAATGAATGGTTAAAGTGACTGTTCTATCGAATTTCACAAAAAGCCGTTTATCTCTGAATAATTTTTCAGACGCTGAAACCATGCTGTATTCAACTGCTAATGCTTACATAACTACTAACTCTACAAACTAACTCTTTTAGACAGAGAAAGCACACATTCTATTACCGTAGTTCTTTTGAGATATTGTGTGTTCACAAAATCTTAGCAGAAAAGAATCCTCGGGTCTTGAAAGATGAGCCAGAATCCTCAAAAAAAACCTCTGGCAGAACCTACCTACAGTAAAAAAAAAAACGGCTGGCAGTGAATGTGTTAATGATCTGTGTTCCATAGTAGGAATTGTAATACCTCCACTACCCATGTGTGTGTTGTGGACATCGTCAAGATGACTCTTTGGTACTTATTAGCTGATTAGGATCATGGTTAGTGAATAGTTTAGAAGATACTCCTACATGTATTGCATTTGTGATGTTGCATCGCATGAATACTTTTTGATTACAGGCAGCAATGGAACGGAAATAATTGAATAATTTTTGCTTTGAGTATGCTTAATATGCTGCTAATCATTCATAACTTGAGCCATGAGAGAAGGCAAGTTTGGATCAGGACAGTATCACCCTACTATCTTCTCGAAAAGTGAGTGATGTATAATTTAGGGCTGTCAAACGATTAACTATAGTTAATCGCGATTAATCGCATCTTTGTAACGCATGTTTAAAATGCCATTATTTTGCATTTCAAAGCATTTTTAATTAGATATTAATCAGTCTTACCAGTGTGTCGTGATTGGGAATCAAATGAATGCAAATAAATGTACTTTGTGATCTTGAATTTTAGATTTATTTTCAATTCAATAGAAGTGGAATGTAGACCGGAGGTAACAATGTCTACAAAATATATCTAGAACCGATACTTCCGGCGGCGGCGCTGTGGAGCAGTCGAAACCCAAAATGACACAGCCGAAGAAGGCTGTGTCTGAGCTAAAAACTTTGGCACTTCCATGTGAATAATGGCTCGGTATTGGAAACTGTGTATTGATAACGTGTATATCGCGTGAAGCCATTGGAGCCGACCTCCCAGTGGTTAGAGGACCCTCTGAAGGAAGAATGAGTGATGAGTCTCGCGCTAGCTAGCTGGCCGCTACTAGGCGCTAGCTACTTTTAGGTGATAGCTCAAACTCGATGTACTTCGGTGATATTTTAATTCCGTTTTACACAAGGTGCAAACTACTGCTCTCGACTTGTCCACTGTGGCACTTGGGGAGTTATTTTAAAGTAAAACGAGCCATTTAAAAGCGTATTGCTGTCGTTCTCTTCCATGCCTGCCTGCACAGGCAGGAGACAGGAAACCGAACGGCTTGACTACAAGTACGGGTGCGACGAAGGGACAAAATAGCGGCATGCGATTAACGCGATTTAAAAAAAAGCGCGTTATGGCCGGCCCTTAATCGCATCGCGATTAACGCGTTAACACTGACAGCCCTAGTATAATTGTTAAAGAAAAACAAGCACATCTCTTAACTGGCATTCTCAATTGAAGCCTGTGTAAATGGTATCAGTTCCCCATGATAACAGTGGTCAGACTTGAGGTTGGAAAACAGACTTGGGCTACATACAGTAAGTAAAATGGCTGACTGACCATGCAACTCACTGAAATGCCTGTGTGCAAGCAGCAAGCAACACACTGCCCACGAAACTCCTTTCCCTTTCTGTCAATGAAAACCATTTTTAACAGTTTTATATTATTATTATTATATTATAGTTTAGTCAAATGCTCTTGCATACTGTAGCGCGGAGGTTTTCAGAGTCTGACACTGCGGGCGTCCCCTTGGCCCGCAAGCCTGGAAGCCCCCCGCGTAGTTTACTTGTTTAGTTTCGCTTAATTCCTAGATGCCTATGGGATCGTGATTGTTAATTGATCCGATAGACACTCAATAATTGAGCCAAGATAGCCTGATATTACTGTTTGACTTCAGACTACATCAAATACATAAAAAGGTTCTGCTGAAGGCATTTATTTGTTTCTGACTCTGACTCAAACATTTCAGCTATTCTGTCATCTCCTTTTGTAAAGTAATATTTTTTCACTTCCATTTATCTATCTACACAGATAGATAGATAGATAGATAGATAGATAGATAGATAGATAGATAGATAGATAGATAGAAAGATAGATAGATAGATAGATAGAAAGATAGATAGATAGATAGATAGAAAGATAGATAGATAGATAGATAGGTAGATAGATAGACAGACAGACAGACAGACAGACAGACAGACAGACAGACAGACAGACAAGACAGACAGACAGAAGGAGGAGCTACAGACCGTGGAGGAAGACTGGAAACGACGAGCGGGTTTATTCCCTGCCACAGCAAAACGCAGAAGAAGACTAAAACAGAGCGTTTCAGACAGAGGGTGAACTGAAGGGGGCCGTGAGAGCCAGTACAAGATAAACAATGAGTTTTTTGAACTATGAATGATGCAATAAGTTACTCTAGTGGAGGCCAACAATAAAATAATAATACATTATATTCGCAAAATATGGGCCCTTTAAGAATGACAAGTGACTGGGGTTAGGGCCGACGGGTGATGGGATCCCATGCACAATATATTTTGTAAGCATAAGCACCTTATGTGGCTGGTAGAACCATGTTGGAATGCTGAATGTCCATGATGTACATGCATGTATGTTCTTTTCTTTTCTTTCTTTTCGTTTCCTGTGTCTGAGCCTGTTCGTTTCTCCCGTACGTATATTTGTTCTTGGGGGAAAAGAAGCATGGACAACAAACCACAGTCCTATTTGAAGGCAAACTGTTATGTTTATGTGGACATAAAAGTATAACACTTACTGTATATGTCGTTGTAATTGTATGCTCTTGAAATTCATAATACAATATTCTTCAGTATTTTGTCATATCGCCAAGATCGCGTTATAGCAGAAATTTCCTGAAATATCGCCCACCCCTAACACGCACGCACGCACGCACGCACGCACGCACACACACACACACACACACACCATATCAGTTTCTGAGCGGCTGTCCAGCTCTGTAGGCTATAGCTGAGGAGCGTGGTGAGACTCTGTACTGATTGACAGCTTCCATTTCTTTGGACTTCTCCTCCAGCTTTGCCATGCTGAGGTTCTCTGGGTTCTTCGCCCGTGGATCGTTCAGGACGAGGAGGTAGAGCAGCTCCGAGGTCACCTTGGCCCAGTGCCACACTACTTCTTCCCAAACTGCACAGGCGAACGAGCCAAAGCCCACACACAGACGCACACGCACACACACACACACACACACACACACAGACGCACACGCACACACAGACGCACACACACACACACACACACACAGACGCACACACACACACGCGCACACACACACACACACAGACGCACACGCACACACGCACACGCACACACACACACACACACAGACGCCGCACACGCACACTAACACGCGGCCCACATTTCACTTGAGCAGTCTTTCCTAATGAATATTATTTTCAGAGGAGTTAAAGGAACATTCCGCCCATTTTCAACCAGCTTTGTATCATTAGAACATCAGTAGTATATCAGAAAACTGTAAACGGTTTTGAAGTCTGTCATTTAATTTGACAGTTATTGAGTGTTAAAGTGTGGACCAGTGACATCACTGGTCCACACTAACTCAAATTAATAACTCATTAACTCAAATCAACTCTCAATAACTGTCAAACTATTCGTCATTCATCTAGTTTGACAGTTATTGAGAGTTGATTTGAGTTAATGAGTTATTAATTTGAGTTTACAGTTTTCTGATGTACTACTGATGTTCTAATGATACAAAGCTGGTTGAAAATGGGCGGAGTGTTCCTTTAAGGCAGGGAGCGGGTTTTGTGCCCGACGACAAATATTGATAGTTTAGATATTTAATGACGACATTGACTCAACTTTGCCTCGTTTTTGGACCGTGTAACAGTGCAACTCGATGAAATGAAACCGTGTACTGGTCTGTTAATTGTGTCTGTTGGTCTGGAGATCGCCCCAGCAGTCTTCCTTGTATACAGTAGCTTAAATTGTTTTTTTTTGATTAGTGAAACATCTAAGATGCATCATGGCTCTGAAATGGACCCACAGGATTGAAATCCATGAGTCCAAAATCCATCTTTATCACAGTGTGCCCTTGGCTCTGATTTAACCAAGCAGCACACATTTACTGAATGACTTACATTCTTTAGTGAACTGAGGGGAGAAAGTACATTGGGGCTGATATTTAAGCACTATTACTTCATTACTTTCAACTGACACTTCAATCTATTGTGACTTACAATGTGAGCCTGTGCACATTTCCAAAGCCAGTCAGTTGGTAGATTAGTCCAACAACGCGCAGTAGCCAGTATAGTAGGAGGGGGTCGTATAGTCTATTATAGCATGAACCTATTTAACTTTTGGAGAGAGAGAAGTGAGTTGCATGGCTGAGTTGAAGCCTTGCTATCAGTGAGTCAGAGGGCAGAGCAGCTGCAGACACCTCCAGCTGGTCTGGAAGCTCCGAGCAGCCAAACACTGAGGACACGTTCAGCAGCAACACAGAAGAAATCAGCCCGTTTCATCAGAGAGAAGGCAGCGGCTGAATGGCCTGGGATAAAAAATGATTTTGAAGAACTGCTGGCAATGGTGCAAACCCATTGCATACATTCCCCATTTTGCAACTCATTTCCTGCTATTTATGTCCAACAAAGACCATATTTCTAAGATTTTGGTTGGTAGCAAGAATCGTTTTTTTTTTAATATATCTGCACAAGGCAAGTTCTTTAGGCAAAAAGACAAAATCACAAAGTGCCTGCAACAGAAAAATGCATCCCATATTTGGCCAAATTATTATTATTTATATTATGAATGTGAAAAAACACATTCTTTTGAGCATTCGCAAAATTGTGTAATGTGTTAAAGGAACACTCCGCCCATTTTCAACCAGCTTTGTATCATTAGAACATCAGTAGTATATCAGAAAACTGTAAACGGTTTTGAAGTCTGTCATTTAATTTGACAGTTATTGAGTCTTAAAGTGTGGACCAGTGTAGAGCTGTCACGATTCCTCGAGTACCTCGAATAACTCGAATAATTAAATTGATCGAGGCCAAAATGATTCGCCTCGACACGCATCTGAGTAATAGAAGAGAGTGGGTAAAATAGAAATTCCGACGGAACCTTAAGGCAACACGTGAGAGCGCGTTACGTCAGTCCGTTACTCTACCTGAAACGTCAACAAACGGGAGCAGCCGAAAATGTGGCTACACTTTCCCAAGATAGACTCAGACAACACTGGTTGCAACATTTGTGATGTGAATTGCAAAGCTGGCCAGGGAAACACCTCAAACTTGAGGAAGCATGGTCAAACACAAGATATATTTACAGTAGCTAAATGCTGAAGACTGTAACGTATTACTAGATAGGCTGAGGGTGAATGAAGCAGGCAGCGCACCGCAGCTAATGTTAGCAGCACCTCCACCGCCTTGAGCTGTAACGTTGAGAGAGGCATCGACTACAACATCAGATAACGTTATTTAATTAGCTAGCGTTAGCTGGATAAGTTGTTTCACTGCAGTTGTAGTTGTTAGATAACGGGGCTTTTCACTGTCTTCACAACGACTGCAAAACAGAGATCGCTAACGTTGACGTTAACGCTAACGTTGCTGCAGTAATTGTCAAGGGTTCAACATAACGTATTTCCTCAGCCTGTATAGTAGCTATCAACATGAAATAAAAAGCATTTGACAGCTTAAACCCGTGGCTTTTTATTTGGAAGGGTTACATTTGCCGAAATCTTTATTAACATGTCTTAAAATGCATTAGAATCTTTTTATTTTTTATTTTTTGGGGTTAAAGATTTTTAAGATTTTTTTTAATGAACATTAGAGCAAATATAATACGAAAAGCCAAAGGGTTAAGCTCTCAAATGCTTTTTATTTTTATGTTTCTATGTACTACAGAGCCTGAGATATGAAGGCTTTAGTGAATACCGACCGCTCTCTCTGAGAAGTTTGGACCGTTTTCTGTGAGAAATACAAAGCTCAACCTAACATTAACGTTAGCGGCTAATTTAACAGCGTTTTGTGTGTGTGTGTGTGTGTGTGTGTGTGTGTGTGTGTGTGTGTGTGTGTGTGTGTGTGTGTGTGTGTGTGATCACACTAGCCTGTTGGTGTGTGAGAGAGAAAGAGAGAGTGAGTATGTGTGAGAGAGAAAGAGTGTGTGTGTCATGCAGCTGTAAGGTAAATGAAGGATGTAAACTAGCTAGTAAGCCATTCATTCATATTATTTAACAGTTGCTGTACACTGGAAGAACTCAAACGTCAGGTTGAAAAGATGAATGGTGCCACTGCCAGTTCTATGCAATTTAAAAATCAAAATGTTGTTTTTTCTAAGAAAGAAACTAATGTAGTTGTTTATTTGAAGAGATTTATCTTATTTTTTGGTGTATATTTACGATAAGCCTTTGAAAACACAAAAAAGGGTTCTTATCCGATTACTCGATTAATCGATGGATTATTCGGTAGAATACTCGATTACTAAAAGAATCGATAGTTGCAGCTCTAGACCAGTGACATCACTGGTCCACACTAACTCAAATTAATAACTCATTAACTCAAATCAACTCTCAAACTGTAAACGGTTTTGAAGTCATTAATCTAGTTTGACAGTTATTGAGAGTTGATTTGAGTTAATGAGTTATTACACGTGTGTGTGTGTGTGTGTGTGTGTGTGTGTGTGTGTGTGTGTGTGTGTGTGTGTGTGTGTGTGTGTGTGTGTGTGTGTGTGTGGGTGTGTGTGTGTGGGTGTGTGTGTGGGTGTGTGTGTGTGTGTGTGGGTGTGTGTGTGTGTGTGCGTGCGCGTATGTACGTGCGTGTGTGTGTGTCTGTGTGTGTACTTATGTGTACTGTGTGTGTACTGCGTCTGTTTACTGTATCTCACAGAGAAATGTAAAAAGACATAATCCTTGTCTAAATCCTTCCTTGTGGCTCTAAAGAACTTTTAATCATATTGTATCAAATCGAACTTTTCCATTTAAATGTGGTTATAATGTACATCTTGTGTTGCCCTGACTGAACATTTACCAACCAGTGAAGACAGAAATAAATGCTCTATGTGGTCTTGTTGTTTGGTACCCCCCCCCCCCCCCCCCAAATACATCAAAACAACTCTGAAATCCATTGGGAAGTGCACATGTTGCTAATTTGGACTGATAAGTGACTGATCCTGGAGTATGAAAAAATATATAAATAATATATAAATATCCTCAAAGAGTGTGGCATCAAAGTGAATGGCTCTTTCAGTTACAAGAAAGAGATTGATTGAAATGGCCCTTTGTTGGTAGGTAGAAAGAACTTCCTCAGAAGGAAGGAAGGGAACTTTAAAAGCACACCCACCATCGTTTCCTTATCTACAGCCTTCTGTTTAGAATTTCATACCAAAATAATGCGGGAGCGATTGGGGGGGGGGGGTGCATCCTCGTACAACTCCACACTGTCATTAATAAAAAAATCTTTTCACCGGGACTTTAATTTGTATTTTGAGAAAAACACCAATTAACGGGGCTCTCGCAAATTGTAATTATCTACTGTGTGCTGGAGTTCTTTGTAATTTGGTTTGAAAAGAAGGCAGAGTAAAGTACGGATTCAGGAGAGACCAAACTAATTTGTATCTTATCCATTATTAAGCAAAATGTATTTTCTTTCAACACAAACAGTAATAAATCAGTTGCTCTTCCTTTTTGTAACCTCCTTCTGCTAAAGCAGAGCAAACTCACAAGTATTATGTTGACGGGGTAAAAGGGAAGGTAATGCTGATGTTCATCTCAACCTCAGGGAATGACTCTGTGCAGCTGTTACACAGTCTTCTTTTCAGATCGTTTTCCTTTTTTAATCAGATTCATGGTATTTTATGCCTCAACAGAGGCTTAGTATGTTTCCGAGGAGCTTGGAACCATCTAAACAGTTGCTCATTGGCCTACTTTTGAATTCCATCGTACACTTAGAGAAGTAAGATGGAAAAATAGTAACCATTCAGTGCATATTGCCTTGTATTACATGTAATGGGGGGATACACAGTGCTGTATGTGTCACTTCTACTTTACCTGAGGGAGCAGCTTCGCTTGGTCGCAATGGACACCAATGCGGAAGGAAGTAAGAACTGCAGTTCCTTGAATGGCCAAAAGTGAGTCAATCCCCATAGACCCCCATGTTAATATGCCCGAGTTCACAGCACAAATAAACATCTTTACAGCCTGGTACAAAAAAACAGTTTTGGGCTCTATAGCTAATTTTACCTTTCATGACATTTGTCCGGGGGGCGACTTTTTACACAACTGTCACAGCTCGCATTAGGAGCACGCTGATAGGCTTTAGCTTGTAAACAACTACGGTGGCTCGTAGTGGACAAACATCATGACATTGCGTAACGTTATAGCCCCCAGATGTCCGTCAATTCGTGTGCCTGTTGACGAGCGATTTAAACAGAGCGACAGAGCGATTCCAAAGGGGTGAATCGAGCGACAGAGCGAAAAATAAATATCTCGGTGTGAACACAGCTTAACTCATTCCACTACACACACACACAAACACACACCACGTCATGCCCAAAAGGACCGTGAAGGTGAAGCAGTGTGAGCGCAGCATAAACACAAACAGAGTTTGACCTTTGACACCACCCCCCCCCCTTCCCCGCGACTAACTGACCAATGAAAACTTGGCCGACAAAGACTCTTCTCGTCTACCAACAGTTGGTCGACTGTTAGGGGGCAGCCCTAAGCAAAAGCACTTCTCCAAACAGTCATGCTCCTCCTTCATGAGCAAGTCTAATTGTTTTCTAGCATCTGTGACAGAACATCTGCTGCTTACCAAGGACACAATTAGCAATCCATCAATCAACTCTCGCACGTAAAGCAAAGTCCGTTCAACTCCCGCCAAAAGGCACGGGCATTAACAAGGAACTGTCGGTTCCTGGTGTCCTGGGCCACGCCGTGGCTTTGGACTCACACAGACAGGTGAGTTTGTCAGCTGTATTAGTATTGCCAATATACTGTGACTGTTGTTGTTGATGTTTTCATAAAGGAGAACGCCAACTCATTTCAGTCTTAATTTTTTTTTTTTTTTTTTTTTTATGTTTATGAAGACACCTTCCATTGTGAAAACGTTTTGCCAAACAACAGAGGATGCATTGGAAAAGATAGAAAAGGTGATTCTCACAGCACAAAGGAGTGATTTTTAGAGCATCAGACCATAATATCTCACAGCCCTGCTATTAAAGGAACACTCTGCCCATTTTCAACCAGCTTTGTATCATTAGAACATCAGTAGTATATCAGAAAACTGTAAACTGTTTTGAAGTCTGTCATTTAATTTGACAGTTGTTGAGTGTTAAAGTGTGGACCAGTGACATCACTGGTCCACACTAACTCAAATTAATAACTCATTAACTCAAATCAACTCTCAATAACTGTCAAACTATTCATCATTCATCTTGTTTGACAGTTATTGAGAGTTGATTTGAGTTAATGAGTTATTCATTTGAGTTTTAGTGTGGACCAGTGATGTCACTGGTCCACACTTTAACACTCAATAACTGTCAAATTAAATGACAGACTTCAAAACAGTTTACAGTTTTCTGATATACTACTGATGTTCTAATGATACAAAGCTGGTTGAAAATGGGCAGAGTGTTCCTTTAAGCGTATTGAGATGTTGAAGTTTAGACCAGCATTCTACAGTGTGAAACCAAAGCGTCAGAGCTGCAGTCAGTGTCGTTCAAAGTAATGATCGCAGGTCGCTTATTCCTTTTCAGTGTCAATGGGTGTTGGAACGTATCCCGGCATGCATGTGTGTGTGTGTGTGTGTGTGTGTGTGTGTGTGTATGGGCATGGGCGTGCGTGTTTTAGCAGGTTTGAGCCGCTCTCTCCATAGCATGGCAAAGTCTCGCCATCGCTAGATTGCCCATGTGGACGTGAATTCTCTTAAAATCCCTATTCAAAGAGTTTTACTTGGACAAACCAAGCGATTCAATTCTATTTAGAATCACGAGAGACACACGGCATAGAACATTTCACATGTATTGCTTTTTGTAGTTTTTTGGTCTGAGTGAAATGTCTCGTGATTCTAAATCGAGCTGAGTCGAAGTAAAAGTCTTTAACTTTACAGCGAAATGAATGAATAGGGAATGAAATCCTGGAAGAGGGCGTGACTTAAGCTTAATTTATACTTATTATAAAGTGTCGCTCAGCACATGGTCGCAGACGAAAAATAAAGTGTCGCTCATGGTGTTGCATTTATACTTCAGAGGACGTTCGCCTCGGTTCAACGGTCACGTGACACTCGAACGCAGCCAAGGCAAGAGAGGGAAGGGAATGCACAGTGAAACCACCTCGGAGGCAAGACGTAACGTACTTCGACTGCAGCCGCATATAAACAACACACAACCACACAACTCACCTCCTCTCTCTCTGGGAAATTGGTCACGACGTTCTTTGTGATTTTCACGAAGTCATACATCAAGGACAGGCTGATCAAAATTGCGGGGACACGTTCATTCATTTCAATCGAGCGAAAACTAGCGGGTGGACCTCAACCAAAACAAGGAAGCGCGTGCCGTCTATATAGCCAATCAGACTTGTGCGATACTATGACGTAGTCAGCGACACTAGACATTTCACCAGGTAGCAGACACTGCTGCTCGCCGACACTTGAAAGTGTCGACTCAAGTCCTCATTTCTGTCGGCGGCCGTTTCAAAAGTGTCGGCAGACGAAGCATAAATTGGGCTTTAGGCACTCTCGACCTTGACGACCGAAATGTGCTGTTTTTACCGGAAAGAGACAGTCTTATCACTTTAGATATGAAATTCCTGTCAATATCTTGGCATTGTCAATTTTGGTCATTTTGTTTTGCTCTACAACATCAACAAAACGGTGTAAAAGAAAATAGAAAAGGTTAAGTCAGGGATGTAAATGAGAGTAAAAAGCAAAGTTAACTCATTGAATGCCATGGACGTCCTTCGACGTCCAATTAAATAGTGACGTAGAGTGCCACGGACGTCCTTCGACGTCCAATGCGTTTTTTGACGGTGGGACGTCGATCAAAGCCTTCCGCAGCTCCTGTACAACTATAGTAGCTATTGGAGGTGTATAACCTATTTTACGGACTCATTAGGTGGCGACAGTGCTTGCTCGGTGCAGTCCAGATTAGAGACAGGTCCGAGAAACAGCCTAAAAGCCGTGGATCAAAGACAAACCGATGCATGCTCCCAGAGCCATTTGCTCTGTCGCGGGAGCTGACATTGGCTCCGAACAGGAGTCAATCCGCGCTCACAACTGAGCCCCTCTGTCCCTGTCTGTCTGTCTGTCTGTATAGTTTCTCCACCCGATTAGCAGCCAGGAAAGCAGCCCCTGACGCCAAACCATTCAGCAATCCGGGTTGGCTCTTCCCTGCTGTGGCGCTGAGAGCCGACAGCAGCACACAAACGCAGCACTCCGAAAATATAATGGTTGCGTGAGGCTGTGTGCAGTGTGGGGAGGAGTTTACGGGGGGAGGGGGGGAGGGGGGTGGTGCACGCAGGGCATCACACAACAACTACGTCACTACATCAGAAAATATTATCTTCAGACTCAGTGAATGTGCTTGAAATGCTGCATTTCACAAAAGGCGGATTATCTCAGCTAATAATTTGAAAAGCCTGAAAACGCTGAAAACAACCTATCTTCTCCGGCTCATAACTAAAGAACGGAAAATGGTATCAATAAACTTTTTTTTGCTGATGATACAATAGAGCCAGCTCGTTCTTGTGCGTGTTCGGTGTTTACATAGTAATATCACACAATATTCTGTGGGCCTCGAGAAATCACTGAAAACGCTCTGAAAACTCTGGCACTGGGAGCATCCGTTCTCCAAAAGTGGCTGGCACTCAATGAGTTAAACACAGGGGTGAGTAACCCCCCCCCCCCCCTGCCCAGACACACACACACACACACATACACACACACACACACACACACACACACACACACACACACACACACACACTCCCCACCCCTCCCACCCACTCCCAGCCTGCCAGCCCCCTGACCCAGCTCTGAAGGTGTGACCGTTGCTGTGTGTGAACTGTGCTTGTTGCAGTTGAGAGCTCCCCGGTGGCCGCGCAGAGCGAGGTCACACGGCCATCGCTCCCTATAACGCCTGGAACACAGCATTCCTCCACACCGTCACCATCAGCCATCCTGACACACCCCCTAACGAGCTCTCCAACCAATTAAGAGCCCCCCCCCCCTGGAGACAGTCCCCTCCTCTGCACCCCACTTGCATATACATACAATAAATAGCTCTCCAATGCATAAAATTGCTCTGGGGACCGAAAGATGGATTTGCTACGACTGGGTATTTTCCCTCCAGTATATTATATCCCCCCTTCGAATAAGAACGACCCTCCCCGTGACTCCCTCTATTGGGACAATCTGCAGCATGACGGAGTCCAATTATCTCCCGCATAATGTGCAGTTGGAACCCTAACCCTGTCTAAAACATGAAGGGCAAAGTGAGACCCTGCAGGACACGCCGTGACTGTGGAGAATGAGGAAGGGGGGACTACGCGTGACTGTGGAGAATGAGGAAGGGGGGACTACGCGTGACGCATCGAGCGAAAAAGCTAGCGACAATAGGCTAATAATGGAAGGTCATGCCTCTCTGCCTGACATCACCGCGGAAGAGGCAGCTGCTGCTCGTTCGGGATTTCTGCCTCCGCTTATGGTGACAGATACACAGCAGCAACATCCCAGCTACAGTTCAGCATAATTGCGGTGGTTGTCAAAACAGACGTCTTGGTGGATCGTTTAGGTGTTTTCTGGAATCTGTACAGTATCACACTAGAGTTTAGGGGGGAGCAGTCGAGCGGTGGCCCTTGCAGTAGTAGTCTGGTTTGAAGAGAAAACCTGATTTTGGCGTTAATATGTTTTGTCCTGGTGTTAGCGCTGTTGCTGTTGTATACTGGATGTGATAAAACACAATTATACAATGTTGTTCCTAATGCCATATGTATGTACATTTCCCCTGGGACTCACCTATAGTCAGAGGAGGAGTATAACATCAGATTTGATTTATTTCCTGAGAAATTGACAATCCAAAAACTATGACCGTGTTGACAATGTGGCCCCCCTGCCCCATATCCTCCTGGGGATAACCCCCCCTCTGTTCCCCCCCCCCCCCCCCCTGTTATTATTTTATTTTTTATACCACTGTAAAATTATTTCCATCACTTCAACTTAAGTGACATTTACAAATGAGGGTAAAATCACGAAGGCAGTGGATCTCAAATTGGAAAAGGCATTGAACTGAGGATAATACCACCAGACTCCATGATATCAAACCAAACGATATGAAATGTCAAATTGTCGCAGAGGAGGATTTTCTGCTCCCCGCCCTCATCAATACAGACGTGTTTATCACCTCTTTATTTGTGTAAAGGATATATTGGATATGATGTTTGAAAAATATATCCATACATTCAGCTGCAACATAAACCAACAAGGATTGGGGGGGAGATAAAAGTAAAAAAAAAGTTGGTTTATGCAAAGCTTCATTTAAGTAGTAATAGGACAATTTGGAACTCTCAGTTGAAGTAAGGGTTAATGCACGACGAAGTGCATTAACCCGCTTATACCATGGTCACTTGCCAAAGAAACAAAACAAGACCATTAATTTATATTTTCATGCATTTTGCAATCAAAATCTAGTTTTCATTACCTTGAATATGAGTTGAGAATCGACGAGACAAGATAGTCCCCTCGGCTGCTGAAGATTAGGCTATCATTGGATAAAATGGCCGCTTAGTGCACCACAAAATCTGATTTCTAAATAGCCGTTATTTTAATAAACTGAGCACACAGGGGTGTTCTAAATAGTTACTTTGTTACGTGAGTTACTCTGTTACTTTGTTAATAGTTACTAAAAAAAAATCTAAACTTATAAAAGTGCCATATTAAGCGTTAATGGTGGTATAGAGCTCAAACGGCTCTGTCGTGATCCTGGCGCATTGATATGAACGGTGAACAGACCATTTAGCTAGGTGTACATTATCACTGTACATTTTCACGTGAAACCACCTCGGAGGCAAGATGTAACGTACTTGGCTGCAGCCGCATCTAAACGACACACAACCACACAACTCACCTCCTCTCTCTCTGGGAAATTGGTCACGACGTTCTTTGTGATTTTCACGAAGTCATACATCAAGGACAGGCTGATCAAAATAGCGGAGACACGTTCATTCATTTCAATCGAGCGAAAACTAGCGGGTGGACCCCAACCAAAACAAGGAAGCACGTGCCGTCTATATAGCCAATCAGACTTGCGCGATACTATGACATAGTCAGCGACACTAGACATTTCACCAGGTAGCAGACACTGCTGCTCGCCGACACTTGAAAGTGTCGACTCAAGTCCTCATTTCTGTCGGCGACCGTTTCAAAAGTGTCGGCAGACGAAGCATAAATTGGGCTTTAGGCTACCCGTGTTATGATGGTGATGGCTATTTTTCAGTTCCCCTTCTTTCCAACGGAGCCGTTCTGTTGCTGCTCGTCACGGTCTACTTTCAGGGTTTGTTGCTGCTCGTCACAGTCTACTTTCAGGGTTTGTTGCTGCTAGTCACGGTCTACTTTCAGGGTTTGTTGCTGCTAGTCACGGTCTACTTTCAGGGTTTGTTGCTGCTAGTCACGGTCTACTTTCAGGGTTTGTTGCTGCTAGTCACGGTCTACTTTCAGGGTTTGTTGCTGCTAGTCACAGTCTACTTTCAGGGTTTGTTGCTGCTAGTCACGGTCTACTTTCAGGGTTTGTTGCTGCTAGTCACGGTCTACTTTCAGGGTTTGTTCTGTTGCTGCTCGTCACGGTCTACTTTCAGGGTTTGTTGCTGCTAGTCACAGTCTACTTTCAGGGTTTGTTGCTGCTCGTCACGGTCTACTTTCAGGGTTTGTTGCTGCTAGTCACAGTCTACTTTCAGGGTTTGTTGCTGCTAGTCACGGTCTACTTTCAGGGTTTGTTGCTGCTCGTCACGGTCTACTTTCAGGGTTTGTTGCTGCTCGTCACGGTCTACTTTCAGGGTTTGTTGCTGCTCGTCACGGTCTACTTTCAGGGTTTGTTCTGTTGCTGCTCGTCACGGTCTACTTTCAGGGTTTGTTCTGTTGCTGCTCATCACGGTCTACTTTCAGGGTTTGTTGCTGCTAGTCACGGTCTACTTTCAGGGTTTGTTCTGTTGCTGCTCATCACGGTCTACTTTCAGGGTTTGTTCTGTTGCTGCTCGTCACGGTCTACTTTCAGGGTTTGTTCTGTTGCTGCTCGTCACGGTCTACTTTCAGGGTTTGTCCTGTTGCTGCTCGTCACGGTCTACTTTCAGGGTTTGTTGCTGCTGGTCACAGTCTACTTTCAGGGTTTGTTGCTGCTCGTCATGGTCTACTTTCAGGGTTTGTTGCTGCTAGTCACAGTCTACTTTCAGGGTTTGTTCTGTTGCTGCTCGTCACGGTCTACTTTCAGGGTTTGTCCTGTTGCTGCTCGTCACAGTCTACTTTCAGGGTTTGTTGCTGCTCGTCACGGTCTACTTTCAGGGTTTGTTGCTGCTAGTCACAGTCTACTTTCAGGGTTTGTTCTGTTGCTGCTCGTCACGGTCTACTTTCAGGGTTTGTTGCTGCTAGTCACGGTCTACTTTCAGGGTTTGTTCTGTTGCTGCTCGTCACGGTCTACTTTCAGGGTTTGTTGCTGCTCATCACGGTCTACTTTCAGGGTTTGTTGCTGCTAGTCACGGTCTACTTTCAGGGTTTGTTCTGTTGCTGCTCATCACGGTCTACTTTCAGGGTTTGTTCTGTTGCTGCTCGTCACGGTCTACTTTCAGGGTTTGTTCTGTTGCTGCTCGTCACGGTCTACTTTCAGGGTTTGTCCTGTTGCTGCTCGTCACGGTCTACTTTCAGGGTTTGTTGCTGCTGGTCACAGTCTACTTTCAGGGTTTGTTGCTGCTAGTCACGGTCTACTTTCAGGGTTTGTTGCTGCTAGTCACAGTCTACTTTCAGGGTTTGTTGCTGCTAGTCACGGTCTACTTTCAGGGTTTGTTGCTGCTCGTCACGGTCTACTTTCAGGGTTTGTTGCTGCTCGTCACGGTCTACTTTCAGGGTTTGTTGCTGCTCGTCACGGTCTACTTTCAGGGTTTGTTCTGTTGCTGCTCGTCACGGTCTACTTTCAGGGTTTGTTCTGTTGCTGCTCATCACGGTCTACTTTCAGGGTTTGTTGCTGCTAGTCACGGTCTACTTTCAGGGTTTGTTCTGTTGCTGCTCATCACGGTCTACTTTCAGGGTTTGTTCTGTTGCTGCTCGTCACGGTCTACTTTCAGGGTTTGTTCTGTTGCTGCTCGTCACGGTCTACTTTCAGGGTTTGTTCTGTTGCTGCTCGTCACGGTCTACTTTCAGGGTTTGTTCTGTTGCTGCTCATCACGGTCTACTTTCAGGGTTTGTTGCTGCTAGTCACGGTCTACTTTCAGGGTTTGTTGCTGCTCGTCATGGTCTACTTTCAGGGTTTGTTCTGTTGCTGCTAGTCACGGTCTACTTTCAGGGTTTGTTCTGTTGCTGCTCGTCACGGTCTACTTTCAGGGTTTGTTCTGTTGCTGCTAGTCACGGTCTACTTTCAGGGTTTGTTCTGTTGCTGCTAGTCATGGTCTACTTTCAGGGTTTGTTCTGTTGCTGCTCGTCACGGTCTACTTTCAGGGTTTGTTCTGTTGCTGCTAGTCATGGTCTACTTTCAGGGTTTGTTCTGTTGCTGCTCGTCACGGTCTACTTTCAGGGTTTGTTCTGTTGCTGCTCATCACGGTCTACTTTCAGGGTTTGTTCTGTTGCTGCACGTCACGGTCTACTTTCAGGGTTTGTTCTGTTGCTGCTCGTCACGGTCTACTTTCAGGGTTTGTTCTGTTGCTGCTCGTCACGGTCTACTTTCAGGGTTTGTTCTGTTGCTGCACGTCACGGTCTACTTTCAGGGTTTGTTCTGTTGCTGCTCGTCACGGTCTACTTTCAGGGTTTGTTCTGTTGCTGCTCGTCACGGTCTACTTTCAGGCTTTGTTCTGTTGCTGCTAGTCATGGTCTACTTTCAGGGTTTGTTCTGTTGCTGCACGTCACGGTCTACTTTCAGGGTTTGTTCTGTTGCTGCTCGTCACGGTCTACTTTCAGGGTTTGTTCTGTTGCTGCTCGTCACGGTCTACTTTCAGGGTTTGTTCTGTTGCTGCACGTCACGGTCTACTTTCAGGGTTTGTTGCTGCTGGTCACGGTCTACTTTCAGGGTTTGTTCTGTTGCTGCTCGTCACGGTCTACTTTCAGGGTTTGTTCTGTTGCTGCTCATCACGGTCTACTTTCAGGGTTTGTTGCTGCTGGTCACGGTCTACTTTCAGGGTTTGTTCTGTTGCTGTTAGTCACGGTCTACTTTCAGGGTTTGTTCTGTTGCTGCACGTCACGGTCTACTTTCAGGGTTTGTTCTGTTGCTGCTCGTCACGGTCTACTTTCAGGGTTTGTTCTGTTGCTGCACGTCACGGTCTACTTTCAGGGTTTGTTCTGTTGCTGCTCGTCACGGTCTACCTTTAGGGTTTGTTGCTGCTCGTCACGGTCTACTTTCAGGGTTTGTTCTGTTGCTGCACGTCACGGTCTACTTTCAGGGTTTGTTGCTGCTCGTCACGGTCTACTTTCAGGGTTTGTTGCTGCTCGTCACGGTCTACTTTCAGGGTTTGTTGCTGCTCGTCACGGTCTACTTTCAGGGTTTGTTGCTGCTCGTCACGGTCTACTTTCAGGGTTTGTTGCTGCTCGTCACGGTCTACTTTCAGGGTTTGTTGCTGCTCGTCACGGTCTACTTTCAGGTTTTGTTCTGTTGCTGCTCGTCACGGTCTACTTTCAGGGTTTGTTCTGTTGCTGCTCGTCACGGTCTACTTTCAGGGTTTGTTGCTGCTCGTCACGGTCTACTTTCAGGGTTTGTTGCTGCTCGTCGCGGTCTACTTTCAGGGTTTGTTCTGTTGCTGCTCGTCACGGTCTACCTTTAGGGTTTGTTGCTGCTCGTCACGGTCTACTTTCAGGGTTTGTTCTGTTGCTGCTCGTCATGGTCTACTTTCAGGGTTTGTTCTGTTGCTGCTCGTCACGGTCTACCTTTAGGGTTTGTTGCTGCTCGTCACGGTCTACTTTCAGGGTTTGTTCTGTTGCTGCTCGTCACGGTCTACCTTTAGGGTTTGTTGCTGCTCGTCACGGTCTACTTTCAGGGTTTGTTCTGTTGCTGCTCGTCACGGTCTACTTTCAGGGTTTGTTCTGTTGCTGCTCATCACGGTCTACTTTCAGGGTTTGTTCTGTTGCTGCTCGTCACGGTCTACTTTCAGGGTTTGTTCTGTTGCTGCTCGTCACGGTCTACTTTCAGGGTTTGTTCTGTTGCTGCTAGTCACGGTCTACTTTCAGGGTTTGTTCTGTTGCTGCTCGTCATGGTCTACTTTCAGGGTTTGTTCTGTTGCTGTTAGTCACGGTCTACTTTCAGGGTTTGTTCTGTTGCTGCTCGTCACGGTCTACTTTCAGGGTTTCGGAAATGCAAATGATTTAGGTGAATTTGTGAAAAGGAGGATATAGAACGGAGCGCCCATGGGTCCATTGTTTAATGCGAGCAGTCTATTACATTGTCTCTAATGAGATCAAACAGATGAAGGCCATCGAGAATAACGTAAAGCCTCATCAGTCACAGATTAATTGAGTCCATTTGACCATTTAGTGCGTCTGAATGAAATGAAGTTTGGTCGACTGTACCCCCCCCCGCCCCCCCGCCAAGTCGACGATCTTCAGGTCGCAATCTCTCGACCCTTCGCAATCACGTGACTGCGTTTTTAGAATAATGATCGATACTCAATAACGTTTTGAAATGCATGGGTTGTCAGCGTCGTACGGACAGGCGCGTTATCTCATTAAAGGCCTCTCGACCTCACGGCCTGTGATATGTTACACAGGGTTGGGGATGAGCGGAGAATCCCGTTGTTCGAATGCATTCTGCACCCCTCCGCTGCACCCCTCTGCTGCACCGTCTTCCATTACATTTTGATTTGGAAAACCCATTCACGGTCCAGTGACTTCCATTTTCTCGTGGGATTATCGACGGGGGGGAGCCTCCGTTTGTTCTAATCCATATATTTGTCATTCAGGAATGTCGATCCCGTAATTATCTTTCCATCTTCTTTTCCGGATCTGGCTGGAAAATATCTTATGTCAAAACAGCGAGAAACCCCCGAATGTACCATTTCGGATAGTAAACGACAGAATTCACGGGAGTATTTTAACGCCTGCCATTTAGACTATCGCTGCTGTCGGGCGGAAACCTTGTATCTCCAGATTTGGCCATTTTCTTTTTATTTCATAAATGGATTTAGGGGGTACCCAAAAATAACCTGTGAAAGTTTCAGGTACTTTGGACCAGTGAAAGATGTTATTTTACTGATTATTAATGTTGTTATTACTATTACACTGTATATTAAAATGTGAATGTTTTTTCTTCCTTGTGAAAAATAGCTTTTGTGGAGATACAAGGTTTCTGCACGACAGCAGCGCTAATATGTTTTGTTTCCCCCCTCCGAAGAGAATTATCGTCACTGATATGGAGTCGGAGGCATTTTGTGGTGCAATATTCTTCTCTTTTCAGGGTCATGTATTTTGTGCTTCTTGGAGTGACTCCATGTCGTCTTCCACAAACAGATGTGCAACAACCCACGGCTCTGGAGGAGCCTTGGTGTTTGGTGATAAGAGGAGAGGTGAAGGCAGCTCATGTTTACGGCGTGGCAGTGATGTACTTCTATGTGACACTGAGGCAGATGAGCAGATGCTTCATTAAACCTCTCCGTGGATCGCCAGGATTATAACAACACATAAAGCCTTTGTGGATGCCATAAGGGAGGAGGAGTTACACTATGAACACGGACCCACGCGAGTTAGTCCGGCATCCAAAGGGGGGGAGGGGGTATATTATTACTTTTCCCACGTCACTATTCTCTGTCCGTTTCGCAATGTTGTTGCAAGTCATCGTTTGGTTGTTAAAGCAAATGAGTTTCAATTAGTGATGCACCGATATGAAAATTTTGGCCGATGCCGATAACCGATATTAAGATTGCTGTTATGGCCGATAACCGATATTTACCGATGTCGATATGATCTGTATAAAAACACATTTCTACGATAATCAAATTTTGTACATACTGAAAAACACATGTAATAAGTAATGCATTTCTTTATTTCAAAAACATTTGTAAAAGCCCATAAATCATAGATTTACTGCATTGTTTCCTCTCAATGTGAAGAATTTGGCTCATACCCGATAACAATATTAACATTGCAACATCGGCCGATACCGATATGATTGCCGATATATTGTGCATCCCTAGTTTCAATATGTAATCAAATAGAAAACATCTAGATTCAAGATCATTTAAATAGCCATAGTGAGTCATGTTACAAACGAGAATTGTTATCTCTGTGCAGTATGCATCTCTGTGCAGTATGCAGCGCAGCGAGCTCAGCAATAGCAGAAGATGGAGCAAACAGAACAATATCAAATTATAAAGTACAAAGTAAAAGTCCTTTAAAGCAGCTACGAGCAAGATTTTCGATTGTTATTAAACAGTATAATTATATACAATATACAATATTGATGCATCACATCATATCATACGTTTCTTGTTGGTTTTCCTTGACATTACTTACTTATTTATTTATTTATTTACTTATTTATTTGCACATATAAAAAAAAAGACAGAAACAAAGAAAGGAAAATAACAAAAAGCATGTGCCGGTAGAGACAGGGAACCTGGGCTTATTCTGGGTCTCTACCTCAGAAATTAAAACCAATATTCAAAATAATCCTTACAAAGCATAAAAGGGAGCATGTGGGCAATGTTTCTCTGTTTCCACTATGATGATATAATAGTGACATCACTGATGATGTCATCAGTGATGTCATAAGATGCAAAGTTGTGACATCATCAGTGATGTCATTCATCAGTGATGTCATAAGAGCAGGGGAGCCCGTACAGTGGTTGAGCTGCAGGGCGGGCGAACGGTTCAGCCTAGTATGCCTAGTATAAACAAAAACAAGAGAAAATAAACCAGCAAACATCAGCTGGTGTGATGCTGCCCTCCATATGTCCTCAACTTCATTCATCTTAGCTTCTCCTTTCTGTCAGTTTGCATTAAGCCCAGCGGCACACACCTGTGACCAATAAGACCTTGTAGTTTGTATCCAACTCAGAGCTTTCACCTGACTTTTATTGTTTTTGTAGCAGTCCCCAAAGCATTTGCTCTCTGAACCCAAAGTCCAAAGAGATCTCAATCCCAAAGGAGTAGAGAGGGACTCCGGAGAAGCCAGAGGGCAGACTATCAAAATCCAAAACACTTTTCCATCCAGAAACATAAAATACAGGCCTTGGAGAGTGTGTTGTATTAGATTTTGAGGAGGCTCTGATGAATGGGATGCGCTGTAAACATGCTCACAGGGGAACAGTATTAATGCTGGAGCGTATGACACGGGGAGGAGGCACAGACAAATGCAGGAGGTGTTGTGGAGGGAGATTCTGGTGTCGAAGGTTTTATTTTCTTCTTCTGAAGGTGCAGTGTCAGCTCACTTCCTGTGCTTTCTGCTTACAGAGCCAGAAAGACCTGGGTCACCTGGTGAGGTCGCAACAAGCCGCGCGCATTCCCTCGGTTGCATAGCGACGGCTTTCAATGTCATACCCGATGCTTTTAGAAAGGCGGCCTTGGTTTGCACATCAGCGCATCACTTAAAATCTCTCCGATAATGACCAGTGGGATAAAAGTGAAATCATTTCAACTTGCCTGAGGTGAGGCTAAATTGAAACAACATGGCGGATTTTGCGAAGAGGTCTGCACAGTTGGGGCTTGTGTGTGCATTGTACTTGATTTAAAGCAGCTACGAGCAAGATTTTCGATTGTTATTAAACAGTCTAAATGTAATATCGATGCATCACATCTTACCTCTAATAGTAGACGAGACCAACGCAGAGTAGTCTCGCTTGAACCCCGAGTGAATCGGCCAGTGTTGTCTTGACGATTAGTCTGTCTGCGGCCCGGGGCAGATCAGGAAGTGAAATGAAACGGTTTGCGGCAGCCACTTCGGCCATAACCCCCAAATAACAAAATTACTTCCAAACAAACTGTTAGAATATAACGAGAGATGTTCGCGAGAGTAGCGAGCCCCTGCATGGCGTTCTCCGTGTTTATGGTCTGTTGCTAGGCAGAGCGAAACGGTTGAAGGCAGGCAGCTGCCGTAAACCGTTTCGTTTCACTTCCGGGTTTATCCAGCTGGCCGGCAGACAGACTCGGAGAGCAATCTCCGATTCACACGGCTTTGGTCTCAGCTACTATTATAGGTAAGATGTGATGCATCAATATTATAATTATGCTGTTTAATAACAATCGGAAATCTTGCTCGTAGCTGCTTTAAGAGGTTCAACGCAATCGAATATAGACAAACATCGCGTTGCACACAATAACAGCACAGCCTGGATAGTGGATAGTGCCAATTAGAACATATTACAGGTGCTTCGACGACTACAGTATAAACACCCTCCAATGGCCCGTTTATTGAGAAAAGCCCACTTCATTTGGAAGTGGAAAAATCAGTGAAGAGGCATGAAGATGAGATATGAGGGCCTCTTTAGTCCCGAGCATAGACTGCTGATTATCATTTATGCTGCCTGCAGGACTAAACCCATGGTCCTCAGAAACATGACAACAGGCCCCATGCAGAAATGGAAATTGGGAAGTATAGCCGTTTCCAGACAGGTCTGCCTCTCTTATACAGGAGAAAGTGCAAATTCAATTACTTATTTGTGCATGTATCTAGCCTGCGGGCCGAGGCCGCACAATCTAAATGGTAATCGCGAGCCTATTTATTTTTGCAGCAGCGGTGTTATATTGGCACCTTGTGAGGAGGCTCCTCCAACCAACATATCTTCATTACCTTATGGAACGCTTGACATGATGATTATGTTTAATCCCCCAGTAAAGCAGCCATAACATAACATAGAGAGACATTTAGAGATACATTGAGACGTGGTGGTGACCATAGTTTATGCTCCAATTATTTTTGAGTTTTTTCTTCGAGTATTGGTCAAAATTTTGTTATATTCTTCACACGGTTATTGCAAAGCTGTCAGTCATCCGGTGCCGGGAAATTTTGTAACATGTTCTCTTATATCCACTCATGTTTTGTGACTCATTGAACATTCATCTTCACAACCGGGTTTGACTGAATGACAAGGTGTTCATGGATGACATAAAGAGGAATAATTGGTTTGAGGCGTTTTTTTTTTTTTTTTTGCCCCCGACTTCACCCCCGTCACGCTGAATACGCTGAGACATTGTTTTGATTTCTAAGCCCGACTACTGCCTGCATCAGATTGTCTATGGTGGGATGGTGGGGGGGGGTGGGGGTACTACGCCCTGCCCTGCAATCTCCACTGGGCTGAAGTAAATTGCTTTCATTTTGGCTGGGCTCCCCTTTTGTTATAATGTGGCACAGCTACTGATTAGACGTGTGGGAGATCAATAAACTGTCAAGCTATGTGGCTCAAAAAACCAGTGCAGGGAAATCAAGAGTGAGACTTTCGGCGGCCGCCTGTCGCATGGCTGTAGTTCACAGTCACACCGAGGCTCCAGTCTTGAGGGTTTGGCACCCCCCCCCCATGCCGACCGGTGGGAGTTCCATATAAACATTGATGACTTAACCAGTTAGCCGTGGATAATGATGTGCCGACTGTTTCAGTTGTGCTATTATTTCATCACTGTGTTTTGATCACGTTGCGTCTGTATTTCATCATTGTGCAAATAAACTCGACACGCAGAACTGGGTTTGGCAGATGTTGCTACTCTGGCCAACCTGATCAAAGTCACGTTTCAAGTGTGTAGGTGTCAGTGAGTATAGTATATTAACAATAAACGAAGATAGTGTGTAAAAACGATTTATTTTTGCAGATGCGAATAGTGCAGCACGTTATACATTTCAGTGCAGTGAGTCTTGTTTCTTGTCGTCTTGGAATGCAATTAAACTTGTTTCTTGTAACAAATCTCTCCTCCTTACTTTTTAATGGTTTACAGCAGGGGTGGCCAAACTACGGCCCGCTGCCCATTTTTAACACATTCACTGCCAGCCGTTTTTTTTTTACTGTAGGTAGGTTCTGCCAGAGTTTTTTTTTTAGGATTCTGGCTCATCTTTCAAGACCCGAGGATTCTTTTCTGCTAAGATTTTGTGAACACACAATATCTCAAAAGAACTAATAGAATGTGTGCTTTCTCTGTCTAAAAGAGTTAGTTTGTAGAGTTAGTAGTTATGTAAGCATTAGCAGTTGAATACAGCATGGTTTCAGCGTCTGAAAAATTATTTTGAGATAAACGGCTTTTTGTGAAATTCGATAGAACAGTCACTTTAACCATTCATTTTTGGCATCAGTAAGACGTCAGACATCTAAACAATAGTTTTGAACAGTAATTTCCTCCATAAGAGCAGGAAACACCCCTCTCATTCAAACTTCTCCCTCCGTGTGTGTTCTTCTTGGCTGCAGCGGGCATGTCACAAGCTCGTTGCTGCTGCTGCTGTAACCTTGCGTCACCAGGCTCACTGCTTCTGCTGCTGCTGCCTGTCTGCTGGCGGCCGCTGTGCAAGTCTGGATCGGCTCGCTCGTTTCTTGTGGTTTGTGTTGAGAGCTTTGATGAAGCTTTTGCGATTCTGGTCTTATTTATGCTGCGTGTTTCAAAGTGTGTTCCACCCGTAATCTATTATGCAAATTTGCAATCCCGCACCGCCAGCAATCAGCGCGAAAACGAAAGCGTTTTCCCCCATCCATTTTCATGAGAATGGCTTCCTCACACATGCTTTTTGCTTGCCTTCCTCTAGTCTGGGAGAGCACTGTCGCCACTTAGTGGGTCGGTGGAATGGGTTGTACATGTTCGGTGGCTCCAATAATTATATAAGAGATGTAAAAGGGTTAGATGCACATCCCACGGTCAAAAAAAAAAAAAAAAAAAAAATTTACGTAAAAACACGTCATTGGCAGTCAACCGTTGGATTTAGTTTGACGTAAAAACACGTCATTGGCAGTGAACGTGTTAAGTGGCCCGCCGTGAATTTAGCACCTTTTTTTTTTTTTGCTAAAAACGTTTTTCCGTTTTAAATTTTAAAAATGGAAAACAAAAAACAAAAAACAAAAACAAAAAACAAAAAAACTGATTACAATTTTTTTTTTTTTTTTTTTAAATAATCGATTTTTGACATTTGTGAATCGATGCAGAATCGTGCATCGCGATACTCCTGCACTGCCCTGGCAGCAGTGAGCATTGTGTGTGTGTGGGGGGGTCTTTTACCGCTGCCAAACAAAGAGCAACAACTGTAACTCGGTTAATAAGTAGACTAATAAAGTACAGTAGAAGTAAAGGGTCAAAACAGAACGGATTCCAGCAGTCGTCTGAATCTATACCATTTTCACATGTTGAATTGGCAGCCAGAACACGTGGCTGACGGTGACATGATCGATATCAAATAAATGATCTTCGCTCAGTATGTTTTTTTCTCCTTTTTTTCTGGTGAGCCACCTCAGCCGTCCACGCTTTCTTTATTGTAGGGAATGATTATCATTGACAGTGAGGCTGATAGGATGGAGCAGGTGTCCTTTTGATGTCCTCAGCACAACTCTTAACACGTCATATTGTATGTGAAAAACCAATCATAAAGGATAACAGGCAGTAATAGCTGTTGTTTCAGCATAATTGTAGTTTAGGAGCAGAGCCGCGGAGAGGAGGCAGGTGGCTGAATGAAACGCACAGCAGAGACAGGTTTGTGTGTTCGCCACCTTTGAAGATTGTCCTTATCCACGAAGGGAAATAGCATACAGGTAGCTTATTACCGTCCAATTAGGCTTGTTCACGGTGTAAAACACACACACACACACACACACACACACACACACACAGTACGGCTGAAAAGTGTTTTTCATGAATTTCCAATACTCCGCTTTAACGATAACGAGAGCGGGGATGGCTAATGAATGTCGCACGCCCAGACACAAACCACCAGGACGTAACGAATGGCCAATCACATTACAGATCTGTTTGAGTGTTTAGTTCGTTAAACCTGAAGCGTGGTGGAGCCGCTTTGACGGCATCCAACATTGTGCTCTTAACCCATTGATACCTGATGCAGCATTTGTGTGTGTATCCCTTTAAGATCTTAAAGGGATACACACACAAATGCTGCATCAGGTATCAATGTGATGGCTGTGGATCTGGGGGAGGGGAGCTTCTCTTGCTGTTGTCATTGCACAACAGGGGGTACTGTGTTTTTATCAAACATGTCTCCCAGGGAATAATGTCGGGGACTTGGATACGGTGACAAAACAAAAAATGCCAGCCATCTTGTTGTGCTCATCTGTGGTGTCTGTTCAGCCGGAAATAAATGACATCACATCAGGTACAGTGCACACACCGCCGGATGAAAAACACGCCGGTTTCTGTGCTGTCACTGTTGTCGAAACGCACAATGCTCGGAAGTGCGTAGCGTTTTGCTCGTGGCGTGTGGTTTATCGAAGGTCTTCAAGGGAAATGACAGTATGCCGCCAGAATGGCGTGGCGTATATAATGCTGTACCTTACAGATGATTCTCTTTGAGACTTAAAGAGGTGCTGATTGAAGCCACAGGGGGCCTAAGACACATCCACTTCACTTTGATCCTGACAGAACGATGGCTGCCTCCCAAAAATAGCATCCCTCCTCAGCTTGACACAGTTGTTTGCACTGAGATGCTATTGCTGGTCGAATTGGATTGGACAGTGATTTATGACATCATCTGTATTCTATGACATCAGTGACGTGGCCGTTTTAGGATGATAATGATGACGACGATGATGATGTCTTAGGTGCACATTCCACAGCAGTATTTTTTTATGATGTAATGAAACTGATAATTCGGCTATTTTCAAATGCCTCGGTATAAGGTATTATTACCTTATTACCCGCCCAACCCTACTGTCGAGAAATGAAGCTTGCGTTAGTTAGTAGGGGCACGGTGGCTCAGTGGTAGAGCTGTCGCCTCACAGTCAGAAGGTCCTGAGTTCGATTCTCGCCTGGGACACTGTGGGCGCTGTGGTTGTGTTCCCCCCCATATCTTCAGTGCCTACTGCCCAGGTGGGGTATCTCGTCGTAAGGGCCTTTCTGGTTGTGTGGAGTTTGCATGTTCTCCCCGTGCTCCCCCAGGGGGTTCCTCCGTATATAACCCCCCCCACCAAAAACATGCAGAAGATCAGATCGTCATCGTCATCCGACCAGTGACGACAACATCCGAAGTTGGTCCCCGGGCGCTGTACGAGAAAGCGACCACTGCTCCTGGCCTGCCCCCCGGAGGAAAGGACATGCCTGGATGGGTTAAATGCAGAGGACACTTTCCACCGGCCACCGTCAGCATGAGTGTGTTGTGGTGTTCGTGTGACAATAAAAGACGGGGCTTGTCCCGTTACGAGAGTTTTTTTTTAAAAGTTCATTCGAGACACAGAAGTCATGCGCTATGCTCCAGCTGTATCCAGCTGTCAGCCGCTGATTGGATCATTCATTCACCAACCACAGCCATTCTCACAATAAGGTCCGTTTAAATACGGCCTCCTCTCTCACTCTGATCTGCTCCACCCATACTGCCTCACACTGCTGCTGCTGCTGGCAGTGCTTTGCCTCCACCACCCCAGCCTCCACCTTTCTAGCTCAGAGTCTGCATGGCTCAAAGACTAAACATGTATTCTAGCTCAGAGTCTGCATGGCTCAAAGGCTAAACATGTATTCTAGCGCTAGGGTCTGCATGGCTGAAAAAGTTGAACATGTATTCCATGTTTTGCTTAGGCTCCCTCTGTTACTCACTATGGCTTTAAATTAATCTGGCATCTTGTATCCTCATGGGGGGATTTTTGCGGCCCTCCCTGCTCGGCGTAGCATGATGCTGCTGGGCCGGTTCAGGGAGGAGCATCTTCTGTAAAGAGCGGAGCCTTCAACGCCAAACATAACTGTATTTCCATTTATGCAATATTAAATCTATGACGAGAATGTTCTTGAATGAACTGTATGACATCAGTGATCACTGATTTATGACCGCCTCACTGTCCTCACAGTGATTTATGACATCATAGTAGTGACCTCTGGCCGCCAGGCCGAGCCGCCTAGAATTGTATGACATCAACAGTGATTTATACGACCTCATCAGTGATGTCATAGCAGCGTAAGCTGTGATTGGTCTATGTAAAATATTGCTGTAACGTTCCTCAGGGGCGCCCCCCCCCCCCACACACACACACCAAATTCATGCCAGAACAGTGAACAGCAAATTTTGGAGGCGATCGGAGCACCGGCACACGATTCCCTGTAGGGAAAGAAAGGTATGCTGGGTTAGTAGATTCAGAGTAGAACATGATATATGCTGCTTTGGATGCTCTTATCCAAACTGACTTGTATAAATGAGCCCAGGCAGAGTATGTCCTTTAGCTACTCTACACATTGAGCTACAACCACAACCATGAGCGTATGGATGAGCTACAACCACCACCATGAGCGTCTGGACAGTAAAGTCACTCATATTGAAGGCTGGAAGCAGATAAGAGCAGCTCTTATTCACCATGGAAGCCATAAAGTCCGTTCTGAAGCATCTAAACTGCCTGTGTCTGGGAGAGAGCTGCAGGATGTATATGACGACAGGTCCCCACCGTGTCACGACTCGAGTGTGGCTAGATCACTGACTAGATCACTGAGCCGTGTCACGACTCGACTGTGGCTACAGATCACTGAGCCGTGTCACGACTCGAGTGTGACTAGATCACTGAGCCGTGTCACGACTCGACTGTGGCTACAGATCACTGAGCCGTGTCACGACTCGACTGTGGCTACAGATCACTGAGCCGTGTCATGACTCGACTGTGTGACTACAGATCACTGAGCCGTGTCACGACCTGACTGTGGCTACAGATCACTGAGCCGTGTCACGACTCGACTGTGGCTACAGATCACTGAGCCGTGTCACGACTCCAGTGTGACTAGATCACTGAGCCGTGTCACGACTCGACTGACTACAGATCACTGAGCCGTGTCACGACTCGACTGTGACTACAGATCACTGAGCCGTGTCACGACTCGACTGTGGCTACAGATCACTGAGCCGTGTCACGACTCGAGTGTGACTAGATCACTGAGCCGTGTCACGACTCGACTGTGGCTACAGATCACTGAGCCGTGTCACGACTCGACTGTGACTACAGATCACTGAGCCGTGTCACGACTCGACTGTGGCTACAGATCACTGAGCCGTGTCATGACTCGACTGTGGCTACAGATCACTGAGCCGTGTCATGACTCGACTGTGACTACAGATCACTGAGCCGTGTCATGACTCGAGTGTGACTAGATCACTGAGCCGTGTCACGACTCGAGTGTGACTAGATCACTGAGCCGTGTCACGACTCGAGTGTGGCTACAGATCACTGAGCCGTGTCACGACTCGAGTGTGACTAGATCACTGAGCCGTGTCACGACTCGAGTGTGGCTAGATCACTGAGCCGTGTCACGACTCGAGTGTGACTAGATCACTGAGCCGTGTCACGACTCGACTGTGGCTACAGATCACTGAGCCGTGTCACGACCTGACTGTGGCTACAGATCGCTGAGCCGTGTCACGACTCGACTGTGGCTACAGATCGCTGAGCCGTGTCACGACTCGACTGTGGCTACAGATCACTGAGCCGTGTCACGACTCGAGTGTGACTAGATCACTGAGCCGTGTCACGACTCGACTGTGGCTACAGATCACTGAGCCGTGTCACGACTCGACTGTGGCTACAGATCACTGAGCCGTGTCACGACTCGACTGTGGCTAGATCACTGAGCCGTGTCACGACTCGACTGTGACTAGATCACTGAGCCGTGTCACGACTCGAGTGTGGCTACAGATCACTGAGCCGTGTCACGACTCGAGTGTGGCTACAGATCACTGAGCCGTGTCATGACTCGACTGTGACTAGATCACTGAGCCATGTCACAACTCGACTGTGGCTACAGATCACTGAGCCGTGTCACGACTCGAGTGTGACTAGATCACTGAGCCGTGTCACGACTCGACTGTGACTACAGATCACTGAGCCGTGTCACGACTCGAGTGTGACTAGATCACTGAGCCGTGTCACGACTCGAGTGTGACTAAATCACTGAGCCGTGTCACGACTCGACTGTGACTAAATCACTGAGCCGTGTCACGACTCGAGTGTGACTAGATCACTGAGCCGTGTCACGACTCGACTGTGACTACAGATCACTGAGCCGTGTCACGACTCGAGTGTGACTAGATCACTGAGCCGTGTCACGACTCGAGTGTGACTAAATCACTGAGCCGTGTCACGACTCGACTGTGGCTACAGATCACTGAGCCGTGTCACGACTCGAGTGTGACTACAGATCACTGAGCCGTGTCACGACTCGAGTGTGACTACAGATCACTGAGCCGTGTCACGACTAGACTGTGGCTACAGATCACTGAGCCGTGTCACGACTCAAGTGTGACTACAGATCACTGAGCCGTGTCACGACTCGACTGTGGCTACAGATCACTGAGCCGTGTCACGACTCGAGTGTGACTAGATCACTGAGCCGGACAAATTCATGTCTCAGGCAAGGTGACTTGTCATGTGTGTAGGGTCCTTGCATAACCCCCATTCCATTCCATACCCTTGCTTTTGTCCACACAGCCACTAACTTCATCACTGTCACCGGCCCCAGCTGTGCTTTCTGTCACCCGCTTAGCTCTCTATTCTGCTGGGCTTAATGACCCATGACGCAAAGCCTGTACAATCCTAAGGACAACCATTATTAGTCTTAGTTAGATTGCGTTTGTCAAAGTTCTAACGTGTGTCAGGATACATGTTGTCGCTAAGTGTGTGCTGTCTGTCTGTGTGTTGTCACATCGCAGCAGCCTGATTGGACGCTCTTATCGACGGCAGCAGAAGCACTCTGTTGTGATCTCTGATAATTGATTCCGCAGAGTGACTGCTGCACGCCTTCAGACGAGACACTGAGAGACATCATTAAAAAAGAACTATTCAAAAAAATAAACAAGGAAATCTTCTTTCCCCGCCATTTTTTTTTTTTTATAATCCATCGTTGTTTAACAAAGTTTTCTCTTTTTCCACTTTTAACCGTCTGGATTCTTACAATAACAAATTGTTATATTAATTAAAAAAAAATAGCCACTATGCCCCACAACCCCCTCCCCTCCCATATAAGGCAAGGAAGGAAGGAATGCGAGTGAACAAGGAGTGTGCCAGGAAGATAAGGTGTAGTCTCTCAGACCGTCTTATCAGTATCCTCTGCAGCCTTAGTACTGCCACAGCTCCAATGGGAATTGACAATAACAACCAAAATGTTTTTTTTGTTGTTGTTGCTTTTTTCACAGATGGATTTGCAGCATCTTAAAGTATGAAAGCCTTTTTCCAAGTTCTAGTATTAAACAATATCTTCTCACATTTTAGTCAGAGAGAACTCTACGGAGAATCTTACAGGTGTTATTGAGACGGACACACGAGAAGGGCATTCTGTGTTGATTATTCTTGGACTGTTCCCAGCGATTCAAAACGTAAATGTAGGAGCTGAAGTTGTGACATAATATTGTCACGGTTGAGAGAAAGGTGAAGGGAGGATAATAATAACATCACATTTCTATTCACCTTATGTAGCCACGCCCATTTGATCCGGTTGTGTGGGCGTGTCACAACTTCCGCTAAAAATAAAATAAAATGGCTGGCTGCTCCAATATCATCTAACTCTGAATTAACTAATAATTTGGCCGTTAACGCCTGCGGGGTCTTATTGACGTAAGTGGCTCGAGCGCTCGGAGGAGAGAAAACTATCTGAAGCTTTCTTTGTTGGAGTCCAGGTATGTTTTACAAGAAAGTGCTCGTCATTGTGGACGATAACGTTATCTGACCTGGCTAACAGTGGATACTCGCTTGCTTGCTGTGTACCGGCTCAAAGTAGTAGGCTACGTTCTTTGTTTTACCCCCTGCACTGTCCGCTCTAAAAACAACTCTCTTATTTTGGACCCGGAAGAATTTGGCCCACTGTAAGGTCTGAACATAAGGTGAATAAGCTTGTGTGTTACTTGTGTGCACGTTGAAACTTATTGGTTCATGTGTGAGTTATTTTACCATTACTAAGGAACATGCTGAAAGTCCCATACTGTTAAATCTGGCACAGCCACTGAGGGATATCAGCCATTAATATATGCATTCAGATGATAATGCTGAGATGCAATGTGCAATGCTGAACCAGCAGGGGACTTGATTTCATAGTGAATGGAGTAGAGCTACATTATTTAATAACGCTTTAGAATACAGCCCACAAATAACCATATAACTACAGGGTAACAAGACTGTACTTATAGTGTAACTACAGGGTAACAAGACTGTACTTATAGACTGTACTTATAGTGTAACTAACAAGACTGTACTTATAGTGTAACTACAGGGTAACATAATTCAGGCCGGGCATTAGATACCAAGCAGGCCAGGCCGATATGGGCCAACGCGCGTGAAATTTGGGCCGTTTGAAGCCAGATTTGGGCCGTTTGAAGTCCAATTTTACAATGAGATGCACCCACTTTAACCCTGAAGTGTAATTATTACTTCAGACTAATAAAGTAATAAAACCACTAGTAAACCAGTAGGCGGCGCCTGGCCTGCTGTTCAGTGAGTGGCCTGACTGCAAGCACCCAAATTTTTTTTTTTTTTTTTTTTTTTTTTTTTTAATTTGCGATTATCGATTCTGGAATAAAAGATCGATCCAAAAAATCGTGACATTAAAAATCGCGATACTTAGGCGATTTTTCCCCCCACCCCTATTAGATAGTGGAGTGCATGTGGAGCATGTGACATACTTTGGCCTACCGTCATGGCAGATACAAGCCTTGGGCACAATCATTCATATTACGACTTGTTTGTCTATAGGCCGGGCTTCCAGCGGCCCTATCCACCAGGAACATGTATACAAGAGAAGGGGTTTTGGACTGAGTAAGGTGTGTGTGTCTGAGGCTGAGTAAGGTGTGTGTGTGTCTGAGGCTGAGTAAGGTGTGTGTTTCTGAGGCTGAGTAAGGTGTGTGTGTGTCTGAGGCTGAGTAAGGTGTGTGTGTCTGAGGCTGAGTAAGGTGTGTGTGTGTGTCTGAGGCTGAGTAAGGTGTGTGTGTGAGGCTGAGTAAGGTGTGTGTGTCTGAGGCTGAGTAAGGTGTGTGTGTGTCTGAGGCTGAGTAAGGTGTGTGTGTGTCTGAGGCTGAGTAAGGTGTGTGTGTGAGGCTGAGTAAGGTGTGTGCGTCTGAGGCTGAGTAAGGTGTGTGTGTGTCTGAGGCTGAGTAAGGTGTGTGTGTTTCTGAGGCTGAGTAAGGTGTGTGTTTCTGAGGCTGAGTAAGGTGTGTGTGTCTGAGGCTGAGTAAGGTGTGTGTGTCTGAGGCTGAGTAAGGTGTGTGTGTCTGAGGCTGAGTAAGATGTGTGTTTCTGAGGCTGAGTAAGGTGTGTGTGTCTGAGGCTGAGTAAGATGTGTGTTTCTGAGGCTGAGCTTACAAGTCGCGCTAGCTTCTCTGACGCCGATCCAATCACTTGTCCTCGGCCATCCCACTCCTCTGGGATCCACCGGCCTCCTCGTCAGTGATCGTTTGGCAGTTCAGTTGACAGACACAGACACACACAGTTCAGTTGACAGACACAGACAAACACAGTTCAGTTGACAGACACAGACAAACACAGTTCAGTTGACAGACGCAGACAAACACAGTTCAGTTGACAGACGCAGACAAACACAGTTCAGTTGACAGACGCAGACAAACACAGTTCAGTTGACAGACGCAGACAAACACAGTTCAGTTGACAGACGCAGACAAACACAGTTCAGTTGACAGACGCAGACAAACACAGTTCAGTTGACAGACGCAGACACACACAGTTCAGTTGACAGACGCAGACAAACACAGTTCAGTTGACAGACACAGACAAACACAGTTCAGTTGACAGACGCAGACAAACACAGTTCAGTTGACAAACACAGTTCAGTTGACAGACGCAGACAAACACAATTCAGTTGACAAACACAGTTCAGTTGACAGACGCAGACAAACACAGTTCAGTTGACGGACGCAGACAAACACAGTTCAGTTGACAAACACAGTTCAGTTGACAGACGCAGACAAACACAATTCAGTTGACAAACACAGTTCAGTTGACAGACGCAGACAAACACAGTTCAGTTGACGGACGCAGACAAACACAGTTCAGTTGACATCGACGCAGACAAACACAGTTCAGTTGACAAACACAGTTCAGTTGACAGACGCAGACAAACACAGTTCAGTTGACAGACGCAGACAAACACAATTCAGTTGACAAACACAGTTCAGTTGACAGACGCAGACAAACACAGTTCAGTTGACAGACGCAGACAAACACAGTTCAGTTGACAGACACAGACAAACACAGTTCAGTTGACAGACGCAGACAAACACAGTTCAGTTGACAGACGCAGACAAACACAGTTCAGTTGACAGACACACACACACAGTTCAGTTGACAGACGCAGACAAACACAGTTCAGTTGACAGACACAGACAAACACAGTTCAGTTGACAGACGCAGACAAACACAGTTCAGTTGACAGACGCAGACAAACACAGTTCAGTTGACAGACACAGACACACACAGTTCAGTTGACAGACGCAGACAAACACAGTTCAGTTGACAGACGCAGACAAACACAGTTCAGTTGACAGACGCAGACAAACACAGTTCAGTTGACAGACGCAGACAAACACAGTTCAGTTGACAGACGCAGACAAACACAGTTCAGTTGACATCGACGCAGACAAACACAGTTCAGTTGACATCGACGCAGACAAACACAGTTCAGTTGACAGACGCAGACAAACACAGTTCAGTTGACATCGACGCAGACAAACACAGTTCAGTTGACATCGACGCAGACAAACACAGTTCAGTTGACAGACGCAGACAAACACAGTTCAGTTGACAGACGCAGACAAACACAGTTCAGTTGACAGACGCAGACAAACACAGTTCAGTTGACAGACGCAGACAAACACAGTTCAGTTGACAGACGCAGACAAACACAGTTCAGTTGACAGACGCAGACAAACACAGTTCAGTTGACATCGACGCAGACAAACACAGTTCAGTTGACAGACGCAGACAAACACAGTTCAGTTGACAGACGCAGACAAACACAGTTCAGTTGACAGACGCAGACAAACACAGTTCAGTTGACAGACGCAGACAAACACAGTTCAGTTGACATCGACGCAGACAAACACAGTTCTGTTGACAGACGCAGACAAACACAGTTCAGTTGACAGACGCAGACAAACACAGTTCAGTTGACATCGACGCAGACAAACACAGTTCAGTTGACAGACGCAGACAAACACAGTTCAGTTGACATCGACGCAGACAAACACAGTTCAGTTGACAGACGCAGACAAACACAGTTCAGTTGACAGACGCAGACAAACACAGTTCAGTTGACAGACGCAGACAAACACGGTTCAGTTGACATCGACGCAGACAAACACAGTTCAGTTGACAGACGCAGACAAACACAGTTCAGTTGACAGACGCAGACAAACACGGTTCAGTTGACATCGACGCAGACACACACAGTTCAGTTGACAGACGCAGACAAACACAGTTCAGTTGACAGACGCAGACAAACACAGTTCAGTTGACAGACGCAGACACACAGTTCAGTTGACAGACGCAGACACACAGTTCAGTTGACAGACGCAGACAAACACAGTTCAGTTGACAGACGCAGACAAACACAGTTCAGTTGACAGACGCAGACAAACACAGTTCAGTTGACAGACGCAGACAAACACAGTTCAGTTGACAGACGCAGACAAACACAGTTCAGTTGACATTGACGCAGACAAACACAGTTCAGTTGACAGACGCAGACAAACACAGTTCAGTTGACAGACGCAGACACACACAGTTCAGTTGACATAGACGCCATTGTGTTGTCCATCTCACAACATTGAGCCAGATGTCATTTTGCTGGCAGAGAGCGAGGGGCTTTCACTGTCTCTTCATACACAAAATGGCTCCTCACAGCCGTGAGCTCTCATCCGTGCGACCTAGCCGCGCTCGAGAGCCTACGAGAGAAGTCCATCTAGACGTCATCAATAGCATAACCCTATAGCTTGCAACCACGTGATTCCGATAATGTCGAAAACAGTGCTGGAGGGCAGCCCTCGTGCTATGGAGGATGGATGAAAGCGAGTATATGCAAGAGGGTTGGATACTGCTCCACGCTGCAGGTATCGTCAGAAGATTGCAAAACATCTCCAATGAAGCCAAGCGATTTCCCCAGCATCTTGTCCCATTCGCCCGGTGTGGAGGCGGTGGACATTACAAACGACCTCATCCTCCAGACCTCGGTCTAAACATCATGGTTTTTATCCGTCTCTGCCGCTGTTTTTTAGTTCGTTTTTTTTTTACTTGTTTGTTTGGACTTTAGGGATTCTGCCGGTTGGAACAGCCATAAACAGTGCAAACCATAGGCATTTTGCTAGTGCTTTCCTATCGTTTCCCATCATCATCATCATCATCATCATATAAAAGGGAGTAAGTGGGCTCTGTTTATTTAAATTTTTCCCCACATTAGATGTCATCAGTTAGTGACATCACTGATGATGCCATATGCATTGTGACATCATCAGTGACAGCAAAATCATAGAGCTAAAATTTCACGGTACACAATGTCCAATCATAACAACCAACCACCCAATCCACCGACTCAGGGTGGAGAGATGTTCAATCCATCCAGTGCTCTAACCAGCAACCCCCGAGCAAACCGCTATGAAAGCAGAACCCGCCGGGTCCCCTGCGGACCAGACCGCCAACTACCCACCGGGTCCTCTGCGGCCCACCAACCACAAACCCTAAACAGATCTACATTGGAATCAGAAGAGCAACTCTTACTAGTATCCTCAGGGCCCCCTATGGGCTATCGACAAACCAAACCTTCAAATGAATCTGAGATGGAATCTGGGATGGAGTTGGCAGGAAGGTTGAGTCCCGCTGAGCCTCCACAACAAGAGAGTGAAGATGACGAAGAGAAACCTCAGTCCTCACAGCTTCACCAAAGCCAAACTGAGGAGAACAGAGAGGAAGAGCCTCTAGCTAACAGCTCAACTGATGGAGAGGACTGTGGAGTATTAGAAACAACCAGGAACTTAGTTGCAGCTAGTCATTTACAACCAGCTAATGCTGGCAAGACTCCACACTCTTCTGAACCTGAGACTGAAGACAGCGATGATTTGATGGAAACTAGTGAACCCCAGTCAGATTTAGACTCACATAAAAACACTGAAGTACTTGGGGAGAAACACTTTAGTAGCTCAGTTTGTGGTAAACTATTTGACACCAGGGGACTGCTGAGACACATGGTAGTCCACAAAGGAGAAAAACAATTTAATTGCTCAGTCTGTGGTAAAAGTTGCAGTCAAAAAGGAGATTTGAAGAAGCACATGAGAGTCCACACAGGAGAGAGGCCGTTTCATTGCTCAGTCTGTAGTAAAAGTTGTAGTCAATCTACAGACCTGAAGATACACATGAGAGTCCACACAGGAGAGAGGCCATTTCATTGCTCAGTCTGTAGTAAAAGTTGTAGTCAATCCTCAGACCTGAAGATACACATGAGAGTCCACACAGGAGAGAAGCCATTTAATTGCTCAGTCTGTGGTAGAAGTTTCAGTCGAGCTAAAAACCTGAAGAGACACATGAGAGTCCACACAGGAGAGAAGCTGTTTGATTGCTCAGTCTGTGGTCAAAGTTTCAGTCGAAATGACAGCTTGAAGACACACATGAGAGTCCACACAGGAGAGAAGCTGTTTGATTGCTCAGTCTGTGGTCGAAGTTTCAGTCGAGCTAAAAACCTGAAGAGACACATGAGAGTCCACACAGGAGAGAAGCTGTTTGATTGCTCAGTCTGTGGTCAAAGTTTCAGTCGAAATGACAGCTTGAAGATACACATGAGAGTCCACACAAGAGATTAATTGCTCACAATTTGGAACCAAACACCCACGTTCGACAATGACCTCTGCTTCGAGATACCTTGTGGCTTCAGCGTAGTGTCAGGGTAAAATAATTGATTGACTGCTTATTGATTGATTGTTGATCATTGTAGACTCTGTTTAATTATGATCTAGTAGTTGACATGCATGGCTCACATGTGAGACACTCAACTTGAGTGTCTCTTTTGCTGGGAAGCAGTTATGTTGAAAAGGCAAACCCACCTGGAGAGGAGGGGATAACGTAGTATTTTGTCTTCCTGGCGAATAGAAGGTTTTGTTTTGGTTTGTTGTGAAGATCAGCGTCTTATCTTGTCTCCATGGGAAACATCCCATGGAATTGTACCAGTCATCTGAGGGAGGGGGCTGGAGCTGACTATATCTGACATGTAATGTTTATGATCTGGGCACTTTGACATTGTGACCCTCTGTACAGAGTTCCGATATTGAAATAAACAAAACCTTATTCATTACAAACGAGCAACAAATTTATTGGTGAATCAACAAGGCATTTCATTTATTTTTTATTTCATATATTTTTGCATAGCGTGCAAGATTTCTAGTCATCATTAAATTGCCTATGTGGGCTGGTGGTGTCTGTCTGTCTGTTAGTCACAGTGTCTGTTAACTCATTGAGTGCCAAGGACGAGTATAGTCGTCAATTCGAATAGTAACGTAGAGTGCCAAAGACGACTAAAGTCGTCAATTGCGTTTTTTGACGGTGGGACGTGGATCAAAGCCTCGTGCATCTCCTGTAAAAATATTGTAGCTATTGAAGGTGTATAACCTATTTTACGGACCCATTAGGTGGCGACAGTGCTCTCCAGATTAGAGAAAGTTGAGGAAAAACAGCAGAAAAAGCCCCGTGATGAAAGAGAAACCGATGCATGAGCCAGAGCGGCACAGATTGCTCTGGCTGCCTGGAGCCAACGTTAGCTGCAAACAGCAGTCAATCCGCTCCCACAAATGAGCCCCTCTGTCTCTGCTGCATAGCTTCTCCACACGATTAGCCGCCAGAAAATAAAACCAAAGCCAAACCATTCTCATGAGCGGCCGCCATCTGAACGTGGATCCGTAAGGCAGCAGAGCCTGCCATAGCAGGCAGCAGAGACTCGCCTGACACACGCAGCAGCCAGCAGAGCGAGCAGAGCCACCAGAGACACTCCCACGGAGGAGGAGTTTGGAGTTGAGGGGGGTGTGGGTGCTGTTTATTGAAGGAAATTACTGTTCAGATGTTTCAGGTCAGAAAATATTAGCTTCAGAGTCAGTGAATGTGCTTGAAATGCTTCATTTCACAAAAGGCTGAATATCTCAGCTTCTAATTTGAAATGTCTCTTTTTGCTCAAAACAACCTATCTTCTCCGGCTGATAACTAAAGAACGGAAAATGGTATCAATAAACTTTTTTTTGCTGATGATACAATAGAGTCTTCTCGTTCTTTGTGCGTGTTCGGTGTTTACATAGTAATATCACACAATATTCTGTGGGCCTCGAGAAATCACTGAAAACGCTCTGAAACTCTGGCACTGGGAGCGTCCGTTCTCCAAAAGTGGCTGGCACTCAATGAGTTAATCACAATTTTCACTTTTTCATTGGGACATCATCAGTGATGTCATAAATCAATTGTGACATCAGTGATGTCATAAATCAAATCGACGTGAGTGACATCATCAGTGATGACACTGTCGTACTAACCCTACTAACAAGCAATTCCAGCCTTCTCAGCCATACAGAGGGAGTGGACAGGGTTGACGAGTGGTGTGATCAGAATTACCTGATCATAAATACAAAAAAAACAGAGGAGATGGTTATAGATCCCAGGTCCATAGGTGACCACACTATTATAAGTGTCCATAACAATAACATCAGACAGGTCTCCTCATATAAATATCTAGGAGTACATATTGATAAGGATATGAATTGGCACACGCATGTCACATCCTGCTGTGCAAAGATACATCAGCGTTTGCACTTTCTTCGCAGACTCAGGTTGTTTGGAGTCAGTACGAGTATCATGTTGATTTTCTACAGGGCGAGCATAGAATCGATCCTGAGGTATGGTATAGCCAGCTGGTTTGGCAACCTGACAGTCAAATTTAAATCCCAAATTGTAAGGCTTGCAAAAACGGCCGGGAAGATCATGGGCATGTCTAGCCCCCCGATCACCCTCCAAGCCATTTTTGACCAGGAAGCTGTCAGACAAGCTCGGAACATTACTTCTGACCCTTTGCATGTACTGAACCCAGAATATATGCTCATGAGGTCCGGTAGAAGGTATAGAATTCCAAAGTGTAAATACAATAGATATAAACACTCCTTTGTCCCTCTCTCAATTAAGCTACTCAACGATAACTAGATGCTCCTTCCTAAGGGACTTAAAATGCACAAGGGTGTATGCAATTTCACGTTGCAACTATGCAATTATGTCTTATGTTTTTGTATCTGATGTATCTGTGTTAAATGTCTGTACGCAGCTTGGATCTCTGTCTCCAAGACAAATTTCTCCCAAGGGAGACAAATAAACTTGAACCTTGAACCTTGAACCTTGTCATAGTGTGCCCATGGCGCATCGTCTCCAGAGTCTCCACCCTAGAGCTAGCACTGCTACTACACTAGCACCTTCCTAGTGTAGCTAATGTAGCCTGCTGCTGGTTGCCCTCCAGTATGATCTGCACATGTCTTGCCCACTGCAGTAAATGGTCTCGCCGCTTGACGTGACGTCCTCGTCGTCACCTGATAACAAGCTATAAGCAGACCGAAAACCAATCAGAAGCCGCAAGGGCGTATATCCAGCTGCGACACTACTAATTACAATACAATACATACATAAATAAATTACTCCTGACGGATTAGCTCTTGGGGCGCCCCTGTGGCTGAAAATGGAGGCTAGCTCTGTTGCACGCTCCTCTCTGGCAGCCATGTTGTTCTCTAAGCTAGAGGCCTGGGACTTTACAAAATTTAAATCTTTAAAAGTTTTAAATCTACCAGTTGTTTCTGTCCATACACCGATTTGCTTCAATCACTCTTTTTTGGCTCCATGGTCAGACAAAAATGACCATGCATGGAGTGAGATGGGGCTGGTTTCCATCAGAGACCTATACATAGACGGTCATTTTGCATCTTTTGATCAACTGAAGAGGAAGTTTGAGTTGCCCGGCACAAACTGGTTCAGATACTTGCAAACCAGAAATTATGGTAGATCTAAGATTCATACCTTTGAAGCGCTCCCAAATGAGCATGCTTTTTTCGAGGTATTGCTGAGCCCTCCTCACTCCAGGCATCTTATCTCTTGGTTTGGATGTCTGTTTGACAACCGCAACACAGCCTCTACTGAGAGGATTAGAGAAGCGTGGCAGGGGGAACTTGGTATTGATTTATCTGACATTACAGGGCTTAAAATTCGGCGCGGGATTGCGGGAATCCCGCACACTTTCCCGAATTTCCCGCATATTTTCAATTTATAAAGGGGGAGTAATCCCGCAATGGTTTGTGCAGTCCCCTTGTCTGAGAGGCACCGGTTTGGCATTATCAGCTGAAGCGCGTTTTTTCGCAGATCTATGTTTGTGCGGAACGGTGCTTAGCAAGCGAAGCGGCTGTCTGTCTGTTTGACCCACTGAGTCTCTGAGCACAGACTGTAGAAAGAGATGCAAGATAGCCAAGCGAATGTGATTGGATGAACGTTTGACACTAGGCCAATCAGAGGCAGAGAGGGGCGGGTCATGCCTTCGCCATCATGGGGGGAAAAATATCGCGTCCCTCAGTCCGCTCTCGACATCAAGATAGATAGATAGATAGATAGATATATCTTTATTTTTGTGTCACTCCTCAACAAACAAATATGGTATAAAAAACAGCAAAAAGTGCATTAAAAAGTTGGGGACCACTCACATAGAGTTGTGAGACACAATACAATTCAAAACAATAAAAGATAAAAACATACATACAAGTACTATTACACAGAAAATACAGTTGGCAATACAATTATGTAAAAGGAAGGGGCAGTTTATTGGGCGGTGCTCATGAAGGCTACTCTTCTTTTTAGGATGAGGTGGCAGGCCTTGGCACATTCATTTATACCGTGTTCACCAGCTAAAATTTTACGCAATTTATTTATGTCATCAAGGTCATTAAAATTCTCATAGTGTTTTGATAGAAAAATAAAAAGATCAGCGCGAATGTCGTTGTAAAGTTCACAGTGTAATAGAACGTGGGCTTCAGATTCAATAGAACCACTGTTGCACAGTGTGCAGAAACGACTCTCAACTGGGGTGTTGGTGTATCTGCCGGTTTCCAGAGCTAAGGGAGCGACTCCACATCTAAACTTTGCAAGGGCACTTCTATGCTGCCTGGGCATAATGCATTGTACATAGGGTTCTGATTCAAAAACATTCTTAAAAGAACAGTAAGTACGGAGTTTGTTTCCGTCTGGCCTGTTAATCTGCAAGAGCCATTTCTCCTTGTCTGCCTCTGCAACTGCTTGATCAAGACTTCGTAGATCAACGCTCCTCTGCTGATTTCTCGGTGGATACAGACAGCTGCTTGCAAACATGATAGATCGCTGGCTAAAAAGGAAAACTACGTCCTCAGAAGGGGGACCCGCTCAGAAAAAACAAACAGGACAAGTCGAACAACAAGGCACTTCTAGTTGAAACGTCACCACCGAGTAACGTCACTGTTAGTGATGTTTAGTGTTACGTTATTGACGATGAAGAATCTGATATCGATAATGACGTTAAAACGTTAATCCTCCTTATGCCGAGTGCCAGTGATGTCAACGTTGTTGTCGCCACTCAAATGACATTTCTCATAAAGCAGCCGTGAAAATCTGGTGGAAGCATTTTCAATAAAAAGTGAAACGACACACAGATGGTTTATAGCAGTGATACTCAACTGGCGGCCCGCGGGCCACATGCGGCCCGCGGGCGCCCCCTGTGTGGCACGCGAAGGAATTGCAAAAAAATACAGTTTTTTTTTTACAGTGCACCTGAATGCAACATGCAAGATACCCGCTGAATAAGTGTCCAAATATTCATGTCATTCTGGCCAATACTCACACTTCTGTTATAGCATTTCAGTCTGGAATATGGAATATCTTTCAATAATCTATGATTTAGCTGCTAAATTGTCAAATACTGCCGTCTGCTCGCTACCCAGGCACTTGTATGTACTTAACCTAACTAACTTAACCTAACTAACTATCCGGTGTGCACAACATTGTCAGACTAAACTCCGGCTGACACCACAAAAACCTACAATCCGCTACAGAAAAATGTATATTGATTGTTTATTAACTGGCCCCTGGCCTTCTATCATTTCACGAAAGTGGCCCCTGGGCAAAGCAAGTTGAGTATCCCTGCTTTATAGTCACTTCAATAGAACTCTCTCCAATGCAAAATTCGAACAGGTTTAGTTGCCAGTAATGACAATAAGAAAGGCAGATGTAGTGAGCAAAGATGGATGATTTAATACTCCATAGCTCTGACCTAAACAAATCTAACTGACATCACTATTGTGAACACAGAACAAGGAACACTTCTGATATAATATGATATTAGTGTTTTAGTGTATCAAAAAATAAAGGCTTTCATAGAACCAAAAGCCTATGGCTTATAGTCTTCAGAAAAAACATGACAAAAGCCATAGTAATTTAGACTCAGGTGTGCATAAACTACTTCCTTTTTTAAATGCAAAAATGTGAAATTGTGAAAATTACAGTATTATCGCTTATTGGACAGGAGAAGCAGGTATTTGTCGGTTATATCGCCTGAAAAAAATCCCCCTTAAAGTCTATAGATCCCCCCGAAAATCTATAAATCCCCCCTATCTGGGGGGAATTCCCACCTAGTTTGCAAAGTGAATTTTAAGCCCTGCATTATATGGGAAAGGAGTCTGTCTGTGGTACAACTCTGCTCAGTTAATAGTAGACACCAGCTGATTCAATTTAAAGTTGCTCACCGTCTTCACTACTCCAAGCATAAATTACACAAGATCTTCCCTTCTGTCTCACCGCTGTGTGACAGGTGTCAGGTGTCAGAGGGCACTCTGTCTCATGCCTTCTGGTTCTGCCCTTCATTAACGAGTTTCTGGGCCAAAATATTTGACTGGTATTCTAAGGCCTACAAAATAACCCTGCAGCCGGAGGCAGAACTCGCCATCTTCGGCTGCTCGGAGTCCTCTCTGAACTTCCCTACAGCTGTGCAGCAATCTCTGACACTGGGGACAACTGTCCCCAAAAGACTTATTTTGAAGGAATGTAAGTCCTCCTCTTCACCCTCTTTCCAGGTGTGGCTAACGGACATGGTCTCTGTAATACAGATGGAAAGACTCCGGTTCCTGAGAACAAATTAATTTGGAAAGTTCTCAACTATCTGGGATCCGTTTTTAGCCTACTTTGACAAGGTTAAGAATGACTAGTGACTCAGGTTAAGGGTAACTGACGGCTTGCCCAGCTGATTTCCCACAGACCCCTTGTATAAGATCCCATATACGCAATATCTCTTACAAGCACATAAGCACCTTATGCGTTACAATGTTAAATGTCAAAGATGTTTTTTGTTTTGTTTTTATATTATTGTTTATTATTATTATTCTTTTTACTTTTTATTATTATTACTTATTTTCCTGTGTCTGAGCCTGTTTGTCTTGTATGTTTATCGTTCTATAAAAAAATTGCAAATAAAGTATTAAAAATAAATAAATAAATAAATAAATAAATAATAAATAAATAAATAAATAAATAAATAAATAAATAGGACCGGTCCAGGGTGTTTACTGTTTGACGTCTCTTATTAAATTCTATTTTGTCATGTGAAACAAGATTTTTGAAAATGATCTACTCTTTGTTTTATAATGGGCCGTAAGGGACGCCATGCATTTTATGGACCCTCTTACACATGTCCTAAAATATTAACAGCTGACAGAGATATTATAAATGATTCATTTCACTAGGGGAGATGGTGTCGTGGTGGCTCAGGCTTCTCCTGCCTGCTTGCATCGCTCCTTCTTGTCTTTTATGTGACATATCTAGAGATGAGGATAGACGGGCTGTGGAGGGGTGACTAATGTATCCAGGTGGGTCATATCTAGCCACCTGTATAATAATCAGAATGGAATCAACTTGTGAAAGTGGAAACTGATCTGGTCCAGTATCCTACCCTCTACGTAATGTAGTGACCTTGACCAGACTTGGAACTGGGATTTGGGTATTTTGCCAGAGGTTGCACCAAGGTTACTTGGCTTAACCTTGCTAATGTTTCATGTACCTTTAAGATGAGTGCTGCAGAAATATGAAGACAATACGTCGGTCATTATCATAACACAAACCGTAGGCGTACAACTGACAGAGGCAGCTGATCAGACTGAAAATGTGCATTGCAGTAACTTATCTGTTATTGACCGCACTGGATGACCAAAGCACCATTTTCTCTAAGCACAATTGTGCAGTGAAAATACCACAAAAGAAGAAAGAGGGATAGCATGAGAGCGAAATGAGGCATTCAAATGCCTCTGTGGACACAGCAGTGGATCCAGACGCCAAAGCCAACCTGCTCTCACATGCAGAAGCGTCATCGCTCTGAAAATGCGTTTCAGAAACAGCTGCACAGTGCCATCTAGAGGTGCCTGACGCAACAGCGCCGAGAGTGAAACAGGAGAAGGAACCTAGAGTCCAGAGAGAGTATAGCGGTTGGAGCAGGTGTCACCCACCACATTTGTGCAGGTGTGCATTCTGGGGTATCAGATGGTGAGAGAGGTGATATCTGTCTCCGTACGCGTGCACACCCGGGTCCTCTCCAGGTGGAGGGAAGGCAACATGTCACTCTGATTGCTGATTCGGTTTTTTCTCCACATAACTAATCCCCCACTGATCCTATTTGGAAAATATGTGAAGCGGCCGGGCCCAGCCTTTCAGCAGGTGTGGAGTACAGAGAAATGAATCGAGATTGTGGAGCTGCCAAAAATGTCATGTTTGAAAGTGCTCGGTATTGTATTGAGGAGCAATTGCTCGTTTTCTTCTCTAATCAGCAGTGCTCAACTCTCCCCAATAGCAAATGTGACATATTTAACATTGCAGGTATAAAACTATTCTAGATGGCTAATCCCTGAGCAGACACTAGTTTATCCTTGCCGCTAACCTCACTACACCTGACTGTTCTGTTGTTTCCGGGCAGTTAAAAAAATGACTATTCACTTGACCTGACGCGTATAGCTTCTGTCACTGCCGAGGGATTTGACAACAAACACCACTCTCTCCCCGTCGATTGCATCCAGAGCTGTTTGGGGGGAAAGACAGGCTTAAGAGATGACATTTTTCTTCTAGATTTTATTTGTAATTAGGGCGTTTGAATTCTGAAAACGCGAAAGGTTCGGTCGGCCCTGCTGCGACAGTGGCATTTGAGCGATAGATTTGTTTCGTTTTGCCATGAAATGAGTTTAGTCTCGCATGGGCGGCGCTCGCAAAGAATTGCCAGCTAAAAAAGCTGCTTTCCCCCCACAGACCTGCACCCAGAAGACTGTCATCCAGTGTCATCATCCATATGCTGTGCTTGAGGACTTTGAAAGAGAGAGACGGGGAAACACGGAGAGAGAGAGAGAGAGAGAGAGAGAGAGAGAGAGAGAGAGAGAGAGCTGAGTGTGAATTCATGCAACCGTTTGAGTGCATGCTTTTGTGTCTTTTCATGCATACAGCTGCACACAAGCATGTGCGTGTGTTCATGTGTGTGTTCATGCGTTGGTTGGTGTGTGCTTGCGGGGAAGGGGACCATGGTGGGAGGAGGGTTATATGGGGCACCATCATTTAGAGGGAAAATGGGGGCAAGAGTCTGGAGTGAGCCCCAGAATGTGGGGAATTAATTGCCAACACCTAAAGCAAATATGACCTCCATTTTGCCACCCCGATGATTACAGAGGTCACCGGAGCTCTAGGAGTTCTTGTCCTAATTCTCGTCTAAAAATGTGTTCCTTCTGGGCTTATTGTGACTTCTACCAATGTCACAGTTACAATTATATTCAAAATTTGGGATACTTCCAGGGCCCTTACATCTGCTATAACAAAATCATGTGTGTACATGAAGGTGTAGGGGGTTCCTCCGTACATAACCCCCCACTAAAAACATGCAGAAGATCGTCATCCGACCAGTGGACGACAACATCTGAAGTTGGTCCAATGATGGTCCAATGAAGGTCCCCGGGCGCTGGAAAGAAATAGCGACCACTGCTCCTGGCCTGCCCCCTGGAGGAAAGGACAAGCCTGGGTGGGTCAAATGCAGAGGACATTTCACCGGCCACCGTCAGCATGAGTGTGTGTTGTGGCCGCATGCATGTGTTGTAGTGTGTTCGTGTGACAATAAAGATGGGCTGCCGTCTGAAATCGTGTTTTTATCGTGTGTTTTTAAATCGTGTACTGCGGTCGAAATATATCAAGTCTATTTCCCTTACATGCTTTTCCATAAGTTTCCTTCTTAAATTAAACTTTGTGCAATATCACCATAATTATTTGCTGAGCATTACATCCATTCATACTTTTTAAAAGATGAAACAGAACTTCATAAGGCCCAAGGCCCCCTGTCGGACAAGGCCCCAGCCTGCCTATACCCTATGGTAAAACCGCCTGTGCTTGATGGTGGCAATGCAATTCATTGCATTTTCCACTACATTTTGGAATCATGTGAATATGCCATTAATATCTTAGCCTAATCCCACAAAGGTCTTAGCCTCATATTGCCACAAAGGTTTGGCTTGTACTGTCTGTGTTGACTATGCCCGAAACCAAATTGCCTCGGTGGATTAATAAAGTTGTATTGAATTCAATTAATAATATTTCCACGATTTGGTTTGAGATCAGAATAACACATGTTCCAGACTATTCTTGTTTGACGTATGTCAGACAGATTATTCCAGTCTGTTCTTTTATCATAATTATAAGATCTATTCTCATTATTATGAGAGCTTGTTGTTATCATGTGATCTTTTCTCATTATGATGTTTATGACATACTAATATGAATGTGGATATGAACCGTAGTTGTCATATGAGAAAATAATCACAACGCTGAAGTCAGTTTCTGATTGGCAGGTTCTTATTTGGGGGGGAACCTAAATCATGTTTCTGATGCCATAAAACATGTCAACACACATTTTTCACTTAAAGGAACACTCCGCCCATTTTCAACCAGCTTTGTATCATTAGAACATCAGTAGTATATCAGAAAACTGTAAACTGTTTTGAAGTCTGTCATTTAATTTGACAGTTATTGAGTGTTAAAGTGTGGACCAGTGACATCACTGGTCCACACTAACTCAAATTAATAACTCATTAACTCAAATCAACTCTCAATAACTGTCAAACTATTCATCATTCATCTAGTTTGACAGTTATTGAGAGTTGATTTGAGTTAATGAGTTGATGGCTGATGTCTCCCTGTAGCCTACAATATAGAACGTTAACGTTAACGTTAGCGCCACGCCTCTTTGGCGTAAAGCACATTTCGGGGGCCTAAAAACATGATGCTATCTTCCCGAGTCAGGCGCAAAGCGTGTTACGCGGGGTACGGTGGCGCAGTCGGTAGCGCTGTCGCCTCACAGCTAGAAGGTCCTGAGTTCGATTCTCGCCTGGGACGCTGTGGGCGCTGGAGTTGTGACCCCCCCCATATCTTCAGTGCCTACTGCCCAGGTGGGCTATCTCGTCGAAAGGGCCTTTCTGTGTGGAGTTTGCATGTTCTCCCCGTACCCCCCGGGGGGTTCCTCCACACATAACCCCCACTAAAAACATGCAGAAGATCGTCATCTGACCAGTGACGACAACATCCGAAGTTGGTCCAATGATGGTCCAATGAAGGTCCCCGGGCGCTGGAAAGAAATAGCGACCACTGCTCCTGGCCTGCCCCCCGGAGGAAAAGACAAGCCTGGATGGGTCAAATGCAGAGGACATATTTCACCGGCCACCGTCAGCATGAGTGTGTGTTGTGGCCGCATGCATGTGTTGTAGTGTTCGTGTGACAATAAAGACGGGCTGCCGTCTGAAATCGTATTTTTTGTTGTTGTTGCATTTAACGCCAGTTTAAGGCCAGGGGGAAGATAGGGCCCGTAGTGCCTGCAGTGTGGTGAGGGGGCACTGATGCAACAACTGGTTTATAACACAGGGCATCTGTCATATCAGAGGCCCTCAACCATTTAACCCTGGTTCTGATGTCACACATTTGAAATTGCAAGCATGAGAATATAGAGTAAAGGTAGCATATTTAACAATGTGTTGATGAGCGAATCCAGGTTATCAGCTGCTCTGACCAGCATGAAGCCTGCTCTGGGCCAAAGCCTATTACTTCCTTGTAGAGTACACACATCCTGTTTGACCTAAAAGAGTTGTAGTTTTCCTCGCCCCAAAAAGAAAACTTTACAAAAAGATTGCTTACAACACAATTTCTAGCCCCAGATTTGAGAGAGGAAACCTTAATGGAGAAGTCTGGAACCAATACTATCCAGCTGTGCTTGAGTGTTCCTCTGTAAGACATTCATCATGCGTTTCCAAATGATTTAGTCTTACAGTAATGTACATCTGAGAACAGTTTGATATTATTTCAGTTTGATGTTATGACATTCGGCTTTCAAACTGGTAGCGATTGTTCAATTACTACCGTGATTGTACATTTTGGACCACTGTTTCTAGGTCAGACATTCCTTTGGGACAGGATGGAAATATTTGTTTGAAAATATATGAGCTTGCAGGTGTATATCAGTTTGATGTATCAGTGGCCTAAAATGATATAACCCATTGTGGAATTATGTTCAAATATGTTATTATACACATCGTTAAAGTAAGTGTATTGGCATGTATTATTATTGGATTATTAGAAATGCCATGATCTTACTAATATAATAGGGCAGCCTTCCTATAATAGAGCGGCGTTCCGGGCATCCCAAACGAACCGCCCACCGACTGATGATGTCATAGCCACTGATGATGTCATGCTTGATAGTCACGTGACTCACGTAGGTAGATAAGTGTGTGGGGGAGTGAGTATATGTTCCAGGAAGTATGTTTGAGTGCATAAAATAAAGCTGAGATACTATTCAATTTGATTATTTAAATGCCTTTCAAAATACATCATACATTTCAGTGCGAGACCTTCCCGTTTCTACCCGCTAGCCACATTAGCAAATACCATACATTTTGCAAGCTATGTTTTGCAAGCTATGCATTTTGCAAGCCATGCCGGGCTATGTCGTTTTGCAAGCTATGTTTTCTTTTTTTCTTTTTTTTTAGTTTATTTGGCAAGGACATATACAAAAAACATTAAGCCCCATAGGGGAAGAGATGCTTTGCAACAGATTTAGCCATTGGCTACTTTCCATCTGGCTACTTTCCATCTGGAGTCCCTGTAGCCAGTATGTCGGGAAAATGACATTAGCAAACATACTAAACATTGATGCCAAACAACACAAACAAGCCGTGGAAGCACAGAGCGGAACTTCTACCATATTTCCATATTCACTGACACTCATTTTTGTGATGTCAATTTTAGATGCTCACTTCTGCTCACATCTTTTGTACATGTTGTATGTTCATTATATTTGATCATTACCGGTATTTATTTTACTTTGAGTTATGAGTTTAACACTGAAAAAGTAATGTACTATATACATCCTTGCATTTATTCTATACATTCTTTTTCAACCTGGAAAGCATGAGTGACAAATTATCTTCGTGGTGAAACAGCTTTTATAATACAGTAAGTTAAGTTTACTTTATTTATCCCCGTGGGGAAATTCATCCTCTGCATTTGACCCATCCTCTACTAGGAACCTTCCTAGAACTAGGAGCAGTGGGCAGCCACAGTGCAGCGCCCGGGGATGCCCAGTAGTACATAATAATACAGTAATGTGTAATTTACATTATAACTAACTAAGATAATGTAAGTAGACAACAAAAAGTGTATGATATAGGTCTACACATTTTTAGATAATTTAATGTAATAATCTTACATAAGTTTACATATTGCATCTCTAAAAGGATTTTTCTAAACATGATTGGCGATATATTGAATATTGCGATATTTTGATATATTGTCTACCTCCTTTTCCTACCTTTTCCTTGACCTCACCGGAAGTAAAACATGCAGTGTTTTTTGTTTTGTTTTGTTTTTGCCCCACACGTAGGCTACATTATTAACACTTTCAGTGCCACGGCCCTTGGGCAAAAGGTTGCTTGCTGTGCCACATAGGCCGCAATGCATTGTAATATAGCCATATCATTTTTTGTGTTCCTCTTATATGGACAACCAATAGCCTCAATGAAACTTTGAACCCTTCTGTTTCATTTAAAAAAAAAAGTTTGTTTATAAACCATTTCCATTTTGGAAATACACCCCTCTGAAAAAGAGTGTTTTCGACCGAAAAAAGCAGGGTGAAATTAGTTTCTGAGATAATCACATCTTTATGTTAGAAAGGGCGACAGAATGAATTCTGCTTTGAGTTGAACAAAATGCTATAGCTAAAATGAAAGGTTAGAATGTCTAGTTCACCTGCGGGAAAAAGTATGTCAAAAGAATGTGTTGTTTTTTTTCTACAAATTTTAGTTTACAGCTTGGTCTAACATCAAAATGTTCACTTTCATGGGGTCATGCTGGATAATGAAGTCCATATTTCCACAAAGAAAGAAGATATCAACTTTTATTTTTTATTTTTATGAAACTACACATTGAAAGCTTTCATTTGATGTGTAACATAATAACAATATTCAAAACACAACATGTCCTGCACTGTTTTATCTTCTTCACATGGACCTTCAAAATATATGGAAATCAAGACAAGTTTATGTAAACATAGGCCAAATAATGAATTCTCCTTTGAGTTGAACAAAATGCTATAGCTGAAATGAAAGTTAGAATGTCTAGTTTACCTGCGGGAAAAAGTATGTGAAAAGACGACAGCCCACCGGACTATAAACAATAGACCTCATCTACTTTTTTTTTTTTTTTTTTTTTTTTTTGGGGTTGGGGGGGTGAGGTGGGGGAGGGAGTGGGGAGAGGATGAAACTGTCACTGGGAATGATACTCGAAGTAGCAGGGGTACAGGCAGAGAGGGAGGTAGTCACATTTGGGGCAAACGTATTTTGTCTCTTTTCTGAGTCCTTTCTCTGCGCAGTGCACACATCGCCTGTAGGCCTTGTCCTTCGTGGGTGGCACCTCGATTGGCTGTGGGACATGTCCCTCGAAGTCCACAGTCGCGGAAGCGGAAGCGGACCGTTTCCGCGGGTGGATGGGCGTGGCTTGGCGAGGAGGAGGTTGGTCACCTGCCGCCGGAGGAGGAGGGGGGGGGGGGGACAGATGCCTCCGTCCAGGACTTGATCACCGACAGGGTGAAGTCTTTGAGCGTTTTGCAGCTGGCCGTTGGGTTGCGGTTTCTGTAAAGGATGAAGGCATTGCTGATCGCAATCTCAATCAGGTACGCCACGAATTTGGAGCTCCATTTCGCCGTCTTCCTGATGAATGGGTAATAGCTGATCTTCTGATCTAGCCGATCTACACCATTCATGTACTGGTTGTAGGCCACGACGCATGCTGGTTTTTGTTGGGGGACTCTCTCACTTTGGCCTTTCTGTCTCACCTCTACGGTCTTCATGTCATCCGTGTGGAAGGTGGTGATCATCCTCACGATCCGCTTGTCTCGCCACGCCAGGACCATCACTGCGTCATTGTGGAGAGCGCGTCGTTCACCGACTGCCAGATCCGACATGCTGACCTGCCGGATTGACGGTGGTTCTCCCCTGTTCACACGGAGTGTGCCGGCTGAGTCTATGTGGAGGCTGAGGAGAAGTCGACACATGGACTCACTGTTGTAGAAGTTGTCCATGTAGAGGCGGTGGCCAAAACCCTCAAGGCCGTCGACCAGGAAGCGCACGGTGTCCTGCAGTGTGTTGCTTGTTCCACAGTAGGGCTTCATGGAGTAGCAATAGCCGTTTTCAGAATCGCAGAGTATGTAGCTCTTGATCCCGTACTTGACTGGTTTTGCCGGGTTGTACACCTTGAACCGCAGTCTCCCGCGCCAGAGAAGCATGCCTTCGTCCACACTGATGTTCTGTGAGGGCCGGTACATCTCCCTGAATTTGCAGAGCAGCAGGTCCAGGACGAGACGCACTTTGTGCAGCGGGTCGCTGCCATCGACCTCCCGGTTGTCACTGAAATGAATAAAGCGCCAGATTATCTGGTACCTGTTCCGTGGCATTGTTCTTCTGAAGTAGGGCGTTTCAAGTGCATGTTCAAGAGACCAGTATTCCGCGATGCTGGGTTTCTTTATGAGGCCGGTGAGGAAGAGCAAACCCAAAAACCGCTTCAGCTCTACCACCGTCAGCGGAACCCAGGCATTTGCCCTGGAGAAGGGGAGACGCAGCTGATGGAGGACAGCAATGCACTGTTGTGCATAAGTGTTTGTCTGCTCAACAATGAGCTGCAGCAGCTCCTCGCAGAGGTAGAGCTCCACGAAGTCGACAGGCTGGTCGGACTGGATGGATGCTGCCGCGTTGCTAGGACCTGCCACTCCCGTGAACGGCAAGCTCTTGGGGCTCCAGTCACCCGTTTCCCGCCAGCTTGGCGGGTCCTCCTGATGGCGAGTCTTGCCAGCTGAATAAAAATAAAATAAAATAAAAATAATATGAAATAAAAGGTTTTTCTTCAGACAATTGTGATATGTAAACAAGCTGTCTTTTTGACAAAATCCAATAATTAGAAGCCTTGTGTTGACAAAAATAAACTGAATAAAAAAGGTTCCCACCTCTTTTGCGCCCAACTGCACTTGAAGAAGGTGGTGGTGGTGGTGGTGGTGGTGGATCCTCCGACTCTTCTGTCGTAAAAGTGAATTTATAAAAATATGAAATTGAAATTTCTTGAAGGAAAAAAGTTTATGTTTTCATTCACTATCAGATTGAATTGGAATTCTAAAATGGCATTGATCTCACCTTCATCACTGGACTGCAAACGTGCAACACGTGGGAAGCTGGAGGAAGCCCCTTGGTTTTCGTCATCCTCACTGTCCTCCAACTCTGAAATTGTATATTTTACATGGTATTAGAATAGGCTAAATAATTCAGGATTGTTATTCTTACCAAGCTTTTATTTACGAAAATAAATGGCTGAATAATAAAAGGTGTGTGTGCGTGTGTGTGTTTATTTTTTTTACATTTGTACCTCTACTTTTCAAGAAGCCAGTCTGCCAAGATCTACCAGTCCAGTTTCAACATTGCAAATGCACACACGTATACTACACAGACACAGTTTCCAGCCTGCATAGTAAAGTCGCCACAACACACTCCCTCTTTGTTTGTTTGTCTGTCTGTCTCTCTCTCTCTCTCTCTCCCGATCTACTGGTTGGGCATCACTGCTATATACTGTAAGTCACTTTTAGTAGGCTACTTTTTGCTCTCCTATGAAGATGATGATGATACATTGTTCTGTTTGTCCTGAAATGTAGATTTAGCTGTATACCTGACACATGAATTTCCTGCAAAGGATCAATAATAACGTATATATATCTAGGTTCTTACCTCTAGAAGACGACGCCACGGGCAACTCAGGAGTCTCCTCCTCCTCCTCATCTGTATCCAAAGTGAGAGTTTATAAAAATATGATATATATGATTGAAGGAAAAAAGTGTTTTCAATATCAGATGATCGTAAATCGATCTCACCATCGCTGGAGTCCAAAAAGGCACCACTCGGTGCAGGCGGTTGCCAGTCTGAATCCCTAGCATCGTCATGTTCAGAGGAAGAGACCGGCTCGTCGGAGTCCGTCTCCGGGAGACCTCTCGACTCAACAGCGCGGTCCAGGGCCTGCTGTAATGTGAGCTGCCCGGCAGCAGGCTGGGGACGCTTGCGCCTAGGCATCCCTACAGCTAAGCTAGCTCTAGACTAGCCAACTAGCCAACTAAACACACACACACACACACACACACACACACACACACACACACACACACACACACAACACACAACACACAGAGACAGACACAGACAGACAGAGACGCACAAACACGTATTTTTTTGTTTTTTTTGTTTGTTTTTTACACACACTACACTAACTAATAACTATACGCTAACGCTACTACTGCTGCCTGCTAAACTAATCGACCTAACGCTATCACAAACACTCACACACACACGCGGCCCTCACACACACACCTCAAACACCCAAGCACTCACCTGAAATACACCAAACGCTCAACACTCACCACAATCTCACAAACTAATCTATCTGATGCTATCAATCTATCTATCTACCTATCTGATCTAAATATACCGCTAATAACTATCTAATGCTCAATGCTATTTCTCAATGCTAATTCTCAATGCTATCTATCGTATGCTACCATCTGCTATCACCAAGGGACTGAAGCGATTTCCCAAACTCAGTCAAGACAAAGGAGTCGGGGGGGGCGGCGCGCTCTGATCGCGTCCATTTTTTAAGGTGGCGCCGTGAGATCCATTGAAGGAAATTATGTTGACAGGCTGCGTACGACCTTAAGCTGCACAAATATGGAAAAATATGATTTTGGATTTCTTGACGCCATATGGCGTCGCTGGCACTGTACGGTAAATTTCTCTTGACGCCATATGGCGTCGCTGGCACTGAATGTGTTAAGCTTCTCTGGACTCAATACGCCACTGCAGGCGCGGACTGCAACATCGGGCGCTTCGGGCAGATGCCCAGGGGCCTGGCATGGCATGGCCTGCAAAAAAAATTAAAAAAATAATATCGATACTTGGCGTCCAAATATCGATACAATATCGTCAGGCAAAATATCGCGATACTATGGTGTATCGATTCCCCCCCCCCACCCCTAGAAGTGACCATGCTATAAGCGGGTGAATGCCCTTTGAGCCGTCCATTAACTGGGACCCCTCGTTGGCCATTAACCCTTACATAAACACTGTGAGCAAAATTTGATTTAATTCTTAACCAAAATGGAATATAATTTTGAGAGCGGAGCATAACAACAGAAATAGGAGAATGAATTTCCGTTCAGAACAGAACAAGTTACATAACTTTGGTGAACTGCACTGTGCTTCAGGCATCCAAATAATTACCCTGCAGATAACCTCCATTCTGGAAGCGGTTGGAGTGAGTTCAAAGGCACGTTGGTGGAGGATGGGGTGGTGTTGCTGCGTGGGGCTCAGGGTCACGCCTTCCCATGGGACCCTAATTCCTAGCAATGCCCCTGCTGTTGCTGTGCAAGCATGTCGGTACAGTAGAAGATATGGGTTGTTTTTATTGACATTTTGACTCAATTGTATGTCGGCGTTTCATCTGAAATGTTGCTGAAGTTCAGTCACAGCATGCTCAAGTTAATTCCCCCGGGGACCAGCCATGTTCTTTGTCTCCCGTGTCGCTATCACAAAGCAGGGAACGTATTGATCCGTTCTGCAAATCCCTCATATGCTATGTCTTCCCCTCAAACAGAGAGAGCAGGCAGCCTTGGTTCACACCGGGTGCTATTCAGAAGCAGAGCTGAAGCAGAGCCTCGCTCGGCGCTGCCTTCTCCCCCCGCCCACAACTTGCATTGACTTCATGCCCGGCAGCTCGGCTTCAGCGCGCTGCACGCTTGGAAAATAGAACGGAAGCCTGAGCTACCGCTTCGGCGCGGCTTCGGCGCGGCTTCAGCGCGGCGTGGCGTGCGGCTGGTGTGAACGGTCTCGCCTGTCAACGAGGATGCCGGAATGAAACGGCGCGGCTTCAGCGTGGCTTTGGCGTATGGGGTGAACGAGGGCTAACAGTTAAGGGCTTTGCACACACAGTCCGAAATCTTAAATGACGGACGTAATTGTCGGACTCGGTGTGTCAATGATGATTTTTTTTTCTTTCGTGCCTCAATTTCGGACGAAAATACGGACTTGGTGTGCAAAAAACTATTAGTGTATACGCTGCCGTTGTCGGGTAAAGCGGCAATTTTGGTGTTTTATTTTGTCTTTTTGTTTCCATGCCCCTTGGGCGTGTGAAACATGTTGATAACCCGTGTATAATTTCAAAAATACATTGGCATCAATGAGAAAAGAAAGATTCTTATGTATTAACAGCTTACTTTCTGGAGATTTGGCGGGGGGTGTTGTCCGACTACAGTGATATACATGGAGGTCACCACGGTCTGATTTATTTATTGTAAAAACCACGGTGCAGAGAGGGAGCGGAGTGCTGTACCTCAAACTTTGTGTTTACCGTTTCATGGGTGCTTGCTGCTCAAGGAATTGTTTTTGATGTGTGGAAAACTGAGGTGGAGAAAAGTGTCTGCTTGATATGACAGATGTTTCCTCGGGAGCTTCTCACATTGCCCCAGGCTAGACAGCAAAGAGACACAGAGAAGAAGTTCATCGAGTTTGTGATGTTGTCTCCACTTCCTCAGCATGGAGCCTTCTTGTGTTGACGTTATTGTTACACTGTCTTAGCTTTCACATACAAAAATGATTTGGTGGAAAGCTATTTGCCAAGGAGAGAATATTGAAATGTTATTTTCCTCAGCAAAGACTGAAGTAAGTGCCATCGAAATCTCTCACACACTCTCACACACACACACACACACACACACACACACACACACACACACTCACGCACACAAACACTCGCACACATACACACGCACGCACACGCACACAAACACTCTCATACATACATTAATATACCGTAATCTGATCGTACATTAGCTGGTTCAGGCATTAGTGCAGTGTGGTGTATTGTAGTTTTACTGTAGAATGTATTAAACATGTTATGGCTTCAGCAACAAAAATGATAAACGTATGATGAATTCATGCAACAATAGCTTCAATGCAAATTTGTGTGGATGGATGGATGGATGGATAGATAGATAGATTGATAGATAGATAGATAGATAGATAGATACGATAGATAGATAGATAGAGCAATCTTCAATTGGCTCTGGGCCATTCGGCTGCCAGCCAAGATACTTGGGAGATTAAACAAAGATAAAGCAGACACTTCACTTTAACATAACACAACACAACATAACATATCATAACATACCATAACATAACCAATGCAACCTCTCAATAAACAGCATAGGTATTCATTTCTCTAAAGCAGTGGTTCTCAATCTTTTTTGGCTGGGAGTACCAATTGAAGATTGCAGAAAGAAAGAAAGAAAGAAAGAAAGAAAGAAAGAAAGAAAGAAAGAAAGAAAGAAAGAGAGAAAGAGAAAGAAAGAAAGAAAGAGTGATGAATGTTTGGACGGGTTCGCTCAGGGTGTGAAGGTTTGCATTGACATGCCTGGAGGGGGCAACAGTTAACAGAGAGTTCAGTTGTCGACAGCGGCAGACTGGGAACCAAAACACAGCCAAGGACATTTGACTCAGTCAGAAATATTGCGTCATGTTTACAATCTGTAAAATGAAGTTGTGCAAATTCAAAATCTATAAATAATACATCACTTTTACAATTAGCTGTTGACAAGGGTTCTCTCCGTAAACATCACAACATCTCCGCATCTCTACTCAGCGGAAAGTCGTTGTCTGTTTTTTGCTCATGTGCACTCAACTCGCATAATAGGGCTGTGAATCTTCACTGGCCTCACGATTCGATTACGATTCAGAGGGCTACGATTCGATTCGATTACGATTATCGATGCATCTCGATGCATCACTTTTTTCCGCAATACATGATTTATATTTTCTCACTTTCTTTTTTCTCACTGTGTGGCTACTTTTAAAATAAAAGTGCATTTGGAATTGCATTGTATTATGATCCATAATTAAAATACAACTGCATGTACTTCCATTATATTTTACTTGATTATAAAAATATATATATATATATATATATATATTTTTTTTTTAAATAATCGTTTTTTGACATTCGTGAATCGATGCAGAATCGTGCACGTCCGCATCGCGATGCATCTTATAATCGATTATTTTTGACACCCTTATCGCATAATAGCTCGAATTTATGGGCAACATTATATCTGTTACTGTAGGACTGACGCATGTTGTTGCACTGTCAGTTTTTTAATGCGTCCAAATGAATTAAATCAGTTTGTGGCATTTAGTCACATCTGGCCCAATGGTCTGTATTCAGCCACACTTTTGCATTTTTTTGATCTGTTGCTTTTCCAATTTGGTTCCACTCAGAATCACCGATCAAAAGGTTGACTCGTAATTTACATACAACACAAATCAGTGTTGTCGCTGTCAGCTCAGCTTCTGAGAGGGAGGAGAAGTCAAGCTGGCAGGGGGGTGAGAGAGATGGACTTGTGAGATGTGATGAACCTCGTGCTATAGGTGCCAGTGAGGAGACCTCAACACATCATTCCTTTCCACTCTCCAGCTCCCTCATAAATATAGCATCAATGGAGAACATCATGTCTGGTATTTGGGGTGAGAATGAAGTAACTCCACCTGACTAGTCAGTTGATCTTAGATGAATGGGGAGGTGTCATTCATGGGAATAACCAGGGCAGAGAAGGTGGATCTGAAGCTATGGGTGCTGCTGCTGCCTGTGGAGGTTGTTCAGCTCAGCCTCAATCACTTTTGAAGGCCTCACCTATCTATGTGCTGCGGAGGAGGGGCTTTTCATGAGCTCCTCCACTGTTGTAGTTGGAGAGATGCTCAAGCTGTCTTGAAAAAGGGAACTTTATCTAGCGCCGCAAATATCTTGTACCCGTTTTACGGCTCGACATTTTTCTCTTCCCAACACAAAGAAAATCCCACAATTTCCTGGAGAAATTTGAAATGTTTAAATGAAATTCAGCTGAAAATCATTCCCTGTTTTAGCTATCTTGTGTTGTGTAAAAGCAATTTAGGGCCTGAATACAAGACACATACCAAATCTGTAGGCTACTGTTAGAACTGTTTTAACCCATTGATACCTGATGCAGCATTTGTGTGTGTATCCCTTTAAGACTTAAGTCTTAAAGGGATACGCACGCAAATGAGGGATATACACGCAAATGCTGCATCAGGTATCAATGGGTTAAATCGTGAAGCCCCTTTCTTCATGTTTCTTTGACAGCCCGTGACTTTGAAGAACATGAGGGGAAACCAGAAGGTAGAAGCACTGCTGATGTGGCCTGTTGTTCAGCCCTGCAGCTTTCTTCTCAGAAGGGTCAGGAAGAGGCACATGCATGTGTCTTCAACACTTCAACATAGATTTCCCTTGAAGGGGAAACAGTATCTGCTGTATGTGTTTACAAAAAAGCCATGAAAAGTAAGGTCAAGCCTAAGCCAGGTGAAATGGGTAAGACACAACAACAACATTCTTTGACACTCACTATTAGGGATGTCACAATATATCGTCCCACAATATATCGCCATATCAAAACGTGACAATATGTATCGTTGAGATGAAATCTCATATCGTGAGAAAAAGAAGCTGAACATGGTGGCACTGATCTGCATCTGATTGCATGCTCGCTCTCCTTTTCATTGCTTTGTTTGAACAGACGAGGGATGTTACAGAGACGGAGGATGAAAATGGTGAAATGACTCAAATTAGCGTGGAGGATATGCCCCCTCAACTACAAATCGATCGCAAAAAAATATTGTTACAATATCGTATCGTATCATTATCGTGAACCCAATATCGTGTATCGTATCGTGAACTATGTGTATCGTGACACCCCTACTCACTATGGTACAAATGATCCCCTGTGGACATAACCTGATTATTTTTTTTGCTAGTAGCTCCTAATAACGCAATATTTTCTCCAGCCAACAATCACCTCTGATTTATTCAAAACAGAGCCAATTAAAAACTACAGTGCAGGTTAACAGCTCAGGCAGCATACATTAACCGAAGCGGTAATGGATGATGAAAAACAGCATGGCGGTTTGTCAAGAAAATAAAAAAAACTACAGTGAGTATTATCATGCCAGCTAGTTTCACAGGCAAAGCTGCGGATGTCTAACTAAGGTATTCCCACGAGAATAGTTTTTGACTATGCACAGGTGGACCTATCAATCTAGTGCCTGTTTACATGGTTGCCAGATGTTAGCCACCGTGACCAAGAGCAGACTTCCATGATGCTACACCTTCACTTAACACATGTTCGACAGGCCCCCGCAGGCCAATTTACACCGGATAGCGCACCCGTCAAGACTAGCGTTAATTTCACAAATATTTGTATTATTGGTGGGTCATTTGCCCACGTAATGTGGGGCTAGAGCTGGGATGATATACACAAGGCAATAACCCTGACAATTTGAGTCAGGGAGCTAGGAATGCTGCTATTTCAGTGCAGTGTGTATCGGTGTTGGTTTTTTTCTTTCTCTGGGGCTTGTGTTTTCCAATCTGTGCTGCTTTAGCTGCCATGTCGTGCATACTGATGCCTCCTGCAGGAGGACACACCTGGCCTCCGCAGCTGAAAAACTCCACCAACATGCTGACTTTGATGAACAGAACTTCTGTGATTTAACTTTGGGGAGCTACATTCATTGCCCAATTAAAGTTTGGTTTGAAACAGATTTATCTATGGGACATCTCACAATAAAATGAAATCACCCACGCGCGCCCCTTCCCCCAGTCTATGGAGGGGGGGAAAAATAGTTTTGGATGGTTTTGATTTAAATCCAGCGTTCAAGCTCGATATCGCTTGATGCACCCTCTGCAGGAGATCTTATGTTGAAGGTTTTTTTTTCAGATGATGGGGACCCGCTCTGTTCTCACTTGGTTGTAATTTAATTACGGTGGACCCTTGGCATGCCCAGGCAGTGCCCACACAGAGCGCTGCAGCGATGCCAGCCGGGGACATCCTGTCTCGGGCGACAGGAGCATCAGAGGCGACAGATGGCTCATAAATCATGGAGGTGCGTGCACAGTGTCGATGGGAGGCCTTCCTCTGGAGAGCCTCGCCGAGAGCAGGTGGGGAGAGGGAGCAGCAAGCTCAGCAACACAAGCCCTGGACACATTACCACTCTGACTGACTGACTGACTGGCTGGCTGACTGGCTGACTGACTGACTGACTGGCTGACTGACTGACTGGCTGACTGACTGGCTGGCTAACTGACTGACTGACTGACTGGCTAACTGACTGACTGACTGACTGGCTGGCTGACTGACTGTCTGACTGGCTGGCTGGCTAACTGATCGCCCAGCCAAACGACTGACTGACTAACTGACTGGCTGACTAACTGACTGACTGACTGACTGGCTGACTGGATGGCTGGCTGACTGATCGCCCAGCCAAACGACTGACTGACTGACTGGCTGACTGACTGGCTGACTGGCTGACTGATCGCCCAGCCAAACGACTGACTGACTAACTGACTGGCTGACTAACTGACTGACTGACTGACTGACTGGATGGCTGGCTGACTGATCGCCCAGCCAAACGACTGACTGGCTGACTGACTGGCTGGCTGACTGACTGGTGTCACTGAGGCACAATCAAGTAGGGGTGTCAAAAATAATCGATTATAAGATGCATCGCGAATGCGGACGTGCACGATTCTGCATCGATTCACAAATGTCAAAAATCTTTTTTTTCTTTTTTTTTTTAATAATCAAATAAAATATAATGGAAGTAGTACATGCAGTTGTTTATTTTAATTATGGATCATAATACAATGCAATTCCAAATGCACTTTTATTTTAAAAGTAGCCACACAGTGAGAAAAAAGAAAGTGAGAAAAAAAAATCATGCATTGCGGAAAAAAGTGATGCATCGATTTAAGATGCATCGAGATGCATCGATAATCGTAATCGAATCGAATCGTAGCCCTCTGAATCGTAATCGAATCGAATCGTGAGGCCAGTGACGATTCACAGCCCTACAATCAAGGTGGAAAAACTGTTTTGTCTAGATCAGGCCTTTTCACTTTCAGACAGTTCATATCTTAGCGTTGTTGGTTATTCATTTGATCTGATTAGAGTATAAGATAAAGCACTGGTTGGATCAGATTAGAGATCTGATTAGAGTATAAGATAAAACACTGGTTGGATCAGATTAGAGTTATGCAGAGATACACTGCGATTGGTCTCACCGCATATAAACAGTAACATATATATGCAGGGGATCTCACCAGACAAGTGTTCTGCTTGTTATGGACCAAAATTGATGTAGAAATGTTTTTGTTTTGCAGGGGGAACTTGGTATTGGTTTAGCTGACAGTATATGGGAAAGGAGTCTGTCTGTGTTACAACTCTGCTCAATAGTAGACACCAGCTGATTCAATTTAAAGTCGCTCATCATCTTCATTATTCTAAGCATAAGTTGCACAAGTTCTTCCCCTCTGTCTCACCACTATGTGACAGGTGTCAGGTGTCAGAGGGCACTCTGTCTCATGCCTTCTGGTTCTGCCCTTCACTGACGGGATTCTGGGCCAAAATATTTGACTGGTACTCTAAGGCCTACAAAATAACCCTTCAGCCAGAGGCGGAACTCAGATCTTCGGCTGCTCCGGAGACTTCTCTGGGCTTCCCCACAGCTGTGCAACAGCCTCTGACACTGGGGACAACTGTTGAAAAAAAAAACTCATTCTGAAAGAATGGAAGTCCCCCTCTTCACTTTCTTTCCAACTGTGGTTGACGGACATGATCTCTGTTATAAGGATGGAGAGGCTGAGAACCAACTCACTTAAAACGTTTCTAACTATTTGGGACCCGTTTCTAGCCTACCTCGACGAGGTTGGGGGCGGTGGGTGACTTGCCTGGCTGGGTCATCTTGGACCCAGCCAGGAACAATGTCAGATAGCAACACAGGCTTGGTGACAAACAGCTGTACTTACAGTATGTCCAGCACCTAATATTCATTGCGTTTGGATGTGCGTGATTTTGTCTACTTTCTGGCATTGATAAAGCCACATTTTCATAATAATATAGACGAGTACGGTAAGCTAACTAAATAGGACAACGATCCAACAGCAATGTATAGAAACGTAGTACAGTATGTCACAATGGAAATTACTGTAGTACAGGGATACTCAACTTGCTTTGCCCGGGGGCCACTTTCGTGAAATGATAGAAGGCCAGGGGCCGGTTAATAAACAAACAATATACATTTTTCTGTAGCGGATTGTAGGTTTTTGGAGTGTCAGCCGGAGTTTTTAGTCTGACAATGTTGTGCACACCGGATAGTTAGTTAAGTTAGTTCGGTTAAGTACATACATAAGTGCCTGGGTAGCAAGCAGACGGCGGTATTTGACAATTTAGCAGCTAAATCATAGATTATTGAAAGATATTCCATATTCCAGACTGAAATGCTATAACAGAAGTGGAGTATTGGCCAGAATGACATGAACATTTGGACACTTATTCAGCGGGTATCTTGCATGTTGCGTTCAGGTGCACTGTAAAAAATGTAACCGAGTTGAATCAGCGCGGATTCCTCGTGAGTCCCGAGTGGTAGCGAGTGGATTGGTTAAACTCACTCCCCAGGTATAAAGGCATGTCAATCAGCTCCGCCAAGGGAGCTAGCTCTCTTGGCGTTGCGGTTAACATGTCGGACTCCGAAGCCGAGGATCGGCAGTTCGAATCCACCCCTGGACAAGCCCTTAACATGGGTTGCTGCAAATACCACCTACACAACGCCGTTACATATATATATATATATATATATATGTTTTGCAATTCCATCGCGGGCCACACAAGGGGCGCCGGCCCGCGGGCCGCAAGTTGAGTATCACTGCTGTAGTATGTGTTTGTTTTTTTGGCTGGAGAACAGCATGTCTTGCTACAGTATGCTGCTTGCTCACTTGTAGTACCGAGCAGAGGAAAATGTGAGTAGGTGGAGGGGGAGTTCTTGCTCCAAACAAAAGTGCGGGCTGGAGAGTGAGTTTTGGAAGTGCCTGGCAAAGAACAACCCCTCCAGATATATGAGGGTCAGTGCTACTGGACAGTAAAAATTGTAGTTATTGGCACCTTCAGGCAGCGTAGACTTTATGAATATGTATGGGGTGTGAAATAATCATACCTGGGTCAAATACTATTTTGCAAATTATTGGTGTTCATAATAACCTGCTTGGTGAAGCAGATGAGTTTGGTTTACTGAATCAGGACAATTTATAATAGTCAGATAAATTGTCAGTGACATAAAATAATAATACTTTCTTTGGATTGTTTGGATTTAAAATGTGATACGTATTAATATACACTAACACATAATATTATACTGCCACTTCTTAATATGCAATGTTATGTGTAGCAAAGCACAATCACATCTTTTATACAACGCCCAGTGCTGATTCAGATGCACCTCAGCATCGACAGTAGCAGGGATACATTTGGTCAGGAGAGAGGATTTAGGGAAAAGAAATGAAATCCCAGAAACTGTTGTCATGAATTATGCAGCAGGATGCCATACCTTCAACATCTAAACACATGTGCATCTTTTGTACCGTGTCCAGAGCCAGATTAACACCCCCAGGGGCCCCTGGGCACTGAAGCTCCCAGGGGCCCCCCTACCCATCGTCTGGATGTTTTGATGTTTTTTCGCCATATTTAGAGGAATATCTCATTTTAAATTAACGTTAGTATTATACTGTTATTATGTCATTATTCAGTTTCTCAGATTCAGTTTCTCACTCACTCATAGGCGATTCTAGGCTTTGCAAACGGGTAGCACCAGCAGGATAAAAATATTAGTCTGACTAGGGGGTTTGTAGGACAAAGAAATTTTGTACATTTTAAAGTAAAATGCATGAATCTGATGCACTCTGAGAGCAAAAGGAAGAGGCTAATCTTCACATTAATATCCTCTTCACTGTGCTGTGGCTTTACAATGATGAAAAAATAATTGACATTACATTTCCAATACAAAACAGCAGAGGGTGCCGCAGCACCACAAGCACCCCCACTTCCCGCGCCCCTGGTCACCACTTGCCCACAGGCATCCAATGAGACTAAATCATCAGACTTAATCTTCTTGGAAACAAATTTTATTTTGTCCTGATTGGTCTTAGATTTGTGTCATAGTTCTGTGGAGCCCAACATGAGCCCGACCATTTTTTTTTTTTTTTGGAGGGCCCCTTCACCCCGAGGGCCCCGGGGTGCCCTATGGTTAATCCGGCCTTGACCGTGTCATGCCTAAACTGAAATTGTTTGTGATCTCTTCTACCAAGAGGAGATTTGTGCGCTCGTCTTGACACACTGACTCTTTTCCTTTCTCGTTATCACGGAGGCCCTACAATTAACTACTTTCTACCGGCGGAGTTCAGGAAGGTCACATTGCTTTGATGAGAGAACCGGAACCTCAGCGAAAACTCTGCACCCGCTTGACCAATGGGGGGTCACACTGGGCAGGAAAGAGGCAACGTCGAGTGAAAAATAAAAGGTGATTTCAGACGGGGGAAAATCCATTGATATGTGGACACCTGCAAGATGAACAGAGTGACAGATGAAATGATGAATAATACACCGAACAGACTTCATGAGTGAGATTGATTCCTTCTCAGATCGATACTCCTCATATTTACCTTGAGCTGGAATAGCAGGTACAGCCATTCGGAATCAGAGCACATCCCCGGCGCTCGATCTCCGGGGGGAAATCCTGAGTGTAAAAAGATGAGCTGAAATATTCAACATTAACTCCACTTGTAGCCAATGTCACTGGCTCTCCCTTCTCCAACATGCACTTTTGCAAAGCTCCTGTGCATGCTAATGCCTGTATGCTAAACACCTCTCCATCATTCCCTCTGATGAAATCTCTAAGGCGAATACATGTAGATCCGCTGTTGTTTTGAATTGTTTTGTTTGGAGTTTGTTATTCGACTTATTAATGAAACACACGGCATCTTGGGTGAAGTCACCCAAAATAGGCAGATCAAAACTTTAAAAAAAAATATCTCTCGTGACAGCTCATCACGGTGAAAGATGAATATGGATTGAAATACGATGCGCGGCAAAAATAAGCATGTGGAGTGACTTCAGACTGAATAGCAGCACTTTCAGCACCGGCCCAGTCGACATGATTGTACTGTCTTTGTTCAATGGGGGGCTTCGTGTTGAAGAGGCTATTGTCCTGCGATGCTGAATAGAGACGGAGAACGCCAGAATGGCTCATCCCATTCAAACCCGCACTTTTGTCATTTTTTGCTTTGCTGGATGGGAGAGTTTACAGTCACACAGAGGTGCTCGAATGCAATCGACATCTCGTCTCTTTTGGGTTTTGAGGTAATTGGAGATGCTTTATCACACAGTGACTGCGAAAGTGGCAGCTGTAGATTGAGCTCCAATTGAAGGCGTTTGTACTGTTAAGGTGCTCTTTTAGCAATCAAGGTCTCTTCTCATTGTCTGCAGTATTTTTCCTCTTTTTGTTTCTACAGGCGTGCGGAGGACAAGTAGCCATATTTGAAGTGTTGATTTGAAGTGTTTGTCTTTTTTTCTGCCCGGGCCTCTTTGTTCAGGGTTAGCGCAATTTACCACAACAAACGCCTGATTAGAGATGAGAGAGGCATGTGGGAGTATAGAGAGACTAAACTTGTTTGGGTCATTTACGGTTTAATTAACTTCATTATGTGTGTAGTTGCATGCTTTGTCTGATTGTACAATAGGCCTGTGCGGGTAGGCAAAGTTTACGTAGCACGAGTGTTTTGCTATCCAAAGATGTGACTTTTTGTATGGGGTCTCACTTCTCCTCCCCCCAGATCCCATCTCTCTCTTTCCACCGCGTCTTTGCTTATGGTAATTCAAAACCTATTCAATTTAACGCTTCGGTAAACAAGTATGATGCCGGCTCTCCACGTTTCAGCGTATGAAAGAAGAGCTGTGGCGGACATGATGCCACACATCAGTTGTAATGCCTAACTCACGGCCGTGACAACATTTCCCACGTCGACGCGAGTGCCCCTTCGCGTGAAAAGCGCGGCTATAATCCCTTTGTCGTATCTTGACAACCCAGAAACGTGCGACATCCAAGTTCAATTCCCAGGTTGAACTCTTTTTCTCAGTGGGGGTGTAAGACCTTTCTTAATCAACCGTAAGCAGTAGATTTACATTTCGACTTACACATTTTGACGATTTGTTGCTTAGGGAACATCAGTCCATCGGAGGAACCTTTTGCACAGGTCCTTCAGCTGCGTTGACATTGCCTGTCAGCACAGATAAGGCATTGGCCCCCATGAAGCCGCGGTTGTTCTTGGAGTTTTTCCGCTGTATTTGCAGTACTGTCTCCTTTCACTGCGAGGACGCCGGCCAATTAAAAACTCTAAATCTGTGTTATTCAGCAAAACCAATTGACTGTCGACTGCTGTGCAGCAGCGTTAGAGTGTGGGGAGCTTAACTTCCTCTGAAAAGTTGAGGGTTGCCTTCCAGATGGTCGGCACATCTCTTTAATGCACCATAGGGGGAGGATGCGAGCACTGCAGCAATAAAATTCCTCTAGTCACATATGACACTTGCTAAACATTGATAGAGTTATGCAACTATATATTTTTAAGGAGAAATTGACTACATTATATGTATTAATACCTTTAGTCCGATTGTTTTCCGATTGTTCTGATTATTATTATATTATAATTATCTATTAAAAAAAAAACTACTAATGCTACATGTTACTTATTCCTTCTCAAACTACTTCCTACATGGTGCTAGTCTATCAAAATATCTTAGCTGTCATTGATTGTGTTGCATAGTGGTTTTCTGTACTGTTGACAAATTGTGATATTGTAAGTCGCTTTGGACAAAAGCGTCTGCTAAATGACGTAATGTAATGTAATGTATGCGTGTTTTTAATCCATCATCTGAAAACAAGGACGGGTCCCAGCTGGCAAAAATCTATTGACCGATGCGGAAAAACGCAGAAAACGTCCGAAAACTTAAATGACGGACGTAATTGTCGGACTCAGTGTGTCAATGATGATTGACACAGTTGAGGTCGTATTCTTTTTTTTTTCGTGCGTCAATTTCGGACGAAAATACGGACTTGGTGTGCAAAAGCTATTACACATGTTTTTGTTACCCAGGAAAGCAGCAGGGGTTAGCAGCAGCAGCAGCAGCATCACCTTTTAAACTTTGATATCGCACTCTCAACCCGCGTTTCTCTGCACGTTCCCCCTCCCTTTTCCCTTATTATCTCACTGCCCAGGTGCAGTGTCAGGCCAGCCAAAACAAAATGGAAACTTCCAGGTAAAAATGTCAAACTAATGTAATTTAAACAAGTAAATAGCCTCACTGATGCACGTTGGAGGAGAAAAAGGTGTTTCAACAAACGAAGAAGAAAACGTATCAAAGTACTCGTTTTGATGTTAAGATTACATAATAGTTCAACTGTGGCTGTAAAGAATTACTCAAAATGTTCACATCAGAACGAGGGTTTTATTTTGAAAGAGCTAAAGCGGACAACCTACTTCTGGCTGACTTGACGCAGTCTATGCGCCTGGGCTGTGTGGGTGTGCACTCGTGCATGAGAGGTGCTTTTTCTCCCGGCATATTCCGTCATGTAAAGTAATCGACTGTTGAGAAAGTCGAATTTCAGCCTGTGGGAATCACTGAATCTCACGGACTCATCGATAGGAGGAGAAGCAGGGTCGTAAAATAATGTGTTGGACCAACGCCAAGATTTATATCGCCATCGGCGTGCAGAGCCGTTGCGTAAAAAACCCACCTCACTTGCAGGGTCGCTCTGTCGGCTAAACGACCCAGCTTTTTAGACCGAAGAAAATACTAGTGGGATTTTTGGCCAGTCTAAAAGGGGCTTAAAGGAACACTCCGCCCATTTTCAACCAGCTTTGTATCATTAGAACATCAGTAGTATATCAGAAAACTGTAAACGGTTTTGAAGTCTGTCATTTAATTTGACAGTTATTGAGTGTTAAAGTGTGGACCAGTTACATCACTGGTCCACACTAACTCAAATTAATAACTCATTAACTCAAATCAACTCTCAATAACTGTCAAACTAGATGAATGATGAATAGTTTGACAGTTATTGAGAGTTGATTTGAGTTAATGAGTTATTAATTTGAGTTAGTCAGTGATGTCACTGGTCTACACTTTAACACTCAATAACTGTCAAATTAAATGACAGACTTCAAAACAGTTTACAGTTTTCTGATATACTACTGATGTTCTAATGATACAAAGCTGGTTGAAAATGGGCGGAGTGTTCCTTTAAGTATAATAAACAAGTCATAGATTTTCACGTATAGCATTCAAAGCAAAGTGTTACATTTACACACTTGAAACCGTCTCGTCTCGTTTCAATGGGAAAAGCTGTGCTTGAGTTCCTTTCCCTTTGACAGTATACCGTCTAAGTGGTAAAAGATCATATGGTGCCAGGTCTACCAGGCAGAAGGGCAGGTGGGTGCTGACAGAGATGGGTGCACAGACACCATGAACAGAGGGATGGAGCCAGGGCCTGCCAAGCATACACAGACACCAGCAAGCCCCAAACGACACAGCATATGGAGTACAGCTGAGAAGCCCCCTCCACCCTCCTCCACCCTCCTCTCATCGTCTCCTCCTGCCACAGCAGCTCCCCCGAAAAACACAGGCGCCGATGCTGCAAAGGGAAGCGCAGGCCTTCTGTGTATTCTAATCCTGCTTATTTGAATACCTATTCTTGTAACAATGGCAATGATGTTGATCTCAGCTACATTTATTTCATTTGTTTCATATTGATATTCCCTCTGTAGAAAACATGCTCTCTATAACCTGTATAATAAGTGAGGCAGTGGAGATCATAAAGCAATAACATTGTGCCCGTGCTCATATCAAAAAGTGCGCTAGGTTACGTGAGACTCAGGGGCGGCTTTAGCTCAGGAGGTAGAGCGGGTCGGCCAATGACGCAAGGGTTGGCGGTTCGATCCCCGCTCCCTCCCAGCTGCTGTCGTTGTGTCCTTGGGCAAGACACTTAACGCTCCTTGCTCCCGATGGTGCGTAGGCACCCTGCGTGGCAGCCTGCCGCCATCGGTGTATGAATGGGTGGATGTACCTACTGATTGTAAAGCGCTTTGGATAAAAGCGCTATATAAATGCAGGCCATTTACTCACAATACCCGAGGATCGGCTCCCGGCGAATATGGCAAAGTCTAGCGTAGCTGAATATTCAGAAGCGCAGAATAGGAGCGCGATAAGGTTTTATGTGATGCATGTTTCTCTTGATGCGATCAATATTGTTGCTCCTCTGCGCTCCACCACACCAGCTGTCCTCCTCTCATTAAGGCACACCCTCCTCTCTGCAGGCCAAGAGAGCGAGAGTGGAGGCTGACTGATTTGTCCTCGTCCTGGCAGAGTTTTTGACAGGCCAAAACTTTCTTCTGGACTTTTGCCCCCCACACTGGTGGAATATTTGTTCGTTTTTTTTTTTTTTTTTAACCTTTATTTATACAGGGGGAGTCTCACTGAGAGCAATGCTCTCTTTTTCAGGAGTGCCCTGTTCACATTCACGCACACATTCATACCTGGAAGCTGACCAGTACAACCACAGTCTGATCTGCTGGCCACTGATCAGCTCCACTGGAGCGGTTGGGGATAAGGGCCTTGCTCAAGGGCACCTCAGTGGTGGTAATGAGGGAGGGGCAAGCGCTGCCTTTTTCACTTTCCCCACCCAGATTTATCCTGCCGGTCCCGGGGATTGAACCGACGACCTTCCGGTCACAAGCTTGCTTCTCTAACCATTGGGCCACCACTGCACCACTTTACAGTCAGATGGAGTCATGATGGGGGAAATGAAGAAATGCACGCTGGTAATCTCTGGGATCAGACAGAGAGCTGCACCGCCTACTTTCATTTCAAACGTGTTCCTCTCTCTTTCTTTCCAGCCCTCACGCTTCCTCCCAGGGCCGGTTCCAGAACAAGATGACTAGGGATGCATCCTAGATTCGGCCGGCCCGCCCCGAAAAATTTGACATGTTATTTTACTAAAAATAATGCATTTGACCATCATTTCAAGTAGAATGATACCAGCCAAGCAAGAATATTTCAAGTGTTTCAAGTGCTTTACTAAAATAGTTGGACCATATATAATGATAATACAATTATTGATTGATTGAAAAGTTTATTTCTATCGGGACGGATACATAAACATAGAGCATTCACATGAAACAGTCTTTGTTATATATCCTGACATTTATAGCCTAAGCTAGTTTGCAATGTTTGTCCCTAGATGTTATAAGTTATATGTTATGTTATTATCTCAACCTTAAAAGGTTACATGTACTGTAGGTGCCAAAAAGCTATAAATTCACATCAAAGAACAAAGAAAAACAACAATTATAATTCAAGTTTAAACGGTAAGTCTGCAGCTGCAGCATTTATTAAAAAAAAAAAAAAAACATTTACCACTCTTTTCAACTGAGCATGCAGACAATTAAAATAAGGGTGCAATGCATGCTTTTGCACCCCTGTAAAACCGGGCCTGCTTCCTTCCTATCCCCCCCTCTCTTCTTCGCCCGCCTCCACTGTGCAGCCAGCAGGAGCTCCATAGTGAAAGCAACGCTTCACCACTTCCAGCAGTCCAGCAGCGTCGTGGCCATGGCTGCGGGGCGTGTCCAGATGTGTGGTGGACGGAGGACCATGTTACCAGCAGGCCCGACACCCCGTAGACATGAAGCTGATTCAGGGTGTGCCACAAGCCAGCCAACCCCCCCGCGCGCTCCGACCGCCGGGCTTTCCCAGTTATGGGGGCTTTCAACGCTGATCCGTGTCCAAGTCACTTCCACCCGACTGACTCGCTCACAGGAAGTGCATAGCCTCTTCCATCCACACAACCAAAAATCGGATCCTATCGCCTAGGGGTGTCACGATACACTCAGTTCACGATACGATACGTATCACGATACTGGGTTCACGATAACGATACGATACGATACGATTTTAACAATATTTTTGTAAACTTGAATAATGACAATATATGACTGGAAAAGTAGTATTTTATTTGAAATGCACAAATACAAAACATGCTGTTGTGGGAAATTATTATTACAATAACAACTAGAAAAAACATGAGATTGGAGATAAGGCTTATCTTGAAATAGAATGAGTTACACCGTCACTTAGATTTACTTTGAACTAAAAGGTTTCTCAGCAGTATAAATTCTCATTATGCATCTTCAGTTTTTCTTCAAACTCAAACAACAAGACTTTTCTTAGTCTATTTTTTATGCATCTTCAGTTTTTCCTGTCAAGTAAACAGTTTTGCCAGAAACTCAATTGAATGGTTTCTCTCCTGTATAACTTCTCATGTGTCTCTTCAGAGACTTGTTCAACTGAACTACTTTCCACACATTGAACTTCAACAAACAAAGACGTTTCTTTGTCTACTTTTGAAAAAAAAAAATTTTTTTTTTTTTTTTTACACGATATGAGATTTCATCTCAACGATACATATCGTGACGTTTTACTATCGCGAAATTTCGTGGGACGATATATTGTGACACCCCTACTATCGCCTGGACCCTATTAAATCAGTCTTTCACAGATGGGAAGCTCCATGGTCGTAGTAACACACCGGATTGACGGTAGCCGATGCATGCAGTGCCAAGACATGCCCCCATTAAGGCCACTTCATCATCGCTGATGTTTTTGTTGTGTGCGCGCAGGAGTCACCATCTGTCGTCACGCCTCGGACACGAGCGCCCGTACAGCGGCTTATGGAGAGGAATTTGAGAACAGAGAAAAAATGATTTTTTTTGCAGCATAGGCTATAGATAATTAATTTGGAATACTTTTTCGTAGAATCTAGGAAGGAACACATCGCTATATGTAGAGACAATAAACAATGTTAAAATGCATTGCCCAATAGAGGGTATGCACGTGATGTCACAGAGGCAGAAGTCACTGTGGGGTCACGCCCACTGAGTCACAGCAAGACTGAGCTTGAATGCAGTAATCAGCCTAGATAACTGACACCTGCTGCTCAGGGAGGAACTTGACACTCATTTTGACACTCATTCCTGATTGAGGGGGCGTGTTCCAGTGGGTGTGCATACCCTCTATAAAGTGAAGGAAGTATAAACATTGGGCATATAGGAACAGTGGCGACGTTGTAACACTATGAATGGACTTGGAAAGCATTCACGACACCAGTTACATGATTAATAATAATACTCTTTATTTTATTTTTTTATAGCACTTTTCAAAACAAATGTTACACAGTGCTTAACAAGGCAATAAAAACAAGCAATATTACAAATATTGGAAAATAAAAATAGAATGAAATGTGAAATATGAATGAATATAATTCACCAGAGACTTAAATCTTGGTGTTGCATAGGGATTTCAGGTAAAAAGAGGGAGATTATACGCACATCACGGAAAAGGTGCAATTAAGGCTGGAGCAAAAAACGCTGCGTAAATGAAAGAAGGTAGAGCCTGCACACTTGCTCAGAATGCCAAAAGTTTAATTCAAAGAGACAAACGTTTTCGATCCACACTGGATCTTTGTCAGGTGGTCAGCAATGTTTGGTGGATGAAGATTGCCCATATATATAGTACACCACAGGCGCAGTCATAGGCTGATGGGTTCTATGCTGATAGGTGGGGGTGGCACAATCACCACCGTACTATGTTGTACTATGTTGTAAACGGAGTCCACAGCACAAGAATTTCACACGTGATACTTGTACCACGGAGGGACAATAAAAATCTTGAATCTTGAATCTTGGAGCACATCCACGCATAATTGATACAATTAACCATGTAAAAAAGCCCAGGGAAATAGATAATAAAATGGAACAAAGTGGGCTTAAAAGGGAGAACAATATACAAACAACAATATAAGAATATAATGCAAAATACACAAATTAGAGTCTACATTACGCCATTATACGTAATATAAAGGTAGCAATAGAAGTTTTAAATTGAAAAATAGAATAATTTGGAAAAGGTTTAATTTTATAAATGTTTTAAAAGGGGGGGGGTGTAAATATATTATACATATCTAGATGGTTCAAGGCACAATAAATAAATAAATTGAGGGATTTCACCCACATCACTTTATTGCTACAGTTCAAACGTATCCGAATTTCCTGCTAAGCATCATGGGAATTATTGTGCGGCGATGCATTTTGCTTGGATAGCAGTAACGCTGTGCAGAAGACACCGATGTTGATTCATCATTACTGCCTTTTTTATTTGTCCCATGCACTCCCTTGTAAAGTGACTATAGCCTTCTTGGGTTTGCGTGGCCTCTGTAGAACGAGACATAGCTAATTAGTCCCTGATGCTGAGCAGAGCTCGGGGAGATGGGCGAGGAGGACGACACCATGCGAAGTGGAATCCACAACATCTAAACAAGGCCTGACAGGTGACTGTGTCCCCGACGCAACCCCTCGCATGCCGGAACCAGCCACAAGGGGCATTTGTTTGGGGATATCACCGGCGATATTTGTTGACTGCTCCTCTTCCTAATTGGCACGGAATTAAAAGGAACCATTCCGATGTCACTGTTAATTATACTTTGCAGCGTCTTACTGTCTGGGCTTTTCCCCCCCCTGTTTTAGAAAGCAGGGACAGATTGAAACCGATAGTCTTTCTTCAGTTAGTTCAGAGATGAGAGAGGCAGGCTGCAAAGAAACCCAAATTAATTGTCTGAAACCGCAGGCTCAGCAAAGCCTGGTGCAGGCGAGCTAATATAATGAATGTTGTTTGAACAGGAGATGAATTGGAGGGCTTGTTAATTTGGTAATGTGGAAACGTAATGGATTGCTTTGCCGTGATGCTCACTCATTCTCACTCTCTCATTCTTTGCTCTTCAAATCTCACTCAGTGTGTCATTTTGACCGCTCCTCCCTTACACAAACTATCTTTGCTATTCGTATCTCACTCAGTGTCATTTTGACCGTCCCTCCCATTGACATATATATATAATGGACCAACGGAGCTCATTGACTTTGACACAGCAAATGAATGAAGCTCACTTCCGGATATTGTTTGATTACGTTTGATTGGTTGAATGGATTAATGCTACACGGAAGTACGAGGGGAGGGGGCGGCTGCCCCTAGTGGCTGCCGGGGGAGTTTCCGTATTTGCCCTGTCTCCAGGGGTGTAGTGGTAAATACAGAGGTGGGTGAGCTATCCAAGGTGAGTAGTTTACCCACCTCATTGATTTATATAGGTGATCTGATAATAGGTGAGTAAACTATCTGCCTCGTTTCAAAAGGTGGGTAAACTGCGTTTACTCGCGTTTACCCTCCACTACACTGTCTCTCTTATCGCCGTAATGCATTATGGGTAGTCCGCTACTTTGGCTAATGGTAGCGGCTAACGCTACTTACTTTACATTGCAGTAAAACGGCACTGAATGACCAAATTGATTTAACTTTTTACCATTTCGAGTAACACTGTTTCCATACGGACCCCCAGCGTTGGTTAGTTGTTTATAACGTGACTATATTTATAACGTTATAACGTACTCCGGTTTCTGGGCTGAATCCAATGGTCTGAATACAGAGAAGGCTTAAGGCTTTATCTAACGGTATAGATAACGTTAAATGGTCTGCCATGTTATGGACGTTAGATGTATGGTATCTATATAGTTACGTGTGTCTACTAACATTATTAAAATATCATAAAGTAACGCTATTTTCTGATAATTTGCTCAACTATTTCTTGAACCTGATGCCTTGCGGCACATTGCTGCCTCTACCGGTCGGAAGTATTACTGTTCTTATTATCCGATGTTTGTCGTCAATTTTCCTCGAAATGGGGCTATAATTTGGAAAACGGAGCGCGTTAGAGCATGAAAAAGACTTGAAATTGTTTTTTCAGACCATAAACTCATTTGGAAAGTGTTTATTTAAGACATAGACCGAGAGAGAAGTTGGCTCGTTTCCCATAGAGTTGAATGGATGTTCCCGGGGAGTGCTACACAAACTGCGACCCCCACTGGCCATTTGAAAGAATGCAATTTCCGCATAGGCATCAAAGATAGGCAGGCTGAATTGGCCACTGGTTCCTCCCTTACATAAACTATTCCTCTCTCTCTCTCTGTGTGTGTGCCTCTCTCTGTTCCTCCTTCGTTTCTCTCTCCGTTTCCCTCGCTCCCTCTGCTGATTGCTATTCGTGCTTTGGGGGCCAGCCGGAGTCCTAGAGCTCAAAGAGTTTGGTATCTGTTGACCACAGTGGTGGGAGGAGGAAGAGTGGGAAAAGGATGTACGACGGAGATGGAGAGGATCCATGTGAAATATGAGCCTGAGATTCGCTAAAGCAGTTCTCATGCAGCTAAGTATGGGTCAGGCCATTGACAAAGCAGGTCATTGGAGTGGTGTGCGCTTACCTATTAGTTACACAGGATTATGCTGTGTTTACATCATACTGACTGCACAGTAAGCTTTTGCACACCAAGTCTGTATTTTCGTCCGAAATTGAGGCACGAAAAAAAAACAAAAAAAACACACCTCATTTGTGTCAATCATCATTGACACACCGAGTCCGACAATTACGTCCGTCATTTAAGTTTTCGGACGAGGTTCGATTTTCTGCGTTTTTCGCATCAGTCAATAGCTTTTTGCGAGCTGGGACCCGTCTGTGTTTTCAGATGACGCATTTAAAAAACACGCATACGAAAACAATCGGACTGTGTGTGCAAAGACCTTAGTCTGCTCCTACTGTATAAGCTTACCTGATGTCATCGCAATGTGGACACTGGAGACCAGGTGTAAATGTAACCAGGTGAATGTGGTCAAGCACTATGCGATTGCAATCTGATCACAGAAAAGGCATGTTAGTGCCAGGTGTAAATGGCCTCTATAGTTTGTCTTGACATTCCCTTTGCACTCTGTGTGAGGTGCTGCTGTCCTGGAGAAGAAGTGAGAGAAACGCGTCATTTATGCATCACGTTGTCACTTTGCTTTTAGCCATCAGTTGTCTCTGCGAGTCTCTAAGGCAAATCCCTGTACATCTATTATAGTTTATACTTGCAAAATAAAATGGTTCTAATCCTCGACTACTTAGTCTCTTGCGGTCCTCAGCCTCAGCAGTGGGGATGGAGTCTGAAAGATAATGCAAACACAACACAAAAACATCGAGAGATGGCACCGCTGCAGGTACTTTCACCCTTTATCTGTATCATACACACATACACACACACACACACACACACACACACACACACAACCACTAGAGAAGACATTCTGTTTACTGATACGTGAACTGGGCTTAAGAGGGGAACACAGAAAATCTCAGTCTTAACCGTAAACACTCTTAATTGGCTTATGTGCTTTGATGTGACTCCTCTGAGGACTGTGTGCACTCACTGAGCACTTTATTAGGAGCACCTGTACACTTTACTTTACTCTACTTTACTTTACTTACACCTTCATATTCATGCAATTATCCCATCCAAAGACAATCCTGTGGCAGCAGTGCAATCCACAAGATCTGTCTGAATTGTACAACCGGTCAGTCATCAGGAAAGCCACCCGCATCACACAGGAGCCCTCTCACCTCCTTCACCAATCCTTTCAGTTACTCCCCTCAGGTCGACGCTACAAAGTCCCACTGGCCCGGAAAAACATCCACAAAAAATCATTCATCCCATCCGCAATCACCGCCCTCAACCTTTTAAAGTTGGAACTGCACTTTAACTTAAAAAAAAAAAAAAAAAAAATTAACTACTGCACCTCCCCTCTAGTACGGTGGCGCAGTCGGTAGCGCTGTCGCCTCACAGCTAGAAGGTCCTTAGTTCGATTCTCGCCTCGGACGCTGTGGGCGCTGGAGTTGTGTTCTCCCCATACCCCCCAGGGGGTTCCTCCGTACATAACCCCCCACTAAAAACATGCAGAAGATCGTCATCCGACCAGTGACGACAACATCTGAAGTTGGTCCAATGATGGTCCAATGAAGGTCCCCGGGCGCTGGAAAGAAAAAGCGACCACTGCTCCTGGCCTGCCCCCCGGAGGAAAGGACAAGCCTGGATGGGTCAAATGCAGAGGACATATTTCACCGGCCACCGTCAGCATGAGTGTGTGTTGTGGCCGCATGCATGTGTTGTAGTGTGTTCGTGTGACAATAAAGACGGGCTTCCGTCTGAAATCGTGTTTTTTTAGTATTGGAAAGGAAAATGATGCTGGTGTGTGGAAATGAACGGAGCTTTTCCCCCGTGATGGGCGTGGCCTATTTCATGCAGTGTCTCTATCACAACATTGTTCCAGTGTCAGAGTTCACCGCTCGTTTGGCAGTGAGGCTCCTCCGTCTCAAAGGGACCGTCTTGTGGAAATGACATCACGCACAGACCTCCAGCTCGTCGCAAATGAGCCCAGAGGGAGGTGAGGGGAGCCAAGGGACGCCCCGGAGGTGGAGAGGTGCTGACCTCTGACCCTGTTACCCTCACCTGCCTGCAGAGGGGGCCGGTCAAGGAATTCAATCGCTTTCCGCCTCTCGCGGAGGCCGATCTGTTTAACAGTCCCCAGAAATGTCAGCCAGAAGAATGGAAGTGGAACTGTAAGGTCTCTCTGTCAAGCCAGATCTAAGTGTGTGAGAGAGAGAGAAATAGAGAGCATATGTGTGTCTCTGAATGTGTTCTGTAGTATATTCTTGCAAACCTTAGTGAATTATGATAATGTGCCGTATAGCCAGCCGCATTTAGAAACATTCAAATCTAGTCAAGCTCTAACCAGTTACCAGGGCCGCTGGAAGTCACTTTAAGCAGGGGGTGCTGGGAGGAAGGGACTCTCGGTGGAAAAAAAATTTAAGTTTTTTTTAAACATTTTTTAGCCATATTTAGAGGAATATCTCATTTTAAATTAACATTAGGATTATACTGTTGTGATGTAATTATTCCGTATTTTCTCCTTTTCTCACTCATTCAGAGCAAAGAGGGAGATATATAGCATGATGATAATGCTCTATATCTCCCTATTTGCTCTGAATACACCAGTTAACATGACACAGAGTTAACAATTCGTATACAATTCGTATTGGTTGTTGATTGGTTCAACACATGTGCACGCATGCGCGCTTCTTCTCTAGCCTAAGCATGTAACTTCCTTGATTGTTATTGTTGATAATTCTATTTAAATAGGCTACATTTTCAGTATATCAATAATGCAATCATTTCCCGAAACATTCCCAAACAAGAAAGGAACATAGTGCACTGCAAAATATTTTTAATTACATTTGTAAAAAAAAAAAAAACTTTTTTAAATCATCTCGCCACTAGGGGGTGCTGCAGCACCTGCAGCACCCGTGCTTCCCACGGCCCTGGCTCTAACGGTAACAACAGACAGATGGTTTCTAAGTGCAGGAGCAGAGTTTTCGGTCTTTGGTCTTTGGTTGATTCTCACCCTGCAGTGACGATTTGGCAAGAATAAAAAAAGGTGAGCTTCTTGGTTTGGCCGGCGTTCACATCTTTGCTTTCACATCACCTTCAATTTGAATTCCATTACACTTCAAATAATGCCGGGCCCTATTAATTACCAAAGTACGGGTTCAGGGTAAAGGTCAACGTGCAATTACAGAATTAAATCAAGGCCCCGTTTAGCTTGTCAGTCCTGACAGAAATAATTTGGGTGAATTATTAAATGCTTCCACCGCTCCGCTGCTTCATTGTTGGCCGAGACATACTCAACTGTGTAAATCAAAGCTGCAGGCCTTTCTCTTTCCTTAATGAAATAAAAAATATTAATTGTGCCTTTTCTCTCTCTCTCTCTCTCTCTCTCTCTCTCTCTCTCTTTCTCTTTATATTCAATTGGTTGTATCCCCGCATGCTTTAGATTTTAAAATGAAATATGACCCACTGATGTCGCTGTGTGCTTCCGAAGTTTCTTTATATTCTTTGGTCCTGTTAATAAAATGGCTCTAGTTTGATTAGGTCATTTTTCATTTGTGCTCGTTATGGCAGTCATGGACAAATTGCAGAACATTATCATGATTTTCCGTGTAGTTAATGTTGTAATTAGCTCTCTTCAGGTAATCGAAGTTCTGAGGTGATAAATAACAACAATAATACTTTTATTAATATAGCAATTTTCTTACAATACGTTACAATATGATTAAAACAGACAGATGGTCTGGTGATGCCAGGATTTAAAAAGAAAAAATCAGACCTACTTATACTGAACACAAATATAAACACATTGTCTTTGTTTTTTCTCACATTTTTCACAAGTTGAAATAAAAGATCTATGCAGACAAAAGGCTAAATTAGTTTAAATCCGTGTTCCTGAGCACTTCTCCTTTGCCAGGGTATAATTCCTCCACCTGACAGGTGTGTCCACCTGACAGGTGTGTCATGTCAAGATGCTGATTAAACAGCATGATTATTGCACAGGTGTGCCTTGGGCTGGTCACAATAAAAAGCCACTCTAGAATGTGCCGTTTTATCACCAGATACTGACTGATCTTCAAGAAATGCATATCTGGGGGGTACGGTGGCTCAGTGGTAAGCGCTGTCGCCTCACAGCTCGAAGGTCCTGGGTTCGATTCCCACCTGTGAGCGCTGAAGGAATGCGTGCCCGTCCGCATGTCCTCGAGTGCCCACCGCCCGGGTGGGGTCGTCAAAAGGGCCTTTCTGTGTGGAGTTTGCATGTTCTCCCCGTGCTTCCCGGGGGTTTCCTTCATATAGGAACCCCTTCACCAAAACATGCAATATCCTGGTTGCTAATGTGGTTCCTCCTCTGGTCGTTAAGGGCGCCTGTTCAGAGGGAGGGGAACTGGTTGGAATAGCGTGAACCTCCCACGTGCTATGTCCTACCGGTGAAGCTTCCCCTGTCAGGTGAAAAGAAGCGGCTGGCTAACTGCCCATGTCTCGGAGGAAGCATGGAGCCAGTTTCGGCTCTCCCCAGATCGGCAGAGGGTGGAGCAGCAACCAGGATAAATAAATTAAATTAGCACTAATGGGGGATAAAAATGGGATAAAAAAGAAAGGAAAAAAGAAAGAAATGCATATCTGTAGCCCTAGTCATGTGACATCCATAGTTCAGTGCACAACAATTCCCCACGCCAACCCCCAAAATGTTGGAGATAAAACTGCACATTTTTAAGACTGGCCTTTTATTGTGACCAGCCCAAGGCTAATCAGCACCTTCATATGGCACATCTGTCAGGTGGATGGATTATCTTGGCAAGGGAGCTCACTAACATGGATTTAAACTCATTTGTAAACCAAATTTGAGATAAATGAGCCTTTTGTGTTGCATAGAAATTCTTAAATCTTATTTCAACTCGTGGAAAAATGGGAGCAAAAACAAGTGTTGTGTTTAAACCTTATTTTGTTCGGTTTCTTAATAGTGCAATTCAGCGTGTGATGCATTTAAACAACTGAACATAAGACTTTTGAGTCACATCGAACCATACATATTTGCATGACTTTCATCCCCACTGCTCAAGTCATATTTTAAATCTTTCATTTTTCACTGTAAGCATAAATAACGAAAATGTTTTGTTGAATTCTGATGCTAGCCAGCATTTTAACTAATTGGCTGTAATGAAGCAATTTGCCAAATGACTGACTGGATTCAGTGGTTGAGACAACCAGCTGTCTTTAATGAGTCAATCAAGCCAGAGGAAAGTTGTGGGTGGTTAGAGAGTGGCTGCATAGAAAGTCAAGAGTGGCCAAGTGCTTCAGTGCTCACAGAAACACAGGAATGCATGTACCTCTGCTCATCTGTCTCAGGTATGTTCATCCTATGGTCTCTTTTGAGAAGTCATGACTATTAAGTACAGTGCGCTTGGGTGACAATGTTATGGTCTTTTTCAGTGCGATCATGGTGCTTCGCTCCGTTTCAGCTGGAGGGGTATACTGTGCTAAAACCGCAGCAGGTAGAGTACACTTTGAGGCCATTTACACCTGGCGTTAAGTCACATTTTCTGTGATCAGATTGCAATCGGATTGTGTTTTATCACTTGAAATGCCAGGTGTAAACACCCCCAAAACGCATTGAAGAAGGATTGCAATCTGATCGGCCAAACCGCCTCCGGAGGTGGTCAGGGATGCATTGTGTACACATTGAGGCCATTTACACCTGGCGCTAACATGCGTTTTTTGTGATCAGATTGTGTTTTATCACTTGAAAGTACAGGTGTAAACGCCCCCAAAACGCATTGAAGAAGGATCGCAATCTGATCGGCCAAACCACCTCCGGAGGTGGTCAGGAGGGATGCATTGTGTACACATTGAACACAAGTGTAACTGCAATGTGTCCTCTCAATCTGGATACAGCAACTTTATGCGGATTGAGGAGGACAACCATTTCTGCAATCTGATTGCAATCTGATCACAGAAAACGCATGTTAGCGCCAGGTGTAAATGGCCTCTTTGGTGTTTTACAGACAAGGTGTATTTGTCGTTTAACATCAAAACACGGTCTGGTGGAAGGGGGGTAACAAGTAGCAAACGTGAAATCGCACAAATAAAGATAAAAGCTTGTTTGATTTTTTTCCCCACTTTTCTACATATTACGCAAGTTTAGATGTTTTTAGGATCACTAAATACTTGTATTTTGTTAGCAAACTATAGCTTGTTCAGGGTAGACCAAGCTTGTTCATCATTTTCTCTCAATGTTGTAGAACATTGGAATGACAGTCTGCTTACAGTCTGCACTTTCATTACCTGTAAAAAAAAAACTGACATATGACCTTGGCCTACTTGTTACCCGAAACACCAGTCCCTGTCACAAATGGCGATGTTTTTCTTGTAGCCCGTGCAGCTGCCAGGGGTTTGGATTATCCAGGGGTCCATGGAGCCCCCAGTCTGCTTGGACCAGACCACCACGGGATGTCCCCCCAAAAGATGGCTCACCTCGATGAAGATGACCCTGGAGGGACTGAGCCTGACGTGGCCTATCTGCGCCGAATCCAACCAAGAGCCAGATCCCGGGGTGACCAGACACACAAACAACCTTACACTAGAGAACATGAATCCACCCCGTTTCTACTGAACCATGGTAGCTATCCAGTCCAAACTGAATACCAATTGCTCAGCATTCCCAGAGGACCGTCTGTTAGCAACCGCCAGCCCGATTTTGAGCAGGTCAAGCATGTTGCCCCTCCAACTAGGGCTGGAGCCCCAGGACGGTCCGACCTTGTGAACGGGAATCCTCAAGGTCGCAACGATCCGCTCTCAATTGTCTACAATGAACACAACCGTGTTGCTGATGAGCCCCGTGCCCATCGTACCCCGTATCCCGTACCCATCAGACGTGACGTGTCTCTGGGTGTCTCTGCACCTCGGCGCAGGGGTCACGGCCCCTACCGGAGGGGTCGTGGTCCAACTGAGAGGAGAAGGGCTCCTGCCTTTGGTCCCTCTCGAAAGGGCCGCGTCGGCGCTGCTGTGCCTAAAGATCCTGCTGGTGGCAAATGGAAGAGGATTCGGTTCCCGGGCCCCATCGCTCCGTCCCTGCTCAGAGGCCTCGACGTCAAGCGGTTTGTTTAAAGAGCCGCTCTCTTTAGACGTCGTCTGAAAGTGGCGTCTGTCAGAAGTTCCTAAATGCTCTTGAGACTTCCAGCGCCTGCCTTGTCATGTCCCTGTGAAGAGTTCTTCAAACAAACATTTTTGTGAAATAAAAACATGCGTTCACAACATGTCATTTTATGGTTTCCTGCCAGAAGAACCTATGCTCACCTCATCTGTATACAAGGAACTACATTCTTTCTTTCCTACCTGTACAAGAAAATGGCACTAAAAACAGGCCACAAGTATGCTCCATCAATATACGATTAGCAATGGTCATAATTTGTTGTTGATTTTCCTCCCCAACACCTGAAGAGGACTGGATGTTACCAGAGTGCCATCTATTGGTGCTAATGGGTAGATGTCCTGTTGTTGGCTCGACATTGTTGTACACAGGTGCTGCAGAACAGAAGGTCAACCTTTAACAAATCTTATAATCTGTTTACAATCTGTTGCTCGCATGTACTACCATGTACTACCACTGGAGGTTATGACAATTCCCCCATAATAGCCTTGATCTTTCAATTGCAGCGTTGTTTAGCTGGAAAAATGTATTCAAGCATCTTTTTGAAAAGCAGTTGGCTTATGGTGAACGGCAGTGTTGGGCAAGTTACTTTCAAAATGTAATATACTACATATTACTAGTTACTTTCATTTGAAAGTAATAAGTTACTTTACAATATTACTTTCTGTGTAGAGTAACTCGTTACCTATTTACACTACTTTTGCATTACTTTGAGCAAAATAACAGCAGTAGTAGAATGACATCGCCGCCCCGGAACCATCCCGAAAAATAATTTCAACCACCTTGAAGTCAGTGTAAATAATCCAAAATTCTAAATGTTATTCTTTTCCTTTGTTATTGTCATCTGTAGTGGTTATTTGCATAAAAACAGTTTGATTAGGAAATGATTGTATCCGTTTCAAATATGTGCTTTGATTTAATAAAATGTAACTCAATTTGTAACTTGAGTGACTTGACAAAGTAACTGGTATAATATGACTGAAATCCTATAAGTAATAAGTTATATTACTGAGTTACTGCTAAAAGTAATATATTACATGTAACTTTTGTAATGAGTTACTACCCCCAACACTGGTAAACGGTGTCTACAAATGGAGCACATTCATCCATGCGCAAATAATGAGTCAAAAGGAGAACGGGCACTGGCAGAACAAGTGGATCTAGTATTCACAAGATTAATGTGACACAGGTTTCTCTTTGCTTACATGTCAGCCCGTGGCTTTCATGCCTCTGCCTGCATGGTGTTGGAGGAGGGTGTGACGGAGAGAAGGTTACCCACCAGCTCGGCCCCATAAATCAATCGGGTCGCACACAGAGTGACGGAGCTATGAACACTCATCCGGAACGCATATAGGGAAATAAGTGACACAACAAAGTAAAGCAATCAACTGTTTGGAAGGAGGGGATGTAGGGAGGAAGGCAAGTCAAGAGCAGCTATACATCATGGATGTCAGGTTGGGGGTGGAGGTGGAGGTGGAGGGGGCAGGAAAGGGGCGGAGGGGTGTTCATCAACAGCTGCAGTTTAGCTATGTCGGAAGAGGCCACCTGCAGCCTACCCATCTGGAACTAGGCATGCTGAATTCAAAAACGCAAGTGAGATTGCATTTTGGCATAAATGAATGTACAAGGAAAAAACTGCAGCAGCTCGCATCACACAATACTCTGAAATAATGCATACTTATGTCCAGATTTTATTTTTTCCATCTTTTCCCCCCCCGCCGCAGTTGTACCGGTCGTTGCTCCACCCCCCTCTGTCGATCTGGGGAGAGCCATAGACTAGCATGTGCTTCCTCCGATTCATGTGCAGTTACCAGCCGCTTCTTTTCACCTGACAACAAGGAGGGGGAGGACGTAGCACATGGGAGGATCACGCAATCCCCCCCCCCCCAGTTCCCCTGCCACCAAGCAGGCACCCCACCGACCAGAGGAGGCACTAGTGCAGCGACCATTACTCATACCCCACCGGCTTCCCACCCGCAGACACGGCCAATTGTATGTCTGTGTAGGAACGTCCGACCAAGCCGGAAGTACCGCTGCCTGGAATTGAACCCGGGCCTCCATGGTGGTAGGCGGGTGCTTTTACCTCTACACTACCACACAAGGGAGCTGGAAGGTGGGTGCTGAGGGTGCTGCAGCACCCCCTGGTGGCAAGAGATGGGATTTTTGAAATTGTTGGATGTGGGGTGTCTTGTGTTTATACCACCAAAAAATGCATTAAAAAAACAGTTTGTGCTTCCCAGCTCTAATCTTATTTCATACGCTCTCTCTTCAAAAGTGTTTGATTTTCATCATAATCTGGTTTTCCATAATAATAAGTTCAGTGTTTATGCCGGTGTTGCTGTCTGTTGTAGTGTAAAACGACTAAAGGGAGAGCAGGTGCTTACATGAAAGTGAGTGAGAAAAGGAGAAGATACTGAATAATGACATCACAACAGTATAATCCTAATGTTAATTTAAAATTAAATACTCTTCTAAATATGGATGAAAGTCCAAAAAACGTCACATTTTCGTCGGTGCTGCCCGCCCTACCTTAAAGTACTTTGAGCGCCACTGCTACCAGACGCCCGTTCTGTCAAGATTTTCATTATTTCCACGCAGCAAATTCTCACTGTCACTGCTTGCCACACACAGACACCCTGCGGTTGCCTCCTTAACCTCGATCAATGACTTAATGACCCCTCGCACGGCTCCACAGAGGAGGGGGCGGGATAATCAACTGTGTATGAACGACATGCGGGCCGCGCGGCCGACCTACGCTGAACCCACACGATCTTAACGGACCGTGTGCGTATCCGGTGACGGCGTGCAGGTTTGACGTCATTGCATGCGAGGCAGAAGGTTTATTAGCATAAAATAAAGTGGCAATAATCTCACACTTTGTCATCTTCTCTTCCATCTGAACCCTCTCAGAAATGCTTCCGAGACAGTTTCACTCGGCTCCAAAAGGAAATTGAGCCCCGTTTATTTTTTTCCTCGGATCAGACGAACACACGAGACTTAACTGCAAAATGTGGAATGAGCCGATTCAGTCAGGGAACACAACCTGGGTGATTGACATGCCATGTCAACATGATCTGTTTAACTCCCTTAATAGAGGGTATGCACACCCACTGGAACACGCCCCCTCAATCGGGAATGAGTGTCAAAATAAGTGTCAAATTCCTCCCTGAGCAGCAGGTGTCACTTATCTAGGCTGATTACTGCATTCAAGCTCAGTCTTGCTGTGACTCAGTGGGCGGGACCCCACAGTGACTTCTGCCTTTGTGACATCACATGCATACCCTCTATTGACAAAAACTGAAGGCTAATAAACAATCTAATTGTTACATTGGCGTTCCAGGGCTTAAAATTTGGCGCGGGATTGCGGGAATCCCGCACATTTTCCCGAATTCCCGCATATTTTCAATTTATAAAGGGGGAGTAATCCCGCAATGGTTTGCGCAGACCGATCTATGTTTGTGCGGAACGGTGCTTAGCAAGCGAAACGGCTGTCTGTCTGTCTGACCCACTGAGTCTCTGAGCACAGACTGTAGAAAGAGATGCAAGATAGCCAAGCGAATGTGATTGGATGAACGTTTGACACTAGGCCAATCAGAGGCAGAGAGGGGCGGGTCATGCCTTCGCCATCATGGGGGGAAAAATATCGCGTCCCTCAGTCCGCTCTCGAGATCAACGCTCCTCTGCTGATTTCTCTGTGGATACAGACAGCTGCTTGCAAACATGATGGATCGCTGGCTAAAAAGGAAAACTACGTCCTCAGAAGGGGGACCCGCTCAGAAAAAACAAAGGCACTTCTAGTTGAAACGTCAACACCGAGTAACGTCACTGTCAGTGATGTTTAGTGTTACGTTATTGACGATGAAGAATCTGATATCGATAATGACGTTAATAATAACGTTAATCCTCCTTATGCCGAGTGCCAGTGATGTCAACGTTGTTGTCGCCACTCAAATGACATTTCTCATAAAGCAGCCGTGAAAATCTGGTGGAAGCATTTTCAATAAAAAGTTAAACGACACACAGATGGTTTATAGTCACTTCAATAGAACTCTCCCCAATGCAAAATTCAAACAGGTTTATTTGCCAGTAATGACAGTAAGAAAGGTAGATGTAGTGAGCAAAGATGGATGATTTAATACTCCATAGCTCTGACCTAACCAAATCTAACGGACATCACTATTGTGAACACAGAACAAGGAACACTTCTGATATAATATGATATTAGTGTTTTAGTGTAAAATAAAGGCTTTCATAGAACCAAAAGCCTATGGCTTATAGTCTGCAGAAAAAACATGACAAAAGCCATAGTAATTTAGACTCAGGTGTGCATAAACTACTTCCTTATTTAAATACAAAAATGTGAAATTACAGTATTATCGCTTATTGGACAGGAGAAGCAGGTATTTGTCGTTATAGTATCGCCTTAAAAAAATCCCCTTCAAAAATCTATAAATCCCCCCTATCTGAAGAACATAAGGGGGGAATTCCCCAAAGTGAATTCCTACTGGGTGTTCCCCACAATACTAAACTTGTATGCACTGTCACTGCAAGGCACTTTTGAGTCCACCAAATGGCTTCTCTGTTACTTAGAAGTTAGAGGAGACAACAACACAGGTGTCCTGCACAACTGCAGTGCATCTGGCTCCCCTACTGTTTTCTCAGAACTGACTTGCAAAAACAAACAGCACACGTACGGCACTGAGCGTGTCAGGGCCTGAGAGCTGTGCTCAACAAAACTAACGCTGTGAACGGCGCTGTCTGACAGCCAAACCAAACCTGCTTCATAATCCTCTCTACTGTAACGCGAGCCGAGGACATTCTCTCTCTCTGCACTATTTGAGAGAGTAATGTTTACTCGCCTTTTTCTGTCTCAAAACAAATCCTACCACGTTTAGAATATGAAGCGCTGTGCCCTAGTCCACACACAGACACACACACACACACTACTCTAAGGCAGTGGTTCTCAAATGGGGGTCCGCGGACCCCCAGGGGTCCGTGGCTCTTTGCCAGGGGGTCCGCGAAAAGTTTTCAGGTCAAAAAAAATAAATAAAAAAAAATGCTACATGTTACTTATTCCTTCTCAAACTACTTCCTACATGGTGCTAGTCTATCAAAATATCTTGGCTGTCATTGATTGTGTTGCATAGTGGTTTTCTGTACTGTTGACAAATTGTGATATTGTAAGTCGCTTTGGACAAAACAAAAGCGTCTGCTAAATGACGTAATGTAAATGTAATGTAATAAAATAAAATAAATTTTTTTTTTTTGCAAAATCTTCATAGTTCAACGAAAATAGTGTATGCTTTAAATCTAAAATGGTTCATGGATTACATTCTAATAACAAACCTATCAAATTAAAAGTCAAGCACGTTACCGTGGAAACAATTAAGCTTAGCCCAAAATCACAAATCAGAATGAGGGGGTCCCCGGTATATTTTCTGTAAGGGGTCCTTGGCTGAAAAACATTTGAGAACCTCTGGTCTAAGGTGAAACGTGTTAACTGTGCACTAACTGTCTCAAAGCTTTGCTTAGATTGGTAAACAACTCCTTGTTTACAATCCAGTGTGGTTTGCATATAGTTAGACTATACATATATATATATATATATATATATATATATATATATATATATATATATATATATATATATATATATATATATATAGTTAGGTATACAATTATTTCCCCCCCGTATCCACCTTATTTTTGAATGCCCCACTGTAAAAAAAATAATTGTGGGTACAAGGTCCGGTTTAACGTGACTTATTGTTGCAGCTTGCAATTTCCTTTGTTATACTCGGCTGCAGACCCGAATTATAAACCGGAAACTGGAGGACGTTATAAAAGTTATAAATATAGTCACGTTATAAACAACTAACCAACAACGCTGGCGGTCCGTATGGAAACAGTGTTACTCGAAATGGTTAAAAGTGAAATCAATTTGGTCATTCAGTGGCGTTTTACTGCCATGTAAAGAAACTATTACGCTAGCCGCTAGCATTAGCCACAGTAGCCGACGACTACCCACAATGCATTACGTTATCCCAGCACCCGAACGACACGGCTGTAGAGCAGAATGGCTCTGCTGTAAAATCATCAGACGTTTTTTTTGTCAAATTAAAAGAGTGTAAAAATTACACCGGAAGCGGAAGAAGCAGCCATCAGGCATCATGGCAGCTAGAAATAAGGTGGATATACATATTTATAATGGTCACTCTACATCACACTTATTTTAAAATAATATTATATATCTTCTAAATAGCAGTCAACTTGTTTTATGTACCTCTGTCAACACACACACATGCACACGCACACACACACACACACCTTTTAAAAGTAATGTTGATTCTTTTCCTTAACACACAATCCCAGGGGACGCTGGTTAATAATAGTGTGTGTGTGTGTGTGTGTGTGTGTGTGTGTGCGTGTGTGTGTGTGTGTTGCTAGGCTCTCTCCCCTCTCTCAGGCTCCTCTCCTCGCCTCTTGTGGTCCCACACCAGGCTCTCCTCAGCACCACTCCAGCCTGCCAGCTCACTGACCTGTGGTAAGAGGGGAAATCAATAGTCAATTCCATTTTGCAGCCGGCGTGTGACAGGTACTAGATAGGAGTGGATTGGGTGCATGTACGGAGCAGGAGCGTGAGTCGGAGCTTGTCTGACCCCCTCCCCTATCTCTCTCTCTCTCTCCATCTCTCTCTCTCTCCATCTCTCTCTCTCCATCTCTCTCTCTCTCTCTCCATCTCTCTCTCTTCCCCACAGCCTCTCTTGGAGCCGGCAAATCAGGTGCATGAAGCCACCCTCCCTCTTCCTACACTGGTGGTGTATGAATACAATATAAATGAGTCCAATTGAAAAAAGGCAAAGTTATGTCTTAAGATATGCAGTGTCTTGAGCACACAGAACATCTTATGTCTCAAGACGTGCACTTTCCTTTTCAACAGAAGTGAGCGAGCATGTGTGCGTGTGCGTGTGCGTGTGTGTGCGTGTGTGTGTGAGTGTCTGTGTGTGAGAGTGTCTGTGTGTGAGAGTGTCTGTGTGTGTGTGTCCATTTTGAACCAGCTAGTAGCCTTATATTGTTATTTAGCCTTTCTGCTGCTATTGCATGGTTAAATCAGCTAATCTTATTTTATTAGATTTTATTTTTATTAGAAATTTGATTTTTGTGATTTTGTTTTGCATAGATTATTAAATAGGTGCACTGCATACCCAGGTATTTGAACTAAAAGAAGAGAAAAGTCATTTTTGGGTTCAGCTCGACTTTAAATATTTTTAGATTTGAATTTAAATGTCTATGATTAGCACGAGCCATGATTACAATGGCCATGATTGCAGTGGCTAATTCTCCCCATAATACTACAACTGGCTGTTGGAAAATAGATAGATGGGAGATGATGATATTTCCAGCAGCATCTAATTTGTGGGTTAGTCACATGACTAATATGAGTGAGGATCTAAAGAAGGAGACAGCATTCTATTAAGTACAGTACAAGAACCAGGCACGTGCACACATAGACATGAAAGGGGGCTTGAGCCCCTGCCTTTTTTTCAGTCTGTAAAAAGTGCCCTTTTTTTTTTTTTTTTTTTTTTTCATTTTCATTCCAACAACACATGAACAAAACAAACAGCTCAGACACATGAAAAAATAAAATAAAAAGTGCCCTTTCCTGACCATGAATGCATTTTTAATGGTGCTTTGTATGGAAATTGCCCTTTCCATGTCATCACTGAAGGCAGCATTCAAAGAGAAATGCCTTTTCCGAGCTCTCTTGGCCTTGAATGCACCATTTGTAATAGGCCTCTGCATGGAGCAGTGTTTTTCTAAACCGCCCCTGAAGGCACCAACCCAAAAACGCACGTGGCCCGTCCCCACCCACTCCAGCAGTGCGCACTCCACTCAGCCAGAGCAACCATGCAGACGGACAGCAGCAGCACAGGCGCACACAGTCTGACAGATATATCAGTCAGTCAACGTGAATCAGGTATGTATGTTTGTCAAAGTCTCATCCTAAAATGAGATATTCCTCTAAATCTGGTTAAAATCTGAATATTTAAAATGAGTTATACCCCTAAATTGGCCTTCAAATTGCCTCAAATGAGGGCGGCTGTAGTGCCCTTTTATGAATTTGAGCCCCTGCCCCTCTAATGTTCTCTGCACGTCCCTGACAAGAACTGTAATCAAACGTAGAGCTTCATCGGCTCCAGTTTGCTTCAGGGCCCTCAGCTCATTTGACTGCTCACCGAGATGTAGCGTGTAATACCCGGTGGATGGAGAAGACTTCGTTCATTATTGCTGATGAAGAAAAAAGAGATCAAGCAAAAATGTCAACGCGTGATAATCGGTTAATGTCTTTTTAATTAGTGTCTACTTCTCTTTTCTCTGTTGCTTCCTATTCAAAAACCTACCAATGCATGCGTTTAATTCATTCTCCGGCGGCCTGTGATTAGCGGTTAGGTTTCCATGATGTTTTGGAGGCTAGAGTGAGCGAGCATGCGCGTGTGCGTGTGTGCGTGTGCGTGTGCGTGTGTGTGTGTGTGTGCGTGTGTGTGTGTGTGTGTGTGTGTGTGATACGGCTGTTGGATTCAAAGTTGAGTGGGTGAGCTCACGCGTTCGCCCCGGCGCATCATTTGAAATGAGGCCTTAGCCAGAGAATCATTTTACAATTTAATAAGCTAATAAATGTGATATGACGGCGAGTCGTTTCCAGTGCCCTTGGATGGGTCAAGGCACAGTTTACAATCCCGTTAAAGAGCCAGTTCTATTACCAACGCCGGCGAAAAAGGTTGCACAGCCACAGAGAGAAAGATGGCAGTGTGTCGAGGCAGTGTCAGTGTGATACAGCAGATCGGCTACTTCAAGCGGTCACACACTCGACAGCCAGAGGTCAGCCGGTACCAGACTCTTGACGTTCTTCAAGAGAGACTTGCAGGGGGTACTGCGGGGCATTTGACAGCCGCCATAGAGACACTGCGTAACGCGTCATCATTCAGAAGCCACGCCCAAGACGGGGGAAAACAGATCCTGGCGTTCTCCTATGTCGCGTGCATGGTTGCGTGTTGCACAAAAAGATCGTCTATACGGAAGATCCACACTCCAACTTACTTCCTTGACAGCTAGATCCACATTTTTCTTCTCGCCAATTCTCAATGGCTTCCTTGTTTTGCTGACGGTGCAGCCACATCTACGCGTCATTTGACGCGGGCTGACGCTTGGCTGTATGGACGCTTGACGCTTGGTGGGCGTGGAAATCCGGAAGCAGCAGCTAGCTCCCAAGCTAGCTGCTGCTAGATTTACTTTGCTTCTTTGGTGTTAGAGAGGAAGTGGAAGAGGACAGGAAGGGTAGGGTAGGTCCTAGGAGGAGCTCAATTGGCTAGCTTTGTACTTTGTCAAACTCCACCCCGCCCCCTCTGTTGCCCACTGTCGCTTCACAAGCCTGCTATGCGTCGCTTGGTCTCCCAGCATGCTTTGCGAGGCGTCGAGCAGCATGTTCCAATACAAAGTGGATGGGCAGTAGCGTCAGCCCGCGTCAAATGACGCGTAGATGTGGCTGCACCGTCAGGAGTACAAAAAAACTTGAACTGGCGATTTTTTTACATTTGTTGTCTGCGCAGCCCCACCACACAACAGCTTTTAGCTATGTTTAATTCAAGGAAAATGACGCTGGTGTGTGGAAATGAACGGAGCTTTTCCCGTGATGGGCGTGGCCTATTTCATGCAGTGTCTCTATAGGAAAACCTTTCGGGAAAGGAGGCTCGAATCATGGTGGAATACAAACATACTGCGCAGGCATTAACCGCATGGATTTGCTTCGACCAATCATAGATTGATCTGTAATTACTTTACTTTGATGTGTAATGACTGTTCCTGTAGTGGACCACATGAAGAAACGCCATTTATTTTTTTGCTATCGTTCCCCATTCCTCCTCTCAGACTTCTGACCCATTTTCTGCCCAATTGTACTTGGCCAATCCCCCCCCGCTGCTGCCCCGGTCGCTGGTCCACCCTCTGCTGATCCGGGGAGAGCCGTAGACTAGCACCATGCTTCCTCCGACACATGCGCTGTCGCCAGCCGCTTCTTTTCACCTGACAGCACGGGGAGCTTCACCGGCAGGACGTAGCATGTGGGAAGATCACGCTATTCCCACCAGTTCCCTTCCATCCCGAACAGGTGCCGCGACCGACCAGAGGAGGCGCTAGTGCAGCGAGCAGGACACATACCTCTAATCCGGCTTCCCACCCACAGACACGGCCAATCGTGCCTGTGTGGACGCCCGACCAAGCCGGAGGTAACACAGGGGCGCGAACCTGTGACCCTCGTGTTGGTAGGCAGGGAATCTACTGCTACACTACCCGGACGCCAGACTTCTGAATTTTCAAATAACTTTATGTCAATGACTATTTATATATTATTGAAAACATTAGTTATACAGTAAATGTCTTATAACTACAGTAGCCCACAGTCCATATCAGAAATATTGAGATCGTTCTAGAAGATGTTACTTTACAGCCTCATGGTAAAGTACAGCAACGAAGAGAAACAAATTGTATATTAATCATAATACACCACTTAAAGCAGCTACGAGCAAGATTTTCGATTGTTATTAAACAGTCTAAATTTAATATCGATGCATCACATCTTACCTCTAATAGTAGACGAGACCAACGCAGAGTAGTCTCACTTGAACCCCGAGTGAATCGGCCAGTGTTGTCTTGACGATTAGTCTGTCTGCGGCCCGGGGCAGATCAGGAAGTGAAATGAAACGGTTTGCGGCAGCCACTTCAGCCATAACCACAAAATAACAAAATAACTTCCAAACAAACTGTTAGAATATAACGAGAGATGTTCGCGAGAGTAGCAAGCCCCTGCATGGCGTTCTCCTTGTTTATGGTCTGTTGCTAGGCAGAGCGAAACGGTTGAAGGCAGGCAGCTGCCGTTTCACTCCCGGGTTTTTCCGGCCCGCCGGTAGACAGACACAGACTCTATAATCATCAAGAGAGCAATCTCCGATTCACACGGCTTTGGTCTCAGCTAATATTATAGGTAAGATGTGTGGCATCAATATTATAATTATACTGTTTAATAACAATCGAAAATCTTGCTCGTAGTTGCTTTAATTGAACGAATTAAGTCCAATTACACATGCAAAGAATGATGGATTATGTTCCAGATTTGACTGTTAGTTTAACTATTCAGCTGTTGTATTTTGAGAACCCTGTCAAACATAGCCTGGTTATGTCAAACGCCCTTCCCACAATGGGGCCCCCGTCAGTCATGTGTCATCGTGGATGTGGAAGTAGTGAGGTTTCACAAATGCAAAACAAGGATGTTGCCACCGCCGCTGCTGCTTGGTGAACACACAGATATGCTCCAATCTGAGCTCCTCTGAGCTGCACTCATTCATCTGATACCATCAGGGCTGATGAGAGCCTCCTCTGGGTCTGGCTCTGCTGCTGTGTGGTGAGTGGCACATCTTTCTTTCTTTTCTTTTCTTTTTTTTTATTTCTTTTTTTATTTAGCACATATTAAAACATACAAAAATACTGATAGTTATCAACAAGAAAAGAAATGTGCAAAGTAGAGGCAAGAGACCCACAAGGGCCTATACGAGGCCTCTACTTGTATAACATAAGTAGAAACAAAATCAGCAAGTATGAAATAAAATGAAAATGTAATGAAAAGAAAGTAAAGAAGAAGAGTTAAAACATGTATGCAGATAAGAGATATTATTGATTTAACAGGGTTTTTTTCATTCTTGATTTAAAAATAGGCAATGGTGGACAGGTTCTGATTGAAGGGGGGCTGGGATTCCATAAGGCTGGACCTCTATACCTAATGTTAAATTGACCTAAATTTGTGCGGGAAAATGGAAGGTGAATGTTATGTGATTGTCTGGTTGGATATGAGTGGACATTAGAGTTCAATACAAATAAGTTATGGAAGACAGTAGGTAAAAATGATTCTTGATGCATACATTTATACATGAAAACAGAAGTCTGATATACGTTTATATCGAAAATTGACAGTATGTTTAGTTTCCTGAACAGAGGGGCCGATGGCTCAAATCGATTTGATGATGTAGCCAGTCTTAAAACTTTATTTTGAATTAGCATGGTTTTCTGAAGAGAATAAGGATATGTACTGGCCCAAACAATATTACAATATGATAAATAAGGATATATTAGACTATAATATAGTGTCAGAAGACAGGTGCGATCTCTCCGATGACTCCTTTATCTTCACATCAACTTAGCCATTTACTTTTCCTTTCATACTTGCACCAGATTGATAAAGAAAATCAGAATCAGAATCACTTTTATTGCCACAGTATGCAAGTTACTGAGGAATTTGTCTTAGTGTCTGTATGCAGCGTAGCGGTCACATCAATATACAGAGATAAGAAGTAGGAAGATAACTAAAGACAATGACAAAGTTGCAAGTGCAATCGAATCAAATCAAGTAAATATATACAATATGTCAACACGTTCTCACTCCGAGCACGTAGCATATTGACGCTTTGTCCCGTCCCTTGTGCGTCGCTTGTTACTAACATGGTACCCTTGAGCGACCCATGAAACGACTTGGGCTTTCTGACTAAACTCAATGCAAACCCATGGAAGTCATCTTTGACGCTTATGGCAACTGCTCCCCCATTAGCCTAACTGCTCCCCCATTAAGGTCTGGAGGGAGGTTAGGTTTAGGCGTGGGGGGTGGGAGAAGTTAGGTTTAGGGTTAGGGTCTGGGGGAGGTTAGGTTTAGGCATTGGGGTGGGAGAGGTTAGGGTTAGGGTCTGGGGGAGGTTAGGTTTAGGCATGGGGGGTGGGAGAGGTTAGGTTTAGGGTTAGGGTCTGGGGGAGCTTAGGTTTAGGCATGGGGGTGGGAGAGGTTAGGGTTAGGGTCTGGGGGAGGTTAGGTTTAGGCATGGGGGGTGGGAGAGGTTAGGTTTAGGGTTAGGGTCTGGGAGAGGTTAGCTCCTCCAGACCCTAATGGGGGAGCAGTTGACTAATGGGGGAGCAGTTAGGCTAATAGGGGAGCAGTTGCCATAAGCGTCAAAGATGACTTCCATGGGTTTGCATTGAGTTTAGTCGGAAAGCCCAAGTCGTTTCATGGGTCGCTCAAGGGTACCATGTTAGTAACAAGCGACGCACAAGGGACGGGACAAAGCGTCAATATGCTACGCGCTCGGAGTGAGAACGGGTTGATTATGTACATGAGTGGTGAAGTGTTCTGTGGATGATAAATATGAATTTACGTTGGATTTACATGAGATTTACAGACTGAGTTAAATAGACGTTAAATAGGCAGTGGATTTACATGAATTTACAGTCGGAGTTAAATAAGAGTTTACATTGAATGTACATGAAATTTACATGCTGAGTTAAATAGGCATTAAATGTGCAGGGAATTTGGGGGGGTGTTCAGTTGAGTTTGGGAGGAGGTAGTGAGTTTGTGTGTGTGTGTGTGTGTGTGTGTGTGTGTGGGGGCGGGGGGGGGGGGGGTTGTTGGTGATCCAACTCATGCACAGATCAATCTATTATGTAGTGTACATTACCTTATTTTGTTTCATATTTTTTTTGTATTGGCTGTTCTGTATTGTATATTATGCCATCTATCATCCCGTGTAGTTTTCTGTGTAATAATGCCGGTGACTTAAAAGAAAATGAAATACAGCCTTTATAGTGTTTCAAGAAATGCAATCTTACAAGAAATGTGACTTGAAGTTCATCCCTCACAATTTTAAAAATACATAATAATGCATGACTAGAACCAACAAATAAGTATTTTCTCATCAGAATTCATAAGATTGCAAACACCTCTAGACGAGCAATAATCAATAGTATATTTTCATCACAGGAATCATTTTGTGTTATTTTTCCTCAAATAGTGAATGACCTTTATCATGAAACTGGCATTGCCCGTGATCAAAATAATTATGCTATGGAAAATATGTTTACATTCAGAAAGAGGATGTGAAACCGATTGTTCTCCTCCTTTCTTGGTACTGGTGAGTTTCAGGACTGCTGACACAAAGGTCACCGTGACCTTGGGCTAAGCCCAAAAGGAACCGTTAGGTGATGAATATTGTCTCTACAAGTACAAAGGTACTAGGGCTGTCACTTTTTATTCGAAATTCGAATTTAACTTCGAATGTGGGGGAGGAGGGCATGTTCGAATGTATAATTGACCTTTTTTTTTTTTTTTTTTTTAATGAACCAAAATTAACCAACTGCTGCTTGCTGGTAATGTTAATCCCATGTCAGAAAAAGTCTCCAGATTTGTCGCGTTAGTCTCTTTTGAGAAAGATTGTCTCCAGGGTCTGAAAAGTTGTCTCGAGTTGGATGCGGCCAAGTTTGTGAGGCAGTGTTGTGACTGTGAGCGTCCAAGCTAACACGTCGGGCCGATGCCCGGTGGCCTGGCCTGCAATTTTTTTTTTTTTTTTTTTTTTTTTTAATGAACCAAAAAAACTTTTTGCGGGCAATTAAACTTTGTTTGAACTTTATTTTGGGAAAAAGTGACAGCCCTAAACTAAAAGGTACAAGTACTGCAGAGTACAAACACTGTTTTCTTGATCCCTTTTCAAATTCACTTCGTAAATAATCATTTGCTGTGAGAACTAAGACCTAGAGAAGGAAGGAGAACTAGAGGTTTGTCATTGCGCTCCCCCTCAAGGATATTGCCAAATCCTGAAAGTGGGTGTTTTGTAACCCCTTTCCTGCAACAGGCCAGGAAACATGTGGGGGACTAGAACTAAATCATGAAGCGTATGTATAACAGTGTTGGGCAAGTTACTTTCAAAATGTAATATACTACATATTACTAGTTACTTTAATTTGAAAGTAATACGTTACTTTACAATATTACTTTCTGTGTAGAGTAACTCGTTACTTATTACACTACTTTTGCATTACTTTCACCAAAACAACAGCAGCAGCAGAATGACATCGCCGTCCCGGAACCATCCCGAAAAATAATTTCAAATGCCTTGAAGTCAGTGTAAACAATCCAAAATTCTTAATGTTATTCTTTTCCTTTGTTATTGTCATCTGTAGTGGTTATTTGCATAAAAACACACAGTTTGATTAGGAAATGATTGTATCTTTTTTAAATATGTGCTTTGATTTAATAAAATGTAACTCAATTTGTAACTTGAGTTACTTGACAAAGTAACTGGTATAATATTACTGAAATCCTATAAGTAATAAGTTATATTACTGAGTTACTGCTAAAAGTAATATATTACATGTAATATGTTACTTTTGTAATCAGTTACCCCCAACACTGATGTATAATGACATGGGCCACTGAGAAGCAATTCAGTCAAAAGTTGAACAGGATCAAATATTTGCATTGATGTATGAGGCAGATTATTAGTCAATACGCAGGAAATATCTCATTTTATGCTCTCGCACTATAATAATAAGCATATCAAATTGTGTTTGTTGACAAAATACACTCCACATTTAATAGCATCTCTCTCTCCCTCCCATTCGCTCACTCTCGTACTTTTGGTCAGAGCCACAGGCAATTACCTATTAGTGGGTAAGCGGACGTTCTGAAAAGGAAAGCAGAGGCCTTTATGCACACGGCTGATAAGAAATAGAGAGAAACTCCATTTGTCCCACATCGCTTCACAACACAGTCGGTTATTGTGGGCTATGGGGGCTGACATCTGACTGCCAGTTTGAGTGATAGGTTAGAGACATTATTAAAGTCCTATTTCCTCATCTTGTGTGGTTGTTTGCATGTTCTTCATTTGAACATGTAAGTAGGGACTTGAGGGAATTTCGCAATGCAAAGATTTTTTTTGCCCAAATGAAGACGGGTGTGATTTCGGATGACTCCCAAAGTGTGGGCCATGGAGGTACTGCAGGTGGGGTCCGCCAGGAGCATTTTTTATTCATTTATGAATGAATACAAACTACCAAATGGACTGTACTTGACTAGAAAGCTTGAATAATACACTAACAAACTAGACCTTTAGACCACCCAAATCAGTGGGGTTTTTTTTCATTTTTTTTTCCAATTTTCAGAACAAAAGTGAAACAAACTCAGATACACACACAAAAAAACAAAAACACAAACAACACATACTGACATTACAACACAGTGCTACCAGACGTGTAAGGTGCTTGTAAAATAATAATAATAATAAATTAAGGAGTCCATTAAAGGAGCTGGACGAGTCACTCATTTCTAACCTCGTCAAAGTAGGCCAGGAACGGGTCCCAAATAGTCGAGAACTTCCCAAGTGAGTTCGCCCTCATGTACCTGAGTCTCTCCATGCGCACAACCGAAACCATGTCCATCAGCCACAACTGAAAAGATGGTGGAGAGTGGGACTTCCACTCCTTTAGAATGAACCCAAATCAGTGTTTTATTCTACTATACATCATGGAACTTGGGTGCTAATGGCGTTAGCATACTCCATTGTAACAGCAACATTACTAATGTGATTGGGGTGATGCACCCCAGCCTGCGAGCTTTCAAACCATGTCAAGCTAATTTGAATTCAATCTAGCTAGCTAAAGGCAAAGACAATCGCAGTGCATTGTTTGGAGTGAAGTGAAATGTGTGCGCATTTTCTTTTCAAAATCACCTGCCAAATCCCACTTAAACCCCTGTGCAGCACGCACATATTTCTGATGGGTAAGGGGGAGAAAATGTTGGCAATCTGGCTTTTGGGTATTTTGCCGATTTTTATGTATTTTTTATGTATGTGGATGGATTATACATTTGCCGTATGCCCATGTTCACATGCTCTGTTAATAAAATCAAAAGATATAGGGAAATACATCATCTTAGTGTGTGATCAGAGTTGTGATTAAAGGGTTGGGTGGGCCCCGGACGATTTTCAGATTTCAAAGTGGGCCCCGGCATTCTAGTTTTGCACCCCCTAAATCTAATCACAAATAATCACAATATGTTCCATTTCCGTCTCAACCGGTGCTTCTCAACATGGAGTTTGGGGGCCACCAGGGGTCCTTTAGGGCGTCCCCAGCAAATTGGTGACCCTTAATTGTTCAACGTCACCATTATTTATACAAGATGTGACCACAATTAGATAAATGTAGAAGCATGGGTGGTTTTTTAGACTTGTTAAGTATGGAAAGAGTTACCGGGAGGCTGGGGGACCTTGATATCGGTCCTACTGAGTTGTGGGACCTGGTGAGAAACTCTTTAGCTTATCAATCGCTAGCCTTACAGCCTAGATAGTTTCCTATACAACATAAAGTGGATGTTTTCTTCATTCATTGTGGATGCTACCCGCTCTATCCGGATTCCTGTTGACACTGGCATCGTTGTTTGCCATTGCATTCTATACTGAAATAGTTATGAACGGTTGCTTGACTCTGTGTTGCATTGCTGTTGTGGGGGATGATTGTTGTTGTTGTTGTTGGTTGTTTTTGTTTTCTCACTTCCCTCTCCCTTGTATGTGCATGTTGTCTGTTTTTTTTGTTTATTGTTTTGTGGTCTGTGTGTAATTAAAGAAAAACTGTAAAAAAAAAAAAAAAAAAAAAGATAATGTAGAAGAATGACTGTTTTGATGATACTTTCACTGTGATCACTCTACCAATACAGATAGTCATGTGATCACTCTACCAATACAGATAGTCATGTGATCACTCTACCAATACAGATAGTCATGTGATCACTCTACCAATACAGATAGTCATGTGATCACTCTACTAATACAGATAGTCATGTGATCACTCTACCAATACAGATAGTCATGTGATCACTCTACCAATACAGATAGTCATGTGATCACTCTACCAATACAGATAGTCATGTGATCACTCTACCAATACAGATAGTCATGTGATCACTCTACCAATACAGATAGTCATGTGATCACTCTACCAATACAGATAGTCATGTGATCACTCTACCAATACAGATAGTCATGTGATCACTCTACCAATACAGATAGTCATGTGATCACTCTACCAATACAGATAGTCATGTGATCACTCTACCAATACAGATAGTCATGTGATCACTCTACCAATACAGATAGTCATGTGATCACTCTATCAATACAGATAGTCATGTGATCACTCTACCAATACAGATAGTCATGTGATCACTCTACCAATACAGATAGTCATGTGATCACTCTACTAATACAGATAGTCATGTGATCACTCTACCAATACAGATAGTCATGTGATCACTCTACCAATACAGATAGTCATGTGATCACTCTACCAATACAGATAGTCATGTGATCACTCTACCAATACAGATAGTCATGTGATCACTCTACCAATACAGATAGTCATGTGATCACTCTACCAATACAGATAGTCATGTGATCACTCTATCAATACAGATAGTCATGTGATCACTCTACCAATACAGATAGTCATGTGATCACTCTACCAATACAGATAGTCATGTGATCACTCTACCAATACAGATAGTCATGTGATCACTCTATCAATACAGATAGTCATGTGATCACTCTATCAATACAGATAGTCATGTGATCACTCTACCAATACAGATAGTCATGTGATCACTCTACCAATACAGATAGTCATGTGATCACTCTATCAATACAGATAGTCATGTGATCACTCTACCAATACAGATAGTCATGTGATCACTCTACCAATACAGATAGTCATGTGATCACTCTATCAATACAGATAGTCATGTGATCACTCTACCAATACAGATAGTCATGTGATCACTCTACCAATACAGATAGTCATGTGATCACTCTACCAATACAGATAGTCATGTGATCACTCTATCAATACAGATAGTCATGTGATCACTCTACCAATACAGATAGTCATGTGATCACTCTACCAATACAGATAGTCATGTGATCACTCTATCAATACAGATAGTCATGTGATCACTCTACCAATACAGATAGTCATGGAATTCTGGACAAAATCCTATCTAAGAAAAAAGAAAAGAAAAAAAAAATGCAGATTTGTGTCTGAGGCAAAGACTTCTCATAGAATTTTAGCGAAATGCTTGGACCATCTGTGAAAAAATTTACTACCAATAGCTTTCTTCACCAATGTGTTCTTATAGGTGTCTAGAATCACCTCTCAATTAGTGCAAACCCAAATCCTTGTGCAAAATCCTGGAGAGCCAATCAAAGTTAAGGTGCCCCGAGGGCTTGGGTGAAAAATATGATAAAAATTAAAAGTCTAAAATGAACTTGTGGGGTGTCTAACTAGGGGTTTTCAGGGGTGCTGAATCCATTCCAAACATTATTTTTGAGTAAAAATGTCTCCCTGACCATATGATATTGGTATATTGGTTATTGTTATGTTATTGTTATGTGTTATGTATGTGTTATGTATGTATGGATTTTCCACGAGGATTTGGGTTTGCACTAATTGAGAGGTGATTCTAGACACCTATAAGAACACATTGGTGAAGAAAGCTATTGGTAGTAAATTTTTTCACAGATGGTCCAAGCATTTTGCTAAAATTCTCTAACTATCAGCTGCGGCTCCGTAGCCCTAATTTGGACTAACTGATGGGTCCTTGATATGAAAAGAGTTGAGAATGTACATGGAGCTCATGTCGTGTATCTATTTTTAGATTGTTGAATAACATCAATCAATCAATCAATCACTGTAAAAGTAAGTAGAGTTGAATCTGTTGTGTCTGTTGACAAGACGTGTGTTGAAAGACAGAGCCTGAGAAATGCTTACTTTGCTCACCAAAAAAAGACAGGAGTACAAGCGTATGTGTCACAGGAAGTTTCCCAACCCTGTGGTCTCACTTCTTAGTTCTTGGCATGAAACTGGCTGTGTCTGTCTGTACATTGTGTGTGTGTGTGTGTGTGTGTGTGTGTGTGTGTGTGTGTGTGTGTGTGTGTGTGCGCGTGTGCATATAAGGGTGTGTGTGTGTGGGTGGGTGGGTGGGGGCGGAGGGGTGGGGTCC
>NC_139640.1:8118618-8196118 GCF_964638095.1 Poromitra crassiceps
TTATTTATACAGGGGGAGTCTCACTGAGAGCAATGCTCTCTTTTTCAGGAGTGCCCTGTTCACATTCACACACATTCATACCTGGAAGCTGCCCAGTACAACCACAGTCTGATCTGTGGCCACTGAGCAGCTCCACTGGAGCGGTTGGGGTTTAAGGGCCTTGCTCAAGGGCACCTCAGTGGTGGTAATGAGGGAGGGGCAAGCGCTGCCTTTTCACTTTCCCCACCCAGATTTATCCTGCCGGTCCCGGGGATTGAACCGACGACCTTCCGGTCACAAGCTCGCTTCTCTAACCATTGGGCCACCACTGCCCCTAGCTAGCCGTTTGCTAGCTAGCCGTCCTTTTAACGGCAAGTAAAAGCTTCAAAACTCGTAAAAGTGGTCCTCGTGTGTGAAGATGATATTACTAAACACTGGTTCGCGTTTGATTAAGCCAGCGTTGCCCAGAGAGATTATTAGAAGCATCGCGCCAAAAACCCATTCAAAACTCCCATAGGCGAAAACTGTGAAGAACCAGGGCTGTTAGCATCGATGATTTCCGGACTCGTTACTGCGGCTCTCTATTAGACTAGAATTTAAAGGAACACTCCACCCATTTTCAACCAGCTTTGTATCATTAGAACATCAGTAGTATATCAGAAAACTGTAAACGGTTTTGAAGTCTGTCATTTAATTTGACAGTTATTGAGTGTTAAAGTGTGGACCAGTGACATCACTGGTCCACACTAACTCAAATTAATAACTCATTAACTCAAATCAACGACAGTTATTGAGAGTTGATTTGAGTTAATGAGTTATTCATTTGAGTTAGTGTGGACCAGTGATGTCACTGGTCCACACTTTAACACTCAATAACTGTGAAATTAAATGACAGACTTCAAAACAGTTTACAGTTTTCTGATATACTACTGATGTTCTAATGATACAAAGCTGGTTGAAAATGGGCAGAGTGTTCCTTTAAGTGATCTATTTGAAAAAGATGCTCTCTAACTGCTCGGCAAACGCCACACAAATGAGGCTCTGCTTTAAACTCACGTTCTCTTCGTTAGAGGGTGACACGTTGCCGTGTGCGAAGGTCGAGGCGTCCAGCTCGGTGGTGGCGCTGGGGTCGCCTGTCACAGCCACCTGTGTCATCAGAGACGACTGTCCCCTGGCCAGTGGACAAGCTGTCCGTGTGGAGTGGCACCTTGGCCAGCGCCGCCTTCTTCCCCGGAGCCCGGCGGCCAACGACAGCCGGATTTCCAGGGTCGTCATCCCGAGCTTCAATGACACCAGGGCAGTCCTGACCTGCTGCGTCCAGGCCGGCGCTGTCTGTCAGATAGTAGGAGGGCTGGAGATCACAGCTGGATGTGAGAATGCTTTTAAACTGCTTGGGTAACACCATACAATAAGGGTACATTCATTAACGGTTAGTTATCGCTTGAAGAGATACTCAACACTAACATTAAGCATTGGTTAATGCTTAAAGGAACACTCTGCCCATTTTCAACCAGCTTTGTATCATTAGAACATCAGTAGTATATCAGAAAACTGTAAACTGTTTTGAAGTCTGTCATTTAATTTGACAGTTATTGAGTGTACAGTAACGCAAATGAATAACTCATTAACTCAAATCAACTCTCAATAACTGTCAAACTAGATGAATCACTTCAAAACCGTCATCTAGTTTGACAGTCATTGAGAGTTGACTTGAGTTAATGAGTTATTCATTTGAGTTAGTGTGGACCAGTGATGTCACTGGTCCACACTTTAACACTCAATAACTGTCAAATTAAATGACAGACTTCAAAACAGTTTACAGTTTTCTGATATACTACTGATGTTCTAATGATACAAAGCTGGTTGAAAATGGGCGGAGTGTTCCTTTAATAAGTTTCTTAAGTTAACATGAACACCCTGATTACCAGACACATTAGTGAACTGTTAATTAGGGGTTAGTTTTTACCCTTCATTAATGTATCCTTATTGTAAAATAACTGCTTGTACATTTTGTTTGATTGTTCAGATTAGCCTACTTTGTATATCATCTAACTTACCGTACTTTTTTCCTTTAATTTGGTGAATGATAAGTTTGGTAATGACAGTGTACTTGTCAATATGTTCAGGTTGCTAAACCTGAAAAATTAAGGATTAACTTCAGTACTACACTTCCCAATCCAATCAAACAGCTTTACTTTTCCTCAGATCAATGCATCTAGATTGTACACATTTTGGTGGATCTCTGGACAGATATAAGTTAAAAGAATATACATTATATAAGACAAAGATTGGACCAGGAGATCAACAGTATGCATTACATCAAGACGAACGTCTAAACGTTTTAATTTGTATTCCTTTTGCCAGAGATGCTGTAAAACGATTTCAAACACTTAAATGCATCTTGTACGTCTAAATGTACATAATGACTCTAAACTATGTATTTAGCGTTTAGACTCTATGCCATTTCCTGATGTGATGCATAGATATCCTGGTCCAATTATGTCTTTAGCTGTCAACCACTAGAACTGGTATCTATCCATTGATCCACCAGCATTCCCACAGAGCCTCAACTATTAGCTCAAATCCCCAGACTGCTGGGAAAGTGGCTAGGGAAAAGAGAATGAGTAGAACGTAGTGTTTTGAATGTGAAGCAGGGCTTTGCTGAAGAAGAGCAAGCCTGCGATGGCAATATAACACGGATACATGAAGGTTAATAACACTTGTATCTACCCATAGATCCACCACCGGTCCCACAGAACCTCCGCTGTGAGACACACCTAACCAGACCAAGCAGCCGCATGTCCTGTAGCTGGGAACCTGGGCAGGACACCCGACTACTGACAAAGTACACCCTCCATACAGAGATACGGTAATATTCTAACTATATCTACCAGAAATAAACAAATTCTGCGATGCCTCGAGGAATGATTGAAGACCAAAGATTAGGGCTGGGTATTGGTTCAAATTTCAAGAATCGATTCGATTCCGATTCACAAGGTTCTGAATCGATTAATCCCGATTCGATTCGATTCGATTAATTTCAATATCAATTTGGTTAGTGATACCAAAACATGTTTGTTTAGCTGTAACCTGAATTACATGATTGTCCAGTTACACAGGGGTTCCCAACCTTTTTTGCGCCAAGGACCGGTAGATACATGGGGAAAAAAGTTGCGGACCGGTTGTCAATTTTAATGGTTTTAGTTACACATATATTTACTCACCAGGTGGTGACAAAGGGTAAATAACAGCCTTGTCATCTGTCAATAAAGACACTTTCACAATTATGCACAGTGATTTGATTTCAGCCTATATCATTTCTAGATATTAATGATCAAACATTTCCATTTACTGTATGTAGCCTACAGTATTTATGTTTTTGTTTCAACTACAAACATAAACGTCAACTTGAAACTGTTTCAACTACCACACACACAGCCTATAATAGTATAGCCTATGTTTATTAAAAGAAAATCGATCTCTGGACATATGAATCGATATCAAAGGATTAAAATAAAAATCGATGAAAAATCGGAGAATCGATTTTTGTAACCCAGCCCTACCAAAGATGTTGTTGTGGTGGTCAGGAGTGTCTGGGTGGCATTTACAAAATCAGTGAGGTTGCATAACTGGTCAAAGTTTCTACATAGTGTACAGTAACCGTTTCCTCATTTTCAGGGATTCGTATAGGAACCGTACTTACGACGTGCCGATGGGAGTCTCCCATTACACCATCCCTCGCTCTGGTTTTGTCCTCTACTCGTATATGGAGATCTACGTGAAGGCAGTGAACGCACTGGGCCAAGCATCCTCACTACCTATCCGTTTAGAGCCTGTGGAGTCAGGTAAGAATTAGTGCCTGGGTTTGTTTATGATATTGATCATCACACCAAGGACCCATCTCATCCACCACCAATTATGATCAATGATGATAATGATGATGAAAAGACTCAAATTTGTGCAAAGAAAATAGCATTTCGTTGCAGTATTTCGTCGTTCAAATTGTCATATTGATGTATCAAACTGATATATTGGGCTAACCCCAATAGAAACAATAACAGTATAAACAATGATATGGTGGCAATCACGGTGGCGCTGCGCACGCGGTGACCCGGCTGAGGGCAGCAGATGGTCTTTTGGAATCTCTACATATTGCAACAAATGTATATGTATTATATTATTGAAGTGTGCCTTATTACTTTTTCAAACTAGTAATAATGTATTACAATTCTGAAGTGTGCCTTTATTACTACTCTCAAACTAGTAATGATGTTGTAATAACCACTACTGCCTGATGTGAACCAAAGTGCCCTTCTGGGACATGTATTAAACTGATTGATTGATTGATTGATTGATTGATTGATTGATTGATTGATACAGTATACTGTAATAACCAGATACGATGTGATTCGCTATCGTATGGTACAATACGATGCGATATGATGCAATACAACATAAGACAATACTTTGATGTCTATTTGCGCAGACATTTCTATTATGGTTTATTCACAACCCACTTGGGATCTGCAGTCGTATGTGCATTGAACTTTCCATTATCTGTTATCCAATTTACATGTACGTTTTTCTGCACAGATTAGTAAAACCAAAGACTCAAATCAAAATAAATCAGTGTTTTACCTTTACATTTGATTGTTTGATTTCAGCTAAGTTTGACCCTCCAGAGATTGTGAAGGTTCAAGTGGAGCCAAACCGGTTCGGCTGCCTGAGGCTGAGCTGGAGCTTATCCAGGGACCAGGCCTGGGTGCTCATCACCCACCTCCAAGTGCGGGTCAAATCTGCAGGGAGCAGTCAGTGGAGCGAACAACCAGAACAACCAGTGAGTACAAATGACTCTTGTGTTCATAAAGACTGTAAAGTGGCTTTTAAACATGAAGTCTGGATCATGTCTGGCTAGCGGCTAGCAGGATATTTTCCGGTTTTACCTTTTTAAACATGAGGGGTCTTTGTTTAGAAACAGCTGGAAATGGTCAGTATTCTCTCTGCCAGTGGGCGGGGGGGGGGGGGTGCGGGAGCATGCACGTTATTCCCTACAAGGCAAATAGTTGTCGTGTGAGTCGGCGGCGGCGCTGTGCTCAGTTGAAACAGCTTTAGCGAACCTGTAACCAAACTCCATTCAAAAACATGCCGTTTTAACGGAGTCCATTCCGACCGCGAGGGGTGGCAATGTGCCAAAAATGAGCGCTTCCGCCTTTGTTACATAAAGCCGCCCAGTCAAAATAGTGGTCGGACCGTCGTCAATCACTGTGGGTGATTTATTTTACAAGTGGCATTCAAGTCATATCTGACTAGTTTTCAATGTATTTCTCCCCACAAAAGTTAGGCTAGGCCTATGTCTCACTTTTTCTGACATGGATCAGCAGTGCAGCAGTAAGCTCTCTCCTCTCCTCGGTGTGATGCACCAGACCTGCCTGGATAGCTGAAGCGCGTTGGGATCCCTATATGCTCTACCAAACGCTGCCGGCCTCTATCTGACTCTGTCTGAGGGTTGGAAGGAAGCCTGACTGACTGACTGACTGACTGACAACCCTCAAAATGCTCGAGTGGCATCACTGATCACATCACTCACTGATGACATCACAATTGCTCAAGTGACATCACTCGGAGGGCTGACTGACTAACAATCCTGAGGACAAAATGGTCATGAGTGGCCGGCAGCCACCTGCCCGGCAATTTTTTGCCAGGCAACAAGATGATGGATGACGTCATCAGTCATGTCATTAGTAACACACATGCTGCCTGGTTTGTTTAAATGGCACAACAGGTCCTAAACATTCATACACAACCTGTCAGAGCATGTGTATCTGTGTGCATGCAGTCATACGTGTGTGTGTGTGTGTGTGTGTGTGTGTGTGTGTGTGTGTGTGTGTGTGTGTGTGTGTGTGTGTGTGTGTGTGTGTGTGTATTAGGGGTGTCAAAAATAATCGATTATAAGATGCATCGCGATGCGGACGTGCACGATTCTGCATCGATTCACAAATGTCAAAAATCGATTATTAAAAAAAAAAAAATAATAATAATAATAACAATAATCGAATAAAATATAATGGAAGTACATGCATTTGTTTATTTTAATGCAATTCCAAATGCACTTTTATTTTAAAAGTAGCCACACAGTGAGAAAAAAGAAAGTGAGAAAAAATAAATCATGTGTTGGGGAAAAAAAAGTGATGCATCGATTTAAGATGCATCGAGATGCATCGATAATCGTAATCGAATCGTAGCCCTCTGAATCGTAATCGAATCGAATCGTGAGGCCAGTGAAGATTCACAGCCCTAGTGTGTATGTATGTATATATATATATATATATAGTATATAATCATATGTGTTCTCTCGCACATGTATTAGATCCGGAGGAGCCGTGTCAAAACAAAGACAGATGTGTGTCACCTGCTCCATGGGAAAGAGCATCACATCCAGATTAGAGTGAGATATGGAAAGAGCCCCTGGAGTGAGTGGAGCCGCAGCCAGTCCGGAGTCACCTTGGAGAAGGGTAGGTAGGGCTTAGATCAATTCAGCGCAGCAACACAATTCGTCACTTTAACATTTTCCAATCTATTACCTATTCTTCCGTTTCCTGCTCTTTTCAATATATGCTAATGTCATGTTTTACATCTCTCGCTACTCTCTCTGCTATAGTACCAGTTGAATTGATGTATTGACTTTCGCTGCACACACCCTGGCAGCAAATCTATAGGCCTGTCTTGTATGGAAAACTTTGGACTGAGTGAGAAGAGAAGTGCAGGGCTTTTTGAGGAGCGGTTGAAGTTTGACAGCTGTCTCTTTCTTTCCCAGCTCCCACTGGCCGACTAGACTCCTGGCTGAAGGTGCCGGGGGAGCTGCAGCCCAAACATCGCACCATTCACCTGTTCTGGAAGGTACGGACACCACGCGCACAAGGCTTGACACCTGCCACAAACTGACATACTCTCTGTTATACTTCTGCTTGATGGTGTGTGCGTGCGCACGTGCGTGTGTGTGTGTGTGTGTGTGTGTGTGTGTGTGTGTGTGTGTGTGTGTGTGTGTGTGTGTGCGTGTGTGCGCGTGGAGCTTCACAGCAAAACACTGTTGCAGAATTCTCCTAAACAATTGAAGTGGATGGTGACCAACTTAAACACACACACACACACACACACACACACACACAGAGGAAGAAAGAAAGAAAAATAATCATAATAATTATAAATTGAATTTATAGAGCGCTTTTCTAAAAAAAATAAAAAATAAATAAAGAAAGAAAGAAAGAAAGAAAGAAAGAAAGAAAGAAAGAAGCCCCCATACTGCTCACCTGGCATAATCCAAGTCTCCACAAGTCCTGAGATGCAAAGTTGACTTTAACCCATTGATACCTGATGCAGCATTTGCGTGTATATCCCTAATTTGTGTGTGTATCCCTTTAAGAGCGTGATACACACACAAATGCTGCATCAGGTATCAATGAGTTAAAGGACATAATTTACACCCTGTTTTTAGCCAGAATCTTCACTGTATGTGTACAGTATGCTAGCCTGGTAAACCAGCCGGTCACCTGAACTCACATTTCATTTTGTTCTTCGTTCTCGTCTGGCCTGAAGCTTACACTCAGTGTTTTGCAGTGGGAGGAAGTTGGGCGGGTGTACTCGCCTTGACAGACAACTCCTTCAGCCAATCAGCGTTGGATCCAGTCAAACCCAAATCCACTGGGGAGAAGGGCAAAAACATATTTTCTGCCGAGAAACTCTGCGGTTGCTTACTCCTGTACTTGTTTAATTGTTGTTATTGAGTCTAGTTCTGCAATAACTGCACTTTATGGCTGTTTAAACTAGAGTAGACGAATGTTGACATTACTCCTCGAGGCGGACAGCAATTAAGGAATCGGCCATTACTGTTTTGCTAGCGACGTTCTGATTGGCCGGTTACAATGTCAACTACGGGGCGGGTCGCTGATTGGCTCGTCTGCTTTGCAGTTTCTGCCTTAAAGACACTACTGACTTCCTCAACAGGCTCAACTCCATACAGGACATTGAAGACAGCTATTTTGTATGTACTACGGATGTAAACAGCCTTTATACTAATGTGCCACACTTAGAGGGCCTTGAAGCTGTGACACATTATCTAAATAAGAGGCAGAACCCCACGCCCCCCACTGATTTTCTCGTGGAGGTGTCCAACTTGATCCTGAATAAGAATTATTTTAAATTTGAAAGTGCATTTTATTTACAATGCCAGGGTGTCGTAACCTGACGTTGCCAGATGGATGTAGGTTGCTTCACATTTGTTTCACAACCTAACATCCATCTGGGTTCGACCAAGCTACACTGCTGAAGAGGGCGGTCACTTTTTTCAAGCTACTTGGCAGGTGATTGGATGGACCGTCTGTCTATCACCGTCTGGGCGTGCCAACGCCAACCAATCAGATCGACTTGCCTTCATGACGTAGCAACTGCAGCGCCGGGAGAGAAAGTGAACAGGACTACAGTTTGAGCATTGAATCTTAAGAGCTAAATAGTTAGCATGGAGGTCGCAGATTGTTGCTGTTTTTGTAAGGTGAATATTGGGTGCAAACATTGACTATTCAATTTGCCAAAAGAAAGAAGAATAACTGCAGATGTCTGACTGAGGATGAACACTTAGTGCAGGTAGGCCATTTTTGCACGTTAAATGTTACGGATTAACTGATGTTACGCTAACGTTAGCAACATTTGCGAGTTAGCTTGGCACCAGCAATCCTATACGTCTGATGATTGATGATCAATGTTAATGTTAACAGCGATTCATTACTAACACATATCGTTGTTCGTTTCTTCAGGGAACTGATGACACGATATGACACCGAGTGGCACGCACCCTGGACGGCTAACGTCATGGAGACGCAACGCTCTCTAGCCTTTATGATCATGGCAATAACATCAGCCAAATACTTTGATACAATATAATGATTTAACGCTACTATTTAGCATTAAGGACTGGTGAATTTTAACATATCTGTCAGTGGAATGGTAGATGTTTACGCATGACTGGAGAATGTTATTTGCTTACTTTTGTGATAATAAACTAAACGGAGAAAAGACGGCCGTGTGGTGTTGTTGTTACATAATCTGCTGGTCATGAGGCACGATTGGATAAAATGATAAGATGATGTAAATTCATAAAGATGTTGATGTCAGATGAATCTGCGAAAGGGAGCTGCCTGGAGCCCAGAGGACGTCAAGGTACCAAGGTATGCACAGAGAAGAGGAGAAACACCCTTAGCAGCCTCCAAAAATCTCGTGAAAGCTTTAGGTTTATATTCGTTGAAACGTGATATTTTTAACAATTCGGCACATATACTGTAGACGGTTTTAACTTGACAACAAAAACATTCTAAATTGAACCCCAGCTCACTTCCTGTTGCAGTGTTTGCTATGGACAGGAAAAGAAAAAAAGAGAAGCAGAGCAGGACTGACAGTTTTGTGAAAACCGTTAGTACAGTAAGTACACCATGCAGCATGTATTTGGATATAATCTCAAACTTTGAGAATGTATGCTAAAAACATGGTGTAAATGATATCTTCCCAATTCAACTTGGCATCTCAGGGCTTGACTTGGATTGCGCCAGTATGGCGTTTTTTTTACGTTTGAAATTTGGTCACCATCCACTTCAATTGTTGAGGAGAATTCTGCACGAGTGTTTTGCTGTGAAACTCCACAAATCTTTTGTGGACGAAAAACGTCACCCGTCACTTCCATCGGCATGGGGGGGTCAGTAGATCCATTTTCATTTTTGGCCGAATTGTTCCTTTAAAAGCTCTTTCCCCATTTTAGCCATCGAAGCAATTCCACGCCAACAGTCGGAATGTGTCGTACGTGGTCTCAGTCGGGCCGCCGGGTGAAAAGGGACAGGTGTGCTCCACACTGGCACATCACTGTGCCTTCCAGCTTCCAAAGGGTACGAGGAAAGTGTTCCTACGTGCCGTAAACGCAGCAGGGAAATCCAGCCACACTGAAGTCGTGCCTGTGCATCTCCTATACAAAGGTAAACAACTGACCTCTTTAAATACAAGGTTCAAGGTTCAAGGTTACTTCATTTTGTCTCCCAAGGGAGAAATTTGTCTTGGACACGGACCAGCAGCAAACATACACAGTACAGTGCACTACAAACATTAACAATGTGGCACACAGTGACACGTAAATCCCGTCACTCACCGACGTAATAAATAAGACACCTTAACTCCACCTCAGAGCCTTCTACCCCTCTGTCTGCCTTCCGCAAGGAGTCCATTGAGGAGTGTAATTGACAGAGGGACAAAAGAATACTTGTATCTATTATATTTCCACTTATGGACCCCATACCTCCTGCCTGACGGCAGTAACCTATACTCTGGATGAAGTACATGAGAGGGGTCAGACACAATTTTCTTAGCCTGCCCAATGGTAGACTGCTCAAAAATGACCTGGGGAGTAATGGGAGGTGTAGACATCCCCATAATCTTCCCTGCCATTTTGACCAATCTAAGAATCTCAGTTTTATACTTTACCATCAGGTTTCCAAACCAGCTTGTGATACCATACCTTAACATGGACTCTATGCTGGCTCTATAAAAGATTAGCATTATATTTCTGCATACACCAAAGAGTCTAAGCCTACGTAAGAAATGAAGGCGCTGGTGTATTCTTGCACATAGATTTGTCACATGCGCTTGGCTTGGATTCGTTTAGAAAATACGCCTCAGGTATGGTTTGCTCACCTGTGCTGCACCATGTGTTTTATGTCTCTAGGTGGCGCACCACTATCAGACATCACAGTCCTTCCTCGTGACGATGGAGCCCTACAGGTCCAGTGGGCGAGCCTGGGTTCCTCTGGCCTCACTGGTTACATTGTGGAGTGGAGATCTCTGTTGCAAACAGACCCCGCCCTCATCCACTTTGATATAGCTAACAGAAGCCAGTCAAACCTTGTGGTAACAGGTATGTAGTATGTTACAGTGTTAGTATTATAGAGGTTAGGGTCCATACATTACACCTCTTATTTCGCCACATTTGTAATCAGTTATCCATATAGATTTAGATTTATTTTTCGAACATGGTGAAAACAAAAACAAAGATAAAAAATATATAGGCAAGAAGTGCCAAACAATCATAGTCAATTGGAATTCACAGCATACAATATACAGCAAATTCACAATCAATTTACATTTGTTTATCATGCCCGAAAAGGAGTAGGAAGAAGTTAATACTTATCAAGTCCTACCCCCTGTTTTATATCTATAGGCTTTATATGACAGTATTATACTGTAATAATAACATGTTATACTACTGTAATAATATATAAGAGATGTGTGCATACTCACATTATATCCATAATAATATCACACATACTATAGAGTTGTGCCTAGTACATTTGTAGCATACCATGTACACATACTAAAACACTTGTGTGTTTATACGCTCACACACACACACACACACACACATGCACGCACGCACGCACGCACACACACCCCCACCCTCACACGCACTCCCACATACACATTTACAAACATTCACAATTGAATCGTACATATACAGCAAATCAATCTAAAAATGTTCATACTTTCAATCTTATATAAGATGTACTTTTTCCTGTGCATGGCTTGTCTGTGCACACTGTTATGGGCTTAGGCGGTACTGATCCACTCTAACCTCTTCACTCTCATCAATAGGCTTCGAGCCATACAAGCCCTATGGGATTTCTGTGTATCCCAGGTATAAGAATGGGATAGGCCGTCCTCAGACTGTAAATGCCTACACGAGACAAAAGGGTAAGTCACCGAACACACACCAAAACGATCACGCAAAGAGCGGGCAGGGGTGTGACAGGGTAGTCTCCCCCTTTGAGGAAGTGAGAAAAGAGCTTGCCACACAAATCCGGTGCAACAGCATCAGAGCCAGCCGAACTGTGATGTTATATTGCCCTCTTGTGGACATAAAATGAAATGTTTTTTTTTTTGCTGGCCCTGTTAAAAATCAAAAACTGTTAGTGTAGCGGCTATTCCGTTCAAAATTATAGCCACTGCCCCAGCAATAGAAGAGTTGGTTTTAACGCACCTTGATTGTAGATCCAGTCACCATGCAGATGTTCATTGTTTGAAAATAATAAACTCAAAATATCCTACCAAAATCTTGTAGGCCAGCATAATAAACATGATCAAGTGTATGTTCAAATGTGTGTAAAAGAGAGAAAGTAGATGATAGATATTTGATGATACTATGGTGAGATGAGGTGAGATGAGATTAAAAAACTGTTTGCTCTCAACTAAAGCCAGGACTCCATTGTCCTACAAACATTTCCCCACTTCCCTTGTTAGCTGACACCACACCCCAATTACTATGGGTGTGGCCAAGCTGTCAATCAGTGGCCAAGCTGTCAATCAGTGGCCAAACTGACAAACAAATCAATGAATTAGAACTAGAACAAAAATATGGGAAGTGTTGAAATTATAATTAGTATTTTTTAAACAAAAAAAAACATAAATGCTGTTTTGGCTCCTACAGTTAGACTAAAGCTAATGCTGAATGAAAACACACAGGTGCCAATTGTCATAACAACCCAATACATTCATAATAATTATTCCTGAATTATTTCAGCTCCAACCATGGTACCAAAGATACAGTTTAAAGAGACGAGGCATTCCTACATTGAGATTACCTGGGATGAGATTCCGTTGGAGCAACGGAACGGACTCGTCCGGAGCTACAAGGTGTTCTACTGGGATGAGCCGGGACACATCAAAGGTAAGGGAGATGGCTTCTTCGTGCGGGCAGATGTTCTGCTGTATGCTGAGTAGGGATGTTCATTTTGAAAAATTTCCATAGTCGAAAATCGGGAAAATTAACGATCAATTATCGATTATCGATCATATTAATAATAATATTTATTTTATTTTTATTTTTTATTTTTTTACAAAATGAATGCCTATGGCAGAAAATACGAACGACAACGTGTTCTCCTCAATGAGCTCTTTATTTCAATGTGTCTCCTCTCCAACACTCTGCTGTCCCCGGCGCATGCCGGTGTGAATTCCCCATGTTTAAAACATGCGCGTAGCCACGGGTGCGCTAGGGTGTGCAAATGCCACCCAGACAGGCCGCTGGCGCACCCAAAAAAATGGGGTAAAAAAAGTGTTTTGTTTTGTCTGCAAAACACATGTCAACGCTGTCATGCACTGTGTCCAACTGTCCGCTGCCCTATGAGCATCATGGGAAACTAGTTAAGCTGTCGTCCACGTAAAGTAAACAAATGCACAACAGCAGCAGCAGCAGCAGCAGCAGCGCCAAATCAAGAAGACATGAAACAAAGCTCGCTTTTAAGCTTTTTCGGCAAAGGCAAGAAACGACGAGGAAGAAGATGACTCGTCGTCACCCTCCCCCTCAACAAGTGCGGATTTTTAGTGCACCCGTTCCCGCACCTGTATTGGTGGTGTACAGTGGAGAAGAGACAGACGATGATGCAGCCGAAACAATGACGGGTGCGCCCCCTGGCACACCCTGGCTTTCTGTGGCACACCCAATGAGCCGAGTCTGGCTACGCTACTGGTTTAAAACAGTTTTGTTGGCACAAAGGCCCGTGCCCAGCCAGAGAACTAGAGACTATATGAAGCTCCACCTCACGTTAGTCGGCTGTGCAATGTAGTGGGGCGAGGAGGAACGAATTCCACCCAAACCTAGTCTGCAAAAAAAAAAAAAAAAAAAATATTAATAATAACAATAATCGATAAAAATTCCACATGATCGATTCAATTCCTTAACGATCAATTATCGATTTTCGATCATTGATGAACATCCCTAATGCTGAGCTGACGTGTGTGTGTCTCCTCCTCTGGGTTCCAGTGGTGAACGCTGACCTGGAGAAGAGGAAGGTGGTCCTGAAAGAGCTCAACACTGTGTCGTCGTACAACGCCTTCATGATGGTCAGCACAGACGGCGGGACCCTGAACGGGTCAACGATTACTTTCAAAACGGAGCCCATCGGTTGGTATTATCAGCAGTGTCGGGGAGTAACTCATTACAAAAGTAACATATTACATGTAATATATTACTTTTAGCAGTAACTCCGTAATATAACTCATCACAATATGATTTCAGTAATGGTATACCAGTTACTCTGTCAAGTAACACAAGTTACAAATTGAGTTACTTTTTTTTTTTATCAAAGCCGATATTTAAATAAAGATACAATAATTCCCAATCAAATTGTGTTTTTATGCAAATAGATTCAAGATTCAAGATTCAAGATTTTTATTGTCACTCCGTAGTACAAGTATCACGTGTAAAATTCTTGTGCTGTAGACTCCGTTACAACATAGTGCAAATAACAGTATAACAGTGCAAAAACAGGGCATATACTGTAGATGCAGTAAAACAAGAGAACAACAAGCAATAACAGTAAACTTTTCCTTTTCTTTTCCACTATTTCCAAATAACCACTATAGATGACAATAACAAAGAAAAGGGACATTTTAGACATTTTAGAATTTTGGACGGATTACACTGACTTGAAGATGGTATAAATGATTTTTCAGGATGGTTCGGGGGCGGCGATGTCATTCTGCTACTGCAGTTATTTTGCTGAAAGTAATGCAAAAGTAGTGTAATAAGTAACGAGTTACTCTACACCAGTGTTGGGGGTAACTCATTACAAAAGTAACATATTACAGGTAATATATTACTTTTAGCAGTAACTCAGTAATATAACTTACCGTATTACTTATAGGATTCCAGTAATATTATACCAGTTACTTTGTCAAGTAACTCAAGTTACAAATTGAGTTAAAATGTTTTTTAATCAAAGCACTTATTTAAAAAAGACAATCATTTCCTAATCAAACTGTGTGTTTTTATGCAAATAACCACTATAGATGACAATAACAAAAGAAAAGAATAACATTTAGAATTTTGGATTGTTTACACTGACTTCAAGGCGGTTGAAATTATTTTTCAGGATGTTCCGGGCCATGTTATTCTGCTGCTGCTGTTGTTTTGGTAAAAGTAATCAAAAAAAGTAGTGTAATAAGTAACGAGTTACTCTACACAGAGTAATATTGTAAAGTAACTTATTACTTTACTAGTAACTAGTCATGTAGTATATAACATTTTGAAAGTAACTTGCCCAACATTGATTATCAGCAGTGGCTTTCTGGAAACATTAAAGAGGACGTGTATTCCTACAGTACAACAGACATTTCAACCCCCCCCCCCCCCCCCCTCTCTCTCTCTCTCTCTCTCAGATGCAGTCACTGTTGCGCTGATTGCAATTCCATCCATTGTTGGCCTGTCTCTGTTGATTATTATCACAGTGTTGATTTGTCTCTCAACCCACAAAAGGTGAAAACTTTTGCCACTTTGTCATAAAGCGCGATGCTGTGGTGTCTACATATTACATGTAACATATTACATGTAATATATTACTTTTAGCAGTAACTCAGTAATATAACTTATTACTTCTAGGATTTCAGTAATATTATACCAGTTACTTTGTCAAGTAACTCAAGTTACAAATTGAGTTACATTTGATTAAATCAAAGCACATATTTCAAAAAGATACATTTCCTAATCAAACTGTGTGTTTTTATGCAAATAACCACTATAGATGACAATAAGAAAGGAAAATAATAACATTTAGAATTTTGGATTGTTTACACTGATTTCAAGGCGGTTGAAATTATTTTTCGGGATGGTTCCGGGGCGGCAATGTCACTCTGCTGCTGCTGTTGTTTTGGTGAAAGTAATGCAAAAGTAGTGTAATAAGTAATGAGTTACTCTACACAGAAAGTAATATTGTAAAGTAACGTAATACTTTCAAATGAAAGTAACTAGTAATATGTAGTATATTACATTTGGAAAGTAACTTGCCCAACACTGCTCAAAACAGACGACATTTGTTTTCCATTCTGCAGGCTGAAAGTGCGTTTTTGGCCGGCGATCCCTGATCCAGCTAACAGCAGCATCAAGAGATGGTCATCGGAAACTATCCAGGTGCAGAATGAATATCCTGTTACTGTGCATGATATAATGTGTTTATGCAAAAACAAATCATAATAATAAAACACAGTCCACCATGTGATATCATATAGGTAATGCAATACAAGAGCCCTTTGTTCTTCAATGTTCTCTTTCCTTTTACAGGATACCCTGTCTCTCTCTGACATCCAGGAGCCTAACCCGGTGCCCCTCTCCCACCTCAGCCTAGTGGACATACCCACGAAGCTAGAGAAGGGGGATGATGAGCCTTGGCTGCACAGCGATGTAGACGACACCAGCGACCTGGGAGAGTCCATTTGTGGTTCACCACTCACCCCCGGGTACTCCGGGTCAAACAGCGAGTCTGTTCCTTACGCCACAGTGATCTTCGCGGGTTCATACACTAGTAGCCAGTCAGCCAGCCGGTCCCACCGTGTCTACTTGCGCTCTGAGTCCATGCAGCCCCTGTTGGAGTCAGAAGACGGCTTCAGCCCAAAGAGCTACCAGAATGTGTCAGCTGATGCCATGGCCCGAGAGCAGTGTTTTTTTGGACCGTGCGAGGACGTCGTCGACCCCGGAGGAAAGAGAGATTCGGGCGTTCCTTGTTGGGATGACTTTCCTTTACTTCGAGCATTAGCCATGAAGGATGTTCAAAGTGATGAGACACTTCACTAACTATAAGGGGGTAACTGCTTTGGCAAGGCGTTCAAAGCAGTGGGGAAACAGACCAAATGTAGCCCAGTTTTAAATGCAATGTTAAATGATTTTGATTTTGCATGGATGCTTTGTACCCTAGATCCTCGATGCGCGGCTCGCGAGAGGATGGCGGCTCTAGACTCTTTCATTGGCGGCTTGCGGCCCGCGAGCCCGGTCAAAAAAACAAATTTACAAACTACAAACATAAATAAACCTCAACTTGAAACTATGTTTCAACTACCACACAGCCTATAATATTATAGCCTATGTTTATAATATATATATATATATATATATATATATATATATATATATATATATATATATATATAAAAATTGACAACCGGTCCGCAACTTTTTTTTCCCATATACTGTATCTACCGGTCCTTAGCACAAAAAAGGTTGGGAACCCCTGGTTTAGCCTACTGAGCTGGGTGTAGAGACCAGGAAAGCACAGGCTGTTTACTGAGCTGGAGGGGTGTGGAGCTGCATCCCAGAGAGAGACAGACTGGACATCAGAATTTTTTCATATATATTTTTTTAATCAAGTCGGTGTGAATGTTTTCATCACTTTTATCATTTTTTATTAAGTCGGCCTGAATGTTTTTTATATCATATATATATATATATATATATATATATATATATATATATATATATATATATATATATATATATATATAAAGTCGGTCGGAATGTTTTTATGATTTTTATAATTGTTTCTAACATTTTTATCATTGGTTCTACATTTTTTATCATTGGTTTTATCATTGAATAAACTAAAAACTAAATCAAACGCTTACTGTGTGGTTTTGCGGTAAAAGTGGCTCTCCTCTTGACTTTGACCGGCTGGTGTGGCTCTCATGGAGAAAATAGTGAGGATCACTGCTTCATATGAAGGAGCCCTAAGTTAGTATACATTAGGGCCATGGAACCCCATTTTGTCTCCCATCAAAATCTGAGAATATTTGTCTTGTTATACCTCCGCCAGGAGGTTATGTTTTCGGTGCTGTATGTTTGTCTGTCTGTTAGCAGGATTACGGAAAAACTACTGGGTCGATTTTCATAAAACTTCATGGACCAAGAAGGAAGAACCAATTCAATTTTGGAGCGGATCAGAACCGGACTATTGGCCTTGGCAGAGGTCTGCGCTCTCCGAGTGCCCTCTAGATTTGATTTGGTCCAGAATTTCGATGACTATCTGTGTTGTAGCCTAGAACGGTGCTTCTCAAACTTTTTCATGTCAAGGACCCCTAAACTGACACAAATTAGACCACGGGGCTGCCGTTTCATGATATTCTGTTGTCCCAGGGTCCCTCATCTGATCATATTTGAGCTTTCGTGACGACCCACTCTCCTGGCCCTGGCTTGCAGGAGGAGCCTGGGGTCATTAGGCTGATTGGCTGCACCTGGGCCCGGTGCGCAAGACCTTCAGACAATTCAGTGTCTCTCTCCCTCCTCATCGATGCACCTTTTGTTCTGTTCATTTCTTTAATGCAGTTGGTGTCGTCTAGTTATTTCCCCTTAGTTTTAGTTAATAAATTATTGATTTGACTTCGAAAATAAAACAATAACTTATGAACTAAAACTAAGGGGAAATGACTAGACAACAGAAACTACAACAAAAGAACGGAAAGGTGCATCAGCACACCCCAGGTACATGTAGGAGAGGGCCAGGAAGTGTATGACACCAATGACCAAAATAGTCATAACATTCTGTCATTGTGTTAGGGTTGGATATCTATCGCCACAAATTATTACCCTTTTTGCTGGGGATCCCCTGGAACCCCTTCAATGACGCGTGATTTCTAACCCCACATAGGATAAGCAATAACCACGCCCTGTGGCGCCGGGATTGGCCAGGAGCATTGAAGCTTGGGACTAAAGCGCCTGGGTTTTTTCATCTTTTAAAATAAAGATGTTTAAAAAAATATTGCTTGTTACATTTTCAGTGCTGTACCTTTTCTCTGCTAAGAATTGAGCTTGAAATTAACGATATGATACATTATATTATATGACCTATGAACGTGAACACAACACCGTTTATATTATTGCATGTTTTTGTAGATTGTGTACATTGTGTAGATTACAATTATTATGCTTATTATTATTATTACTATGCTAAGGAAGGTAGGTGACCATAATTAATTTCAATGTCCGCTCTCGAAATCGCTGGCTGTTCTCAAGAGCTATTCAGTTTGTTTATGAAATCGCTGGGCTGCGTGCCCTCCAGTGTTGCTCCTGGCCAATCCAGGCGCCACAGGGCGTGGTTATTGCTTATCCTATGTGGGGTTAGAAATCACGCTTCAATGACCTCTGAGGGTCCTCGGACCCCACTTTGAGAACCACTAGGCAAAGATAACCGTGAACTATGATAGTCCTTCTTCTACATTCTAACTGTGTTAACTTCTTGTACATGTTATTATGGTGAAGTTGAACAATTCATTAATTTGCTGTGGACTCCCTGGAACCGCCTCTGTTGTAGCCAATTTTGATGTGTGTTTTAATATGTTGTGCATGTGTGTGGTATGGATATTGGTGTCAGGGGTCAACTTAGCTGTAGTTGGTTCACCTGTACACTAGAGGGCATGAGCACCTAGGTAATCACCCTCACATTACTCTACATAGGTGGGTCACAGGTGCACGGCATGAGGGAATCAGCAACTGGGAAGCCACAAAGTTTTTCAACTTTGTGTGGTCAGCTGTGGTTGAGGTCTTGCTATGCAATATAGTCTGTTTGTTTGTTTAGTAAGTAAATGTTATGAGCTCGTTTTTATACCATTACTCAGTGCACCCGGCCTTTTGTAGGTGTATTTTTAAATATTTGCAATAATAAAACGTCAAATGCATATTCCATGGCGGACCTCCCTTTTTGCATCACCATGAGTTGGAAATGTCTTCAAGTTACCTCAAGTGGCATTTTTTGTTGCTAGATTGCCACTACACCCTCAATGGCCTTTGCTGGTCCCCTGACCCCATATTGAGAGCCACTGGTCTAGTTTACATCATAGAGAACATAATGTTTTGTCAGGTTCTCAGTCAACACAATGGAGAACTGCTGGGTCTTCACTTATTTAGGCTTAATTCAGCCTCTCTTGACCTGACATCTTGACCCTCACCCAGTTCCCATTTTTGCCTTTTCTTCCAGGACTGGAGACCCAGAAAATAGCGCATGCACATTACAAATAGATCTTCATTTTATGTGCAGAGTAGAATTGGGAATTGATAGGGAACTTGAGCTTGAGCGTCTGACTCTAGCCGGCTGACCCTGTTTACATTTTAAAAACTGTGACAGTTCACATAGCTTTAACATGACATGCATATATTATACATCAAACTCTTGAGCTACTTCTGCTGTCACTCAGAATGTCAAAATATAAGTGATGTGATGTATAGTTTTTGAGATATTAACATTTGTTTAGAACAACTCATAGGCCTACTAGTTAACTGATGTGGGGTTCCACATTTCCGGGTGGCTGAGTAGTCCTATAGATTCAGAGCGTTTTCTTTGTTCAGTTCATATAACTACAACACTCAACGTTAATGTTGAGAGTATATATATATATATAGCCTATATATCGTATTTGTGTACAGTGGGGAGAACAAGTATTTGATACACTGCCGATTTTGCAGGTTTTCCCACTTACAAAGCATGTAGAGGTCTGTCATTTTTATCATAGGTACACTTCAACTGTGAGAGACGGAATCTAAAACAAAAATCTAGAAAATCACATTGATTTTTAAGTAATTAATTTGCATTTTAATTGCATGAAATAAGTATTTGATACATCAGGAAAAACAGAACTTAATATTTGGTAAAGAAACCTTTGTTTGCACCTCGTGGGGCATCAATGATCATGAGAAAGGTGAGGGATCAGCCCAGAACTACACGGCAGGACCTGGTCAATGACCAGAAGAGAGCTGGGACCACAGAAGACCATTAACACACATTGAGAACGCTCTTCTCAGTATGTAATTTTTTTTTATTTTTTTTTATTCAATAAACAAAGTCTGGCATTAATAACGTTAGGCTATACAAAAAAATTCAGACTAAACATTTACAAAATTGGAACAGACAATCAAATAAACAACAAAACAAAATAAATAAAGCAAAAACATTAAGTCAGAGTTCTAAACAGTAATCAAGATATGCATGTTTTGGTACACACTCCATTCTCAGTATGTAAATAGTAAAAGCTGTTCACTGGAGTGCATCGTCTTCCCCCGCGCATGCCCACATACAACATCCGGGTATAACATGTACCATTTAAGGGCACCACTAGGTGTCCCTGTAACACAGGCTACTAACAACCTCTCCTTTTCTTCTTTAGCAGTTTAGCCGCTCTTATATTCGCTGACACAACACAGCTGGCTTTAGCCTACATGAGCTCAGTCTTCCGTCTTCCAGTAGATCTCCCCTCCCCGCACAGAGCGCCTGTGGCCGGGGCTCAGATGGGACTGAGTGTGGGCTGAACCTCTGGAGGATCCGAGGAGCGCTTTGGAGGTGAGACGCATGATCTACCAGACAAACTATGAGGTAAACACAGAGAGACTTCATCACACGCTTTCTTACATTAGTAATGTTAAAGTGAGTTTAAAGTCAGTCAGTCAGTAAAAAGCATGTCGAGGCAGACAGACAGCCAGGAGCTGTGTGAAGAGAAACTAACGTTCAAGTTGTTTTCAGAAAAGGGTGCATCCTCATTCCTCCGACGCATTGCCAGACTCCACTGGATTCCTTACTTTTCTCTTTACTTCAGTTTTTCACTTGGTTGGATTGTTTACTCACTTTTTCAAAACTCTTCACACTTTCACACCCCAAACTACCAACAGGCAACACCCTTATCTTCCTCCAACAGCAACACTTTGTCATAAACACAATTACAAAAAAACAAAAATAAATAATCACCAACATTATTATAGGACGAATCAGCGTGACGTCACTTGACGACACCCAGAAATGTGGAACCCTGCGGCAGTTAAAGGAACACTCTGCCCTTTTTCAACCAGCTTTGTATCATTAGAACATCAGTAGTATATCAGAAAACTGTAAACTGTTTTGAAGTCTAATTTAATTTGACAGTTATTGAGTGTTAAAGTGTGGACCAGTAACATCACTGGTCCACACTAACTCAAATTAATAACTCATTAACTCAAATCAACTCTCAATAACTGTCAAACTAGATGAATGATGAATAGTTTGACAGTTATTGAGAGTTGATTTGAGTAGAAATGAAAATTGGCATTTGACACATTATATGACCCAGACAATTAATATAAATAGTAAATAAAATGGGGCCCAGCACTGAGCCCTGGGGCACGCCCTTATGGATAGGAAACAATTCAGATTCAGGGATAAATAAAGGATAACTTAAAATTTTTTAATCTCTCTGTCTTTCCCCGTGCAGACATGGTGTGTGTGTGGTTAGTGTGTTTGTGTGTGTTGAGTGTGTTGAGTGTGTTGAGTGTGTGTGTTCAGAGTGACAGAGGTGACGACGCCCAGCCGGACCGCCATCCACCTTCCAACGCCAACGCAGCCTCAGGTGAGGAGAGAGACACCATGTGTGTGTGTGTGTGTGTGTGTGTGTGTGTTTATGTGTGTGTGTGTGTGTGTGTGTGTGTGTGTGTGTGTGTTTGTATGTGTGTGTGTGTGTGCGTGCGCGTGCGTGTGCGCGTGCGTGCAAAATCACATTATTCTCCAAACAAATACCCAAATACAAATTTCTCAAACTTAGCCTTTGTCAATGGCTTGGTTAAGACATCAGCTACCATCTCTGTTGTAGGACAATACTCTATAGATATCTTGCCCTGAGCTTGTGCAGATCGTACAAAGTGGTACTTGATATCCACATGCTCGCTTCTCTGTCGTTTTTTTTATACTTCTCCGCTAAAACTGTATGTACAGCAGAAACTGTAATGCTTAAGCCGTTTTCACACATGCGCTTTATACCGGGAAATGACCAGAAAGCGGTGTAATGCCTTCATGTGTGAAAGTTGTTTTCCGGTATAAGCCCCGTCATCGCGGACATTTCACCACTTCCTCGGTAGTGACAGCACCGGTATGCTGGCAGAGCGACTCAAGTGTGAAACGTGTCAAGTCATTTGCCGGTCCTTCTCTCATGGGCGAGGTGTACACACGTTGCTTAACGTTCACTTCCAGCGTGCATCATCTAATCATTCGCGCACATCAAAGCAAACTGGCGAAATTATCTTCTCGTCTCCTCTGCCCTACGTCCTCCTCCCCATGCCTGCTGCACAGCGCAGCGTGCAACGGTTAAATTACCTTACAGCCAATGTTAAATCATCCAAAATTAACATGAAACAATAGCAGCTGAGCTGATAAATGCCGACTTGTTCAACGAGCAACAGGTTAGCGGATGTGATAGATAACATCATTAGGCTACATTCCCAAAACGAGTGTTATTTTGTGACGAGTAAACGTTTAACGTCGGAGTTCGACAAGGAAATGCGATGCGAGGAGGCATGCGCTGCAGTCATGGGCTGCAGTGCAGAGTAGTATCCAGGCAGCGTCAAGCCAGCGTAAACACAGCTGCTCACGTTCTAGACCGGATATTGCTCCCAGAATTATTTTACAGTGGGAGCCTCACAAAAATAAGGTGGATAACGTTAAATTGTCTGACAGCTTATAGTGCAAGTCGAGCAGTTTGTGTGCTTTGCTTAATTTTGTCACGTGCATGATGCCCACCTTGTATTGCCTATGATTTTATTGACGAACTGTCCCTAATGACCACGATTGATATGATAGGGATAAAATAAGGACGATTCCCCATCCAAGTGCACACGTCACTCCCCAACCGCTCTGCAGTGCCCCCGACCCCCCTCAAATACAGGTACTTTAGCTGCTATTTTCACACATGTGATCCTCAGGTGTGAAGGGAAATTCCGGGAAATAGCCAGTCTTGATTTACAGGTAATTTCCCTGTCTGTATGTGTGAAAACAGCTTTAGAGTAGCCAGACTGGGCACATAGATCCCCAACCTAAAGGTATCAATAGGATTTTGGATACGTGAAACCGTTTTGAAATGATAAATGTCTAAACTTATATCGAAACACGCCCTGACACTAAATTGGCCATAACTCGTAAAGCGTTGGTTGAGTCCCGCGCATTCTTTGACCACATGTTGCCCATATGGCTTTACCGTAAAAGACAGACAGAAGTTTCAGTTGTACCACTAGGGGGCGCCACAGCTGCAAAAGGTTTATATCTCATAATTGGCCGGATGGATTCGTACGAAATTCGATTTCCATCATTAACCGACATGAACAAGTCAATATCTGAAATATTGTAATGAATGATTGATGTGGGCGTGGCTTATTACAACAAATCCAAATTTCCCTATTTTGTGAACTCCTCCTAGACCGTTAGGCCAAATCACCCCAACCTTTTTCTGTGTCATCTCTGGACTACCCTGATCTTAAAGTTATCAAAATTATTTGGATACGTGAAACCGTTTTGAAATGATAAATCTCTGAACTTTTAATGAAACACGCCCTGACACTAATTGTCATAACTCATTAACCGTTCATCAAACCCTGCCAGATTTTTTACCACGTGTTGAGCAGAGTTGCTTTAACTTGAGGACACACAATTTGAGAATTGTAAACCCAGGTCACCAATGTTTACACTGCAAAATGTATCACCAATGCATTTTACATGAAACAGAAGTGGGTGGGGCTTGTAATCCTGCAGTGTGACTGACAGCACTCTGAGCCAATCAGAGTTGGGCTGTGGTCAGGCTCTGTAGGCTAGCTGTACCAGGTGCACTGGATCAATCAATCAGATGAATGGAGATGGTGGTGTAGAGGAAAAGTGTTTTAACAAAAGGTTAAGGTTAAGTTTATTTCATATGGACATCACAGAGCATTGGAGATGTAACATACATATATGCGCACAACAACCAGATACACAGTGTTAAGTGTTTATAGTGGAATGCTAATTTTCAACACCTTTTCAACATCCAATTCAACCTTAAAAATCTTATATTTGAAACCTGTTGAATGAAACCTCCGAAAGCGAAATCGGTGAGTCTAAAGGGAGGTTTACACAATCTGAAATATATTTTCATTGTTATGTAAAGGGTATGAAGGTAATTTTAAGTGACAGTAATGTGTTGATGTGATTTGAAATGTATTTCTATCCTTGTGTGTTTAATGAATGCCAACTAAGAGATATTAAGAGTTTTGGCCTTAAAGGGACACTCCATGAAACAATGCTTCCAAAGATGATAGATTTATGAGCTGTAATTTCGATAACGTTATCTTATTTAACAGCAGAGAAACAAGCGCGTGCTTCCGCAATCTCGGCTCCTCCTCCCACCCAACAACAACAACTCCGTCTGACCGCACACCGCAGCAAAGACCATGGGATTTAATATCCATTGACCGCAGCAGTCTGCTAAATGAGGAAATGATCAGTCCATTGAGTACAAGCGAAAGCGAGGGTCGCTGTACTCTAAACTGCCCTGGATTAGTTTACTGGCAGTTTATCAGTCAGCTCAATTGTCTTGTCTGACAAAGCACAGACCACAGACCAGCGTTAGGTGCAAAATATGTCTGTGACCAGTCCTCAGCACAACGGGAAACACCACTATCCTCTTCCACCATCTCAAAAGGTACCACACCAAAGAGTGGCACGAAAGCATGAGTCTACGTTATCATGCTAGCGCTAGCCTCCCTGCAACTAGCCAGCAGCTAGCTAGCCCGCTGGACCCAGGAGGACATCATGGGGACCCAGGAGGACATCATGGGGACTCAGGAGGACATCATGGGGACCCAGGAGGACATCATGGGGACTCAGGAGGACATCATGGGGACCCAGGAGGACATCATGGGGACTCAGCAAGGACCGCGTGGTGTGCATCACAACAAACAGTGAAGGCAGCAGCCCTAAACAACTAGACATGACTGCAGTGTTTTGGTCACCGGCGGCTCCACCTTAACCTGACTCCGCCAGATGGGGGCGGTATTGTTCACAAATTCACAATCCTTGTGAAACAAAAATGTGAACCAACCTACATCCATCGGGCAGCGTCAGGTTAGCTCCACCTAGCCATCGCTAAGCTATTAACTCAAACATTTTGTTGTAGGCCTATGCATCTTATAATTTGTCGTGTTGCACACTTTGAACGATGACAATGAATGACGATTCAGGTGTCCATTTTCTAATGAAAGGTTCTGCAGGAAAACATGGGATATTGTTTTAGATTAACCTACCTGCCTCCTGCTGGCTAAAAGTGGTATAGAAAAAGAAAGGAAAGCAGTGAGCTCAGTTGCAGCCAATCTGTATAAATTGCAAAATAGGCTACTGTTCACTGTTCAAATAACCAAATAAATATTCAAGTAAGAAGTAACACCAGAAAATATATTATCTTATTTGCAGTGTTAAGATATTCTAGAATATAATCTTTTATTTCTTCATGGGGTTGGTGGAGTCCTTGGTAGACCTTGTTGATGAGGCTGATGGCAGTTGGGAAGAAGCTGTTCTTGTTGTCGAGAGGTTCTGGTGTTGACGGACCTCAGTCTCTTGCCGAGGGGGAGTGTTTTGAAGTTTGTGGCCGGGGTGGGAGGGGTCGGCCATGATCTTACGAGACCGCTTCAGTGTCCTGGCTGTGTGCAGATCCTGAAGGGATGGCAGGTTGCATCCGATCACCTTCTCAGCACAGCAGATGATGTGCTGAAGTCTGTTGATGTCTTTTTGAGTGGCAGCAGCGTACCAGACGCTGATGGAGGAGGTGAGGATGGACTCAACGATGGAGGTGTAGAAGTGCACCATCGTGGCCTTTGGCACTTCTGCTGCATGAAGTTCATCCTCTGCTGTGCCTTCTTGGTGAGAGCTCTGATGTTGAGCTCCCATTTCAGTCCTGGCTGATGATAATTGATTGGATTTATATAGCGCCTTTCCAGACAGTCAAAGCGCTTCACATATCAGAGCAGGGAGGGGGAGGGAACTCAACTCATCCACCGACCGATGTTTAGCACCCACCTGGGTGATGCGCGGCAGCCAGTTTGCGCCAGAACGCTCACCACACATCAGCCTATCACGGTGGAGAGTTGAGGACTGAATGTGCCAATTAAGTCATGAGGGATGATTAGGTGACCATGATTGAAGGAACGCCTATTTGGGAATTTAGCCAGGGCACCGGGGTTACACCCCTACTCTTGTGAAGAGGGAGATGCTTGCTTGCTTGCTTGTCTATATCTTGTTGTTGGAGCAATTTAACAATGACAATAAATATACTTGAACTTGAACTTGAACTTGAAGAGTGCGGAGGGATCTTTTAATGACCACAGAGAGTCAGGACCTCGGTTAAAAGTCTCATCCGAAGGACGGTGCTCACTCACAGGACAGAGTCTCTGTCTCTGCCCTGGGGCATTGGGGAGATTATTCATCAGAGACCTTTCGGACCAGAGGGGAAGCGCACCTCCTACTGGTCCTCCAACACCACTTCCAGCAACAGTCTCCCATCCAAGGAGTATCCTAGGCCAGAGCTGCTTAGCTTCCCCAGGTGATGATAGATCCCAGGAAGCGGAAGGACTCCACAGTGTTGACTGGGTGATGGGGGAAGGTGGGGCTGTGTTCCTCCTGTAGTCCACAATCATCTCCACTGTCTTTTGAGCGTTTAACATCAGGTTGTGTTTGACTGCACCAAGTCACCAGATGGTCAACCTCCTGCCTGTATTCAGACTCGTCTCCATCTGAGATGACCCCTAGGGTGGCGTCATCTGCAAACTTCAGGAGCTTGACGGACCAGCGGTGACTGGAGGTGCAGCTGTTGGTTGTACAGTCTGAAGAAGTACGAGGAAAGAACGGCACCCTGGGTGGCACCGGTGCTGATAGACCAAAAGTCAGTTATATGCTGTCTTGTAGGGGTGTGCCGATTAATCGTTTTTTAGATGCATCGCGATGAGTCACGTGACGATTAAAATCGATTCACAATGTTCCATTATCGATTTGCAAAAAATTGCAATTTATTTATTTTTTTGCAATTTTTTTTGCAATTTTTTTTTTGCTTTATTTGCAAAAAATACGGTATTTCGCCTGGAAAGCAGTTCCTTAACTGTAAAACGAGACCAAAACCGAAGTACTGGAAACTGGAATCACTGAAGAAAGCATGCAGGGTGGCTGTAACATGTGATGCGTGGACTTCAGTCGCAACTGAAGATAATGGAGGTACATTTGTTTGTTCACTTTAATTAATGGATACTGACAAATATACCTTGCTTAAAAATAATCCTGTTTGGTGAAAAAGATGCATCGAAAATCGTGATTAATCGTAATAATCGTAATAATCGTTTAATAATCGAATCGTAGCACCCTTAATCGTAATCGAATCGAATCGTGAGGTGCCTAAGGTGGCACACCCCTACTGTCTTGTGTCTGTCTGTTCTTTTATGTGAAACATTTCTATGCTTGTATGAAACGTATGTTGCTGTCTTGGCTAGGACTGATCCCTTGCAAAAGAGATTCTTGAATCTCAAAGAGAATATTCCTGGTTAAAATAAAGGTTATTATTACAAGATATCTGATGGCAAATCCCCACATACCTTAAGGTTCCAGCTGCAGGTTACAGAGAGAGAGGACAGTCTGGCTATAAATAGTTGGATGTAATGTGTGAAGCCCTCTCTCTCTCTGAAGTTTGGCTGACAGCTGAGAGCTAGCTTAAGTGCTACACACAGGCTTAGCAGCTCTGTCAACCGGTCAGCGAGCGGCTGACCCTGAAGCCAGAGATGGGGACTTGGGACTTGAGCGACTCAGTGACTTGAGACTCATCCTCAAAAGACTTGAGACTTGCCTTGGACTCGAGATTTGGCACTTGTGAACAATCTTTATTTTATTAAGGAAATGTCTACTAATAACAATGCCATCTAATCAATGCTGATACTGCATGCTATAATCCTATCATAAGAATGCAGTGTGTGTGTCAAGTCAAGTCAAGTCAAATTTTATTTATATAGCACCTTTCATACACAAAGGCAATTCAAGGTGCTTTACAAAAAAATAATCGAAAAAACAAGCAGCAAAGCAATGCACATATAAAAAACACAGCCGACAGTTTTAGTTAAAATATATACTCAAATTAACAAACATGAAACATTATTTCTGTTTTAAATAAGTTACAAGGCATTCTTCAGTATTATTATTACATGCACAGTCCATTTGTTGGAAGTGTACAGGAATCTTTTTTTTTTAAATTACAGGCCGAGAGAGGCAGTAGTTTAGTAGCAGTTAAAAGCAAGAGTAAACATAAAGGTCTTTAGCTTGGATTTAAAAATAGGCAGAGTAGGGGCAGATCTAATGTGTTCAGGGAGTTTGTTCCAGTTATGAGAGGCATAGTGGGAGAACGTGGCTTCACCATGTTTTGATTTGGTCCTCGGGACAATTAGTAGACCAGTGCCTGAAGATCTCAGGGATCTGGATGGTTCATAGTGTAGAAGCATTTCAGAGATGTAGTGTGGGCCTGACCCGTTGAGAGATTTGTAAACTATTAGCAGAATTTTAAAGTCTATTCTAAGATTTACTGGCAGCCAATGCAGGGATTTGAGAACTGGTGTAATGTGTTCAGCTTTCTTGGTTCTTGTTAGAACTCTAGCAGCCGCATTCTGAATGAGCTGTAGTTGTTTAATAGCTTTTTTGGGAAGACCATTGAAAAGACTGTTGCAGTAGTCTAGCCTGCTAGAAATGAAAGCATGAATGTGTGTGTGTGTGTGCGTGTGTGTGTGTGTGTGTGTGTGTGTGTGTGTGTGTGTGTGTGTGTGTGTGTGTGTTAGGGCTGTCAATCTCCCTCTATAATCAAATTCGAATTTCAGTGCTTTATACATTTTAATATTCGAATTATATTCGAATATTTTAATTAATTTTTAATTGAATTAAAAAAAAAAAAAAAAAAAATTTGGTCTGAGTGAATTGTTGTCTTCTCTTATGTTGTGTTCTGATTCTAAATATAGCTGAATCTTTGGGTTTGACCAAGTAAAACTTTTTCTAAGCATTTTACCAAATGTAGATGGAAAAGTGAATGGTGGATGAATATTCAAAATAATATTACCGGTAGGCTTATCACAAATAGTCCAGCAATGATGTTTATTTAAGAAAACATGTTCCTTGTACAATGTACATACATTCATTGCATTAGAAAATAGGTCAGATAACCAGAGCTTAGTTAATATTCATCAGTGATGTATTGGTGCTGTCTGAAATGCTAAAATAAAATAATTGATAATAAAAAAAGACACAGCCTTTGTTTGAGCTCCTTATCAATAAACAAATAAGTAAACTTTGCCAAAACAACAATGAGCCATGAACAACAAAAAAATCTGTCACGTATTGCACTTAAGAGCTACAGGTTTACATTCAGTATAGCAGCTTCAACAGTCAACTTCAGTTAACAATGAATGAACATACATTTTAAGAGCTACAGGTAGGTTTACATCAGTATAGCAGCTTCCAACAGTCAACTTCAGTTAACACTCTTTTCTTCAAGTATGTTGTCAGAACTTGTCACTGTTCTAGTGTTCTTAAAAAAAAAAAATTAAAAAAAAAAAAAAAATTAAAAAAAAAAAATATTCGTTTTTAACACATTGAGTGCCAGCCATTTTTTCATCCTGTAGGTAAGTTGTGCCAGGTTTTTTTTTGAGGATTCTGGCTCATTTTACAAGAGCCGAGGATTATTTTCTGTTAAGAATTCATGAACACCAATCATCTAAAAATAACTAATAGAATGTGTGCTTTCTCTGTCTAAAAGAGTTAGTTTGCAGAGTTAGTAGTTATGTAGATATTAGCCGTTGAGTACAGCATGGTTTCAGCGTCTGGAAATTTATTCAGAGATAAATGGCTTTTTGTGAAATTCGACAGAACAGTCACTTTAACCATTCATTTTTGGCATCAGTAAGACCGTCAGACATTCTAAACAATAGTTTTGAACAGTAATTTCCTCCATAACAACAGGAAACACCCCTCTCATTCAAACTCCTCCCTCCGTGTGTCTTCTCCTCCTTCCTCCTGGCTCTACAGCGGGCGTGTCAGAAGCGCGTTGCTGCTGCCTGCCTGCCTGCCTGCGTGCCTGCCTGCATGCTTGCCTGCGTGCGGACGCTCCTTGTGCGAGTCAAGATGGGCCGGGGAATGCGTGGGCGATGGGCAGATGTTGATTCTGGCCTTTCTGAGGTGTTTCAAAGTGTGTTTCACCTATAATCTATTTTGCAAATCGCTCTCCGCTCTCTGTGTGCGGCTGCCTGCGCGGCCGCTCTCGGGCAAGACAAGTGTGGAATGGATTACTGTAAAATCGCCTCGCCATTTCCTTGAATGGCTTGCTCCCGCGGCAGTTTTTTCTTTGATTTCGCTCGTCTGGGGGAGCACTGTCAACACTTAGTGGGTCGGTAAAATAGATTATACACATTCTCTTGCTCCAATAGTGATCTCGAAGATGTAAAAGTTGTTGATTGATGTCCCACCGTCAAAAAAAAAAAATGTTTATGTAAGACGAGTTATTTCGGCTCTGGCACTCAAGCGTTGGATTATGTAAGACGAATTATCTCGGCTATGGCACTTAACGTGTTAAAAAATAATAATAATCGAATTTCGTTCATAATTATTAAATTTGAATAATATTCGAATATCAAAATTCGTTTCAACAGCCCTAGTGTGTGTGTGCGTGTGTGTGTGTGTGTGTGTGTGTGTGTGCGTGCGCGTGTGCGTGTCAGTGGCGTAGGCAGAAATTCAATTATAGGTGGGCCTGGATAAAATTGGTGGGCCACAGACAATCCATAACATCTAGCAAAATTTCTGGATGTCATGAAGTCGTCATGCATTAGACTCTGGAGATGATGTGCCCTGCGTTTTTAAGCTACAAAACCATTAGCTAGCAAGGCAGCAGCAAGTTTGCCTCTAGAAAACAAACAATGGGCTACATGCACAACTCCACTACTTCCTGAAATTAGTACAGCTTCTTTATTTCCTGTCATCACTATTGGATGAACTGATTTAATGTCAGGTGTGCTGCAGTCACAACAATGATCAGGCACACCTGATTAATCAGTTCATCCAATAGTGTAGGACAGGAAATAAAGAAGCTGTACTAATTTCAGGAAGTAAAGGAGTTGTGCATGTAGTCTATTATGCGCATTTGGGCAGCGCTGCATTGTGGTAGATTTCCGATGCAAACATCACACAGGAAATGAAATGTAACGTTGAATCACACAAATAAACAGAGTAGACAAAGACTGCAAACCACCTGGGCCAGGGCAAGAAGTGGGCGGGCCTGTGCCTACCCGGGCCCGCCCATAGAAACGCCCCTGGTGGTGCGTGTGTGTGTGCGCGTGCGTGTGAGTGAGAGTAAGAGAGCAGAATTGTGTTCGGCCACACAGCTATGCCATTTGCCAGGTCGCCATTGTAAATAAGAATTTGTTCTTAATGACTTGCCTGGTTAAATAAAGGTAACAAAAAATCTACGTGTGATCACGCTGAATCTTTCGGGAAGTGTAAAGAGCACCGCCCTGCTGGTGACCTAACGACGCCAGATTTTTCTTATTAGGTCATAGGGCCGACTGAATGGGCAAAAATGGCTAATTAGTGGACAAAATGACTCGAGGCGGGTTCAGCACCACGGAGAGCTCCAGAGTGGAGGAGCACACAGCTGAACGGAGTTGGAATCAGGAAGGGACATGGACTATGAAACCCCTCTGGGGAGAGAGAGGAGAGAGGCTGCATGCCAACTCTGTGAGTGAGGCCTGACTAGATGGTCACACAGGGACGGGTATAAGATAACGCTAGTGCTAATAGATAAAGGAGTGAGGATAACAATGTACATGATTTAGGGATGTTCATTTTGAAAAATTTCCATAATCGAAAATCGGGAAAATTAACGATCAATTATCGATTAATCGATTATCGATAGCGTAATAATAATAATAATAATAATAATAATAATAATAATAATAATATATATTTTTATTTTTTATTTTTTTTACTCTGGTCTGGTAATAACGTTGCGTGTTCTCGGCCAGCTATAATGGCGATGCCGCTGTGTAGTAAGAATATCAGACACTAGCGCTGTGGCCAGGTAAACAAACATGTTACATGTCAGGTTACATGATGTAAGGCAATCGGCGTCTTCCAGCTTAGCTGACAGCACAAGAGTCAAATCAACAGGCCTGAGCCTCACTGAGGTCCGCAGACCGCTGGGTGCGTTTGTTTGTGTCCCCGGCGCATGCCGGTGTGAATTCCCCATGTTTAAAACAGTTTTGTTGGCACAAAGGCCCGTGCCCAGCCAGAAAACTAGAGACTATATGAAGCTCCACCTCACGTTAGTCGGCTGTGCAATGGAGTGGGGCGAGGAGGAACGAATTCCACCCAAACCTAGTCTGCAAAAAAAATTAATAATAATAATAATAAATAATAAGAATAAGAATAATTGATCCAAATTCCACATGATCGATTCAATTCCTTAACGATCAATTATCGATTTTCGATAATTGATGAACATCCTAACATGATTTGATATCCTTGGTTCCTTAGTTTAGCTTTAGCTATTATGCAGTGTTCTAAGCAGACCGGATGGCATGCAGCAGATGATAGAACACTCATCCATAAGAGAGACTTGACTTAGACTTGCCCCTCAAAGACTTGAGACTTGACTTACAGTTTCATTTCAGCTTCCTTGTTAACAGGCGAGACCTGATCACACCAGCTGCACGCCACGTCACGCTGAAGCTACGCTGCACACGTGCTGCAGCCATACTGTCTCAGCTTCTGTTGTATCTTTCAAGCGTGTAGCGCACTGCACTGGAGTAGCCAGGCATGGGGTAGGGCAGCGCCGGGGGAGGTGTGAACCAAACCGTTTCTGGTGTGAGTGACGAGGCTCCTGCTCAACGCTTCCGTCAACGTGGATTCTAGCTCAAAGACTTGACACTTGACTTGGACTTGTAAAAAAATGACTTGCAAACATCTCTGCCCGAAGCTAACGCTAACCAAGCTGAACACTTACAAAACAAAAGTACAGTAAGCCACCTGAGACTGTAACTAGGGCTGAGCAATTTTGGAAAAAGGGAATGAGGGACCTGTTGGAAAAAAAATACTTTTATTAAAGTTCATCAATTTGTCAGATTCACTCTTCCTCCTCTTCTGTGTGTGTGTGCGCGTGTGTGTGTGTGTGTGTGTGTGTGTGTGTGTGTGTGTGTGTGTGTGTGTGTGTGTGTGTGTGCTTCTTAGCAGATACAGCTTCTTCTCACAGTTCCTCTGTTCTCCACCTTCAACTTGTGTATTCAAGTAAAAGTAAAAAAGTACAGGCTCTGAAATGTAATAAAGTATCAAAGTAAGAAGTATTTTTACCAGCTGTTTCTGTGCAAAGCTGCCTGAAACTCACGTCATATTAATATAATCCGAAGACTATTAAACTCACAAGACCCCCTGAAAACATGTTTTAAGATGTATAAAGACTATACTTTGATTAATAATTAATTTGTGTGATATGTTTTTTCTACAAAAAAAGGTGCACATAACGCGTGAAAGCTGAAACGTGAAAACGATACATCGTTTTTTTTGTCTGTTATGCATTAAAACTAAAGTAACGGGCCCGTTTTGAAAATGTAAGGAGTAGAAAGTACAGGTATTTGTGTAAAAAAAGGGGGGAGTAAAAGTACAAAATAAATCCAGTACAGATGGGTGAAATAAAACCCTACTTAAGTGCAGCAAAGTATTTGTAGTTAGACAGACATGGATGTGCAGTTAGACTGCAGCTGACTTGTTGGCAGTTGATCTGATACTGAGACAAACTGAACCATCAAAACTTTCAGCACACTGTGACCTTAATCACATCATTTGTGCGTTGTATAGTGATGTGTGTGTGTGTGTGTGTGTGTGTGTGTGTGTGTGTGTTTGCTTGCGTGTGTGTGCGCACGCGCGTGTGTGTGTGCGCACGTGTGTGTGTGTGTGTGTGTGTGTAAACTGAAAAGCACTGAAACTGCTCCTCTCTAATCTGATCCTGTCCTAATATTTACCCCACTTGCCCAAAACACCTCCACACTGAGGGGAACCAGACACACAAGCGCGCGCACAGACACACACACACACACACACACACACACACACACACACACACACACACACACACATACACACACACACACACACACACACACACACACACACACACACACACACACACACACACCCACACACACAGACACACACACACACACACAGACACACACACACACACACACACGCATGCACGCCGTCAGAGATGGGAACTCGTATTGGGCACTCAAGTCGCACAAACCCTATTGTCTTCGCGTCCTGTAACTGTTGCTCCTGTCAAATTGACCAGGTTTTTGTTTGAGTGATTATGAAGCATAAACTATACATAATCACCCATTTCTTTCTAGCCCACCACACTATTAACACAATTTGTATTCTTCCTATTGGAATTTTTGGTCAATATACCTCATTTACATGTGAATCTACCTGTTTTTGAGTTAAAGCAGCTACGAGCAAGATTTTCGATTGTTATTAAACAGTCTAAATTTAATATTGATGCATCACATCTGACCTCTAATAGTAGACGAGACCAACGCCGAGTAGTCTCGCTTGAACCCCGAGTGAATCGGCCAATGTTGTCTTGATGATTAGTCTGTCTGCGGCCGGGGCAGATCAGGAAGTGAAATGAAATGGTTTGCGGCAGCCACTTCGGCCATAACCACAAAATAACAAAATTACTTCCAAACAAACTGTCAGAATATAACGAGAGATGTTCGCGAGAGTAGCGAGCCCCTGCATGGCGTTCTCCGTGTTTATGGTCTGTTGCTAGGCAGAGCGAAACGGTTGAAGGCAGGCAGCTGCCGTAAACCGTTTCGTTTCACTTCCGGGTTTATCCGGCCCGCCGGTAGACAGACACAGACTCTATAATCATCAAGAGAGCAATCTCCGATTCACACGGCTTTGGTCTCAGCTTCTATTATAGGTAAGATGTGATGCATCAATATTATAATTATAGAGGGTATGCATGTGATGTCACAGAGGCAGAAGTCACTGTGGGGTCACGCCCACTGAGTCACAGCAAGACTGAGCTTGAATGCAGTAATCAGCCTAGATAACTGACACCTGCTGCTCAGGGAGGAACTTGACACTCATTTTGACACTCATTCCTGATTGAGGGGGCGTGTTCCAGTGGGTGTGCATACCCTCTATACTGTTTAATAACAATCGAAAATCTTGCTCGTAGCTGCTTTAAAGTGATAATACGGAAGATTTCAGTTTTCTTGTCTCTCACAACACCAATGGCCATGAGCCGTAAATGCAAATGAGATCCACACAGTGGCGCATATGTTAGTTAGTTAGTTTTAACTAACTAACTAACATATGTCCATGCACAGTGGCGCATATGTGACGTGAAGGTTTTTTTCTTCTTCTTCTTAATACGTTCAAGTTGGCCAGTGGGGGGCGGTAATGCAACGCTTGGACACCAACCGCGCACACATCTCAAAAGAAGAAGAAGTTGCTCAGCGGACCCCACTGGACATTGCTATGACACCTGGGCGGCTGGGCGGGTTGTGTGTGGGGGGGGGGGGGGGGGCTTGACTGCTGCGTAGGCGGGCGCAGGGTGTGTTCTGCCCAAATCCCCAGTGGGATCATGATAACGCGGAAACAACAGCAACTTGCTCCGACTCCGCCTACCCTCTCTGGCGGGTGCTGGGTGATGGGAAACACTTCAAGAACTGTGCAACACTCTTTTTGTTTTTTTGTTTGGGGGGCGGGGCAAGTGTCGCCACAGACACAAGGGGCTCTATCTTCTCTATCTTGAGCTGCGCCACCAAACGTCTGGGAATTTCACTGTCAGAAACTGTCTGTCAGAGCCCGGCGAGAACGGCCGGCAGCAGACACGCCTACATTTATTATTAGAATTTTATTTGGTAGCGGCAATGCCATTTATCATAGTCCTAACACAGAGCATGAAGCTGATATGCTCCAAACAAAATTTATAGCTGTGGTTTATTTTACAATAATGTTTCCTACCCGGAAGTGGTCCGCTTGCTACTGTGAGTCATCAGCAGGCTCTGTAACGTTAGCCTCGGGAGTCGGGCTTATCGCTGGGGGAAAGACCTCTAGCCGCCGGGGCCGGATGAAACACGTCCTATTAACAGGTTATGTTTGTTTCTAAGTGATTCATATGTTTCTCCGCAAATGCGACGATGTTTTGCGAGACACCGGTTCTGCATGAGAACTGCCCCCAGAAAGCAGGCCCGCCCACAACACTCATGATTGGTTCTCCGATGCAAGGCTTCCAACAGCGCCACCTAACGTTATGCAAAGATTTAAATAGTAATATTCTCAGTCTTACAGGAGTGAAACGGATTAAGACTGAGGGCTGAGTCTAGTTTGCGCATGCCTTAAGGCACGGAAGATAGCAGTCCACCTTGCGTCGTCCACCAGGTGTTCTGCCGAGTTTTGCTCCCCCGCCCAGCAGCAAAAAAAAGCATCCCCACCTCACGGGAGCATACTTGTAATGATTTATACAGAAATGTAACTGTTTAAAAGTGATATAATTGTCTGGTAGACGTGACCTCCCTGATTTCTAAGTTAAAACAGCCCCGAAATATGTTGGGGATGCAATTCTCGGCCGGCATGCGGAAAGGTTCACAGCACGTGTTGCAGACGCAAATTAGAGCCGTGCCAAAATCATCTGCACCCCAAAATGCCTGCCCTGCGCAAACGGGATTTGGGCGGGCTTAACTACCAGAATTATTCACAGGCGTGGCCAGCCAATGCTGGGCATTAGGTCAATCAAAACCAATCAGATTCCTGTCTCGCAATGGCTGTTTGCGCGAAGCATGCAATATGCTGTAATTCTCTCCATGCGTAATAGAGTGTACTCACTCGTGTGAGGACAGAGAGAGCTTATTGACAGATCGTCTGTGGTGCCAACGACCCTTCGGGTAAATAGCCTATGTCCATTGTCCAACAAGTCCAACAAGTTTTCTCAATTCATTTCCCTCTTTGTGATGTGATAAAAGTTTCTCAGTGAGTTATAGTTGATTGCCTCACCGAATTATCTGCTAATACCCAATTTTAGCAGCAGAATTTGATGTCCTGGGGTGGCACGTCCGTGTGTAATGACGTTTCTGCGCTGCACAGAGATTATGGTGCGCTCAAGCACAACGACTGTTTTAGCGGCTAAGAGGTCCTTTTCAAAGCTCTTAGCGCAAAGTAATTGCGCGCTGCTGACGATAGGGTAACGCCATCTATCCCCACATTTTAGCGCTGAAACGCCTGCTTCGGCATGGGGCAGCCAATGCCCAGTACAATTATCACAGGCATGCGCTTGTGTCCGCCCCCAATTTGCATTACGCTAAATTAGCACTTTTGGGAAGATAGAGCCCAAGCTCATAACTGTTGCAATACAAACAGTTGCACAGGCTTTCATCAATGGGCCATAGGCTCAATCACCATTGTGTTACTCAGTCGGCGATATATAGTGACTTTACAGACATTTATTTACATGAAAATCCTCTGTATTATCACTTAAAAAAACCTCGTATTGTCCTCAAAATCAAACTGATTGTTTGTTTGTTTTGTTTTTTTGGGGGGATTCTCACAGTTCTCTGCATAGATCTGAGTGTGATAGAAGCTCTCTCTGTGCGTATAGATCTGAGTGTGAAGCTGTGTTCACACCGAGATATTTATTTTTCTCTCTGTCGCTTGATTCAACCCTTTGGAATCGCTCTGTCGCTCTGTTTAAATCGCTCATCAACAGGCACACGATTTGACGGACATGTGGGGGCTATAACGTTACGCAATGTCATGATGTTTGTCCACTAGGAGCCACCGTCATTGTTTACAAGCTAAGCCTATCAGCGTGCTCCTAATGCGAGCGAATATACGCTCAATCGCTCGTTTGCATTGACTTTGTATGTAAACTCGATGCCAGCGAAAAACTTTAATAGGTCGGTGTGAACGCAGCTTTATAGATGCTCTCTCTCTGTGTGTGTATAGATCTGTGTGTGATAGAAGCTCTCTCTCTCTGTGTGGGTATAGATCTGTGTGTGATAGATCAGCAGCTGTGTGGTGATGAGAGCTCCTTGCTGAGTTTCGAGGCGATCTGCAGCATCCACAGGCTGATGGACGACGACGCCGACGGCAGCGTGGACACGACCGAGACCCACGACGTGAGACACGCGCACGCACGCACACACACGCACACACACACACACACACACACACACACGCACGCACACACACACACGCACACACACACACACACACACACACACACACACACACACACACACACACACACACACACACACACACATACAGTACAGAGGCGAAGTAAGAGGACAAGCAAACCAGGCAGGTGCTTGAAACCCCGGCCACTAGGGGGCCCCCTACAGGCAGCCAAAATGTACTCCACAGAAATGACCGCAACCCCCTCCCCTTATACAACCAATGGACGATTTGCAATGACATGACATCACAGTAGGAAACCTCCCTTGCGGGGCCCCATCTCATCCACCTTGCCTTCCACCACGTGAAAGACACTTTCAGCCTGCACCCTGCACTGCACGGCGAAAGTGAAAGTAAGAAAGACGCCGTCAGAAAGATAGTTCGCTCTGCACTTCCACTGCAAATTGCAAATCGATTGAGAAGGACAAATCCCCCCCCCAGTATTTAAGCCTGATAAAATGTGGCCCTCCCAATAAATTGATGTGAAAAAAATCAGAAAACATATTTCCTGCTCCGTGCACTCTAGGGAAGAGACGAGCAAGGAACTAACGATTCTATCGTGTGTGTGTCTATTGGTGTCATGGTAAGCAATACGTCCACTAGTGGACAGTAGAGAGTAGAGGTCTTCGGGTATGCCCGACCCGCCGAATACCCGAGGTTCCGACCCGGACCCGGCCGGTGTGGGTCCATTCAAAAGAAGTGCCTCCTCCGGGTCTGGGTCGGTTCCGGTAGCGATTGTCACGGGTCTCGGGGCTCTGACATTGAAATGCCGGGTCCAATAAGACCCGAGTGGACCCGGCGATCAGCGCTGATCACGAGAGAAACGCATCAAAACAGCACACGTGAGGCTTGTTGTCACAAACTGCAAGTAAATCCATAGAGAAAAATAACTAGCAAAAAGCGTTCCCATCTGCAATGAAAATGACTTCCTCGTTTACATGAGGCGCATGTGACCACATGCGTACACATGCGCACACATGCGCCTCAGGCAAACGAGGAAGTGATTTTCGTTGCAGAGAGGTAACCCTCTTGCTGGCTCCTCTCGCTATGGATTTAATTGAAGATGACTGTTTCCCGTACTTTTGGATTATTATTCGATGATCGCATGCAACATTGATTGATTGATTGATTGATTGATTGGTGTGCCATGGGCCTTAGCTGTAATATAACGACCACACCACGGCCTGTGCTGAGCTATGGCTTCATTGCTCACCGCACACCACACGTTGTCAAATCAGCTTTATTTGAATTGACGTGGTCAAGTTTGACTCAGTTGACTCTGTAATGTACCAGTTCCTCAGGGAGAATCTGGAGTACCAGGACCCTAACAAGCACAGCAACAACAAACACAGCAGCTTCCACAGAGCTGACCTGCTGATCAGCGTGGAGGACCTGTGGAGCTTCTGGAAGACCTCTGAAGGTGAGGATGGGCCCCGACCGGTACTGGACCTTTTGGGGCCGATGCCGATATTACTCCCTAATAGGGAGTAAAAAAAAATATGTAAAAACGAAATCCTCTTTTACGATTTGATTTTCCAATTCAACAGAACAATATTTATGAAAAATAGAAAAGTAGCTGGGCAGTGGGCCCTACTACAAAAACCAAAGGCACTCAGTCTCCAAGTTAAAAAGCCTTTATTTAGGAATGGCTTAACCCAACGCGTGTCGGCAGTACATCTGCCTTCACACCTACCTACCCCTGATGAAGGCACGCGTTGGGTTAAGCGTTGGGTTTTCATGGACAAGAACCCCACCTCCGAACGAGCACCTCTCCACTTTGATCACACATTTTTCGAAGCCAAGCAGCGTTCTTCTTTTTTCTACTTTTCCTACAGAACAATATCTATATTTAGAAAGGTTTCTTTATTTAGAGAAATGTCACTAATGTAGTGATTAAACTCTTGAGTTATATAAGCGAGAGGGAGAGAGACAGAGAGACTACAGAGAGAGAGAGGGATGGACTACAGAGAGAGAGGGAGGGACTACATAGAGAGAGAGACTACAGTATAACAGCTGTTGCCGGCTCTTCAAATGTTGACTTGAACAAATTAGTCCGCAAATTGGTCCAGCATGAACTCTGTGTGTGTGTGTGTGTGTGTGTGTGCGTGCGTGCGTGCGTGTGTGTGTGTGTGCGTGTGCGTGCGTGTGCGTGCGTGTGTGTGTGTGTGTGTGTCTGTGTGCGTGTGTGCGTGCGTGTGTGTGTGTGTGTGTGTGTGTGTGCAGTGTATAACTGGACACAGCAGCAGGTGGAGGACTGGCTGTGTGTGTATGTGGAGCTGCCTCAGTACACATACAGCTTCAGGAGACATGGGTTGGACGGCAAGGCCTTACCCAGGTACACACACATGCACGCACGTACACACACACACACACACACACACACACGCACAGTACACACACACACACACACGCACATCCAAGTCAAGTCAAGTCAAGTCAAATTTTATTTATATAGCACCTTTCATACACAAAGGCAATTCAAGGTGCTTTACAAAAAAATAATCGAAAAAACAAGCAGCAAAGCAATGCACATATAAAAAACACATAAAAAACACAGCCGACAGTTTTAGTTAAAATATATACTCAAATTAACAAACATGAAACATTATTTCTGTTTTAAATAAGTTACAAGGCACTCTTCAGTATTATTATTACATGTACAGTCCATTTGTTGGAAATGTACAGGAAAAATCTTTTTAAAATTACAGGCCGAGAGAGGCAGTAGTTTAGTAGCAGTTAAAAGCAAGAGTAAACATAAAGGTCTTTAGCTTGGATTTAAAAATAGGCAGAGTAGGGGCAGATCTAATGTGTTCAGGGAGTTTGTTCCAGTTATGAGAGGCATAGTGGGAGAACGCGGCTTCACCATGTTTAGATTTGGTCCTTGGGACAATTAGTAGACCAGTGCCTGAAGATCTCAGGGATCTGGATGGTTCATAGTGTAGAAGCATTTCAGAGATGTAGTGTGGGCCTGACCCGTTGAGAGATTTGTAAACTATTAGCAGAATTTTAAAGTCTATTCTAAGATTTACTGGCAGCCAATGCAGGGATTTGAGAACTGGTGTAATGTGTTCAGCTTTCTTGGTTCTTGTTAGAACTCTAGCAGCCGCATTCTGAATGAGCTGAAGTTGTTTAACAGCTTTTTTGGGAAGACCATTGAAAAGACTGTTGCAGTAGTCTAGCCTGCTAGAAATGAAAGCATGAATTAGTTTTTCAAGATCTTGTTTGGACATATAGCCTCTAATCCTTGCTATATTTTTTAGATGATAGAAGGCAGATTTTCTTATAAGCTTGATGTGGGAGTTGAAATTTAGATCAGAGTCAATAATAATGCCAAGATTTTTTACCTGGTCCTTTGGCTTCAGAGATAGGGATTCGAGGTGAGCAGTAACTTTGAGCCTATCTTCTTTTTTGCCGAAGACAATTATCTCTGTTTTGTCTTTATTAAGTTGGAGAAAATTCTGGCACATCCAATCATTAATTTGCGCAAGGCACTGACACAGTGACTCTATGGGGGCATAGTCATCCGATGAGAGGGCTATGTAGAGTTGGGTGTCATCTGCATAGCTATGATAAGCTATTTTGTTTTTTTGCATAATTAGGCCCAGAGAGAGCATATAAAGGTTAAACAGGACAGGACCTAAAATTGATCCTTGGGGTACCCCACATGTCATTTTGGTTTGGTCAGATGTGTAGTTGCCAATGGAGACAAAGTAGTTCCTGTCTTGCAGATAAGATCTGAACCACTCTAGGACCGTGCCGGAAAGCCCGACCCAGTTTTCCAGTCTGTCCAATAGAATTTCGTGGTCAACCGTATCAAAGGCAGCGCTGAGGTCTAGTAACACTAAGATTGAGATTTTACCTGAATCAGTGTTCATTCGGATGTCATTTATAACTCTGATAAGCGCAGTTTCGGTGCTATGATGGGGTCGGAAGCCTGATTGGAAAGGATCTAGGAGGTCATTGGAGGATAGAAAGGTATTGAGTTGTTGGTAGACAGTTTTTTCGAGTATTTTGCTAATAAAGGGAAGATTTGATATTGGTCTGTAATTGCTGATTATAGAGGGGTCGAGGCTACGCTTCTTTAGCAAGGGCTTAACAACTGCAGTTTTTAGAGATTTTGGGAAAATGCCTGTAAGAAGAGAGGTATTAATTATCTTCAGTATGTCGGTCGCCAGGCAACTGTAGACATTTTTTAGAAAGCTTGTTGGCAGGGTGTCTAGGCAACACGATGAGGATTTAAGGCCTCGTATCGTTTCTTCTAGTTTCTTGTGGTCAATGACATTGAACTGAGTCATGTTAATTAAGCACCTATTCTGTGGGTGCGGCGGAGCCACATTTGTTCTTGATGTGGAAATAGTTAGTCTGATATTTATAATTTTATCCCTAAAGAAGGTCGCAAATTCATTGCATTTGACATTGGATAGAAGATCAGGGGCAATTTGTGGGGGGGGGTTTGTCAGCCTGTCAACAGTGGCAAAAAGAGTGCGAGCGTCATTGGTGTTTTTGCTGATAATGTCGGAGAAGAAGAATTTTCTGGAATTTTTTAGTTCCTGGTTGTAGGAGTGAAGACTATTTTTATAGATGTCATAATCGATGTGAAGTTTAGTTTTCCGCCATTTGCGCTCGGCTTTCCTACAATCTCTTTTTTTGTTATTTACAGAGGGAGCGTTTCTCCATGGTGCTTTTTTCTTACCGGAGATTAGTTTAGATCTAATGGGAGCTACAGCATCAATAGCCTTTAGGGTTTTAGAATTGAAGTTATCTAGGAGATCATTGACAGAGGCTGAGGAGAGGGAAGGGGCCAGCGAGAAAGCCTCCATGAACCGTGTGCTAGTACTCTCGTTGATGTAACGCTTTTTGATGGTTTTTGACCGAGTAAGAGCGATAGGGGTGATCTTGAGTTCAAGAAAAATACAGAGATGGTCGGACAGAGCAACATCACTAGCTGAAAGAAACGATGACTCAAAGCCCTTGGTGATAAATAAATCTAGGGTATGGCCTCGATTGTGAGTGGGCCCAGAGACATGTTGTAACAGGTCAAAAGTGTCAAGGAGGTTATTCAATTCTTTAGCATTATTATCATTGGGGTTGTCAATATGAATATTAAAATCTCCTGCAATAGTTAAACAGTCATGTTCTATGGAGATTATAGAAAGGAGTTCTGAAAATTCATCAAAAAAACTACTAGAGTACTTAGGTGGTCTGTATATAATCAGTAGTAAAATAGAGGGAGAGCACTTCAGAACAGCGGCCAGATATTCAAATGATGAAAAGTCGCCAAACGATACCTGCTTGCATTGAAAAGCATCAGAGAAAATAATAGCTACTCCTCCCCCTTTCTTACCGACTCTGGGGGCGTCAATGTAGTTAAAGTTAGGTGGGGCTGACTCATTAAGAACATATTCCCTGTTGTTTAGATCAAGCCAGGTCTCTGTGAGGAACATGAGGTCCAGTTTATGACTCGTAATCAGATCGTTTATTAGAAGCGACTTGCTTACAAGTGACCTAATATTTAGCAGTGCAGCCTTGATAGCTGCACTGCTAGGTTGAATTTGTAAATGCTTTTCAGAGTGTCCCTGGAGAACAGATACTAGGCTTGGTCCTGGAACAGGACGTGCTGAGAGATAATCTTTGTTTGTTCTGTAGCTAATCAGGGTGGGGATAGTTAGACATCTGATCGTTTCATGATCCTCTGTGACCTTGTTTTTGGGGCAGAAAATGCTTTTTTCTTCAGTTTTCCCCTTTGGGGCGGGCAGGGAGATTGAGGGAAGGGTGAGCGGGTGGGAGGGGGAGGTGGTTTTGAGGGTGGGGGGTCGGAACAAGGAGGTCTTGGGGGTGGGGAGGAGCGAGGGGGTCTTTGGGGTGGGGAGGAGCAGGGGGTGCTGGAGCGAGGGGGTCTTTGGGATGGGGGGGGGCGAGGAGGGGGAGATGTTGAGGGTGGGGAGGAGCAGGGGGCGCTGGCTATTCTGGCGTGAGTCTGTTCAGCCAGTGTGTTCATGACAGATGGAGAGGGCTGATTAGCCAGTTCTTTTAGGCCAGGAGTCTGTTCGGCCAGTGTGTTCATGACAGATGGAGAGGGCTGATTAGCCAGTTCTTTTAGGCCAGGCGGGGGGGTGCACTGCAGGCTAGCTAGTCCAGCGTCAGCCCGCTCAAACAGTTTGTTGGAGGTGCGGAGCGGGCTAGCTAGACTAACATTAACCTCCTCAATTAGCTTGTTCATGCCAGCTGAGAATGGCAGTAGGTGGAGGGAGGGGGAAAGGGAGGAGGGCGATGAGAGGGAGGTGGAGGAGTGGAGGGGGGGGAAAAATGAGGTCTCCAAGGAAACAGCTGGGGGGGCGTCGCTCCCCGCCGGGTAAACACCTGGGGGGGCGTCGCTCTCCGCCGGGTCATCAGGCCGTTGAGCTGCGGTGGGGGGCGAGAAGAGGGAGGTGGGAGAGTGGAGGGGAGGGGGAAAGAGTGGGGAAGGGGGGGTGGAGGAGAAAGGGGGGGTGGAAGAGAGGAGGGGAGGGGAGAAGATGAAGTCGTCGTCGTTTGGTGGAGCGTTGACCAGTTGAGCCACGGCGTCGACCTGTAGAGCCAGGACAGCGGCTGCCGGATGTGTGGCGTTGGTCAGTTGGGCCGGGGCGGCGGCAGGAGGTGGGGCGTCTTTGGTCAGTTGGGCCGGGGCGGCGGCAGGAGGTGGGGCGGCGACCTGTAGAGCCGGAGGTGTGGCGACTGCCGGAGGTGTGGCGTCATTGGTCAGTTGGGCAGGGTCGGCAGCTGGGCCGGAAGCTGCGTCGATCTGAGCATGGTCAGTGGCTGCAGGTGGAGCAGGGCTGGAGGAGAGCTCTGTGGCCGCTGCGTCAGGCTGTCTGTCTTGGGGAGGCTTTAGAGGGATCTTGACCTTGTAATAGTCCACCGTGTATAGTAGATTAGAACTCAGTAAAGCCTCGCCAGCACTATTGAGATAGCGCCCGTCCGTAGTGAAGAGGTGCTCACGCTGCCAGAACAAATTAAAATTCTCAATAAAGTTTACTTTATGTAGTGGGCAGGCGGTGGAAAGCCATGAGCTTAGGCCTAGTAGTCTGCTGAAGCGGTTCGTGCCCTGAGATGGTAAAGGACCACTGATAAAAGCCTCAATGTTTAGAGAGGCTAGCATATTCAGCAAATTGGTAAAATCAGATTTAAGTTTCTCTGATTCTTGCTTATAAATAACATTTTTTCCAATGTGCAGGATCACCCTAGTCACAGCTTTGTGAGATGTAAGTAGCTCTGTGATTTTTCCTGTTATGTCAGAGATTGCGTCTTGAGGGAAGCAGTATGTTTTGGAGTTTCTCCAACTCCTGATGTTTTTCACTGTATAATCTCCTACTCCTACTATCAGGGTTGTTATGGCTTGGGTGTCCTTGGGCTTTGAGACAGTGTTTCTTCCCTGAGGCCTTGTGCTAGCGCTAGCCTGATTTTCCCTCTCATGGAGCTGGGCAGCTATGTCAGCTGGAGGTGATCGAAGCAGGCCAAAACGATTCTCAAGTTGCAATTCCATTAGCGGAGGAGGGGGGGCTGTTCCTCCTCTCGTGACAGTAGTCCATGACCGCTCGTTTTGGTGTTTGTGGTTAAGCAGTTGACGACCCTCATCTCTCGTGCGGAGAGCCCGTGTCAGGCCATTAGCTTGCCGAGCCGAGCACCGCAGGCTGGAATTTAGGGAGGGCCAGCCTGTTGCTGAGCTGATTTCTGGGTTTTGTGGAGTAGTTGTGGATTCGGAAATCACTAATCTCTTTGGGATATGTCTTTGTTTATGCTTCGGGCTCGCAGTTTGGTTAGCGATGTTAGCACGGGCTTTCTCCGGAGCTGGCAGGCTAGCCGCATCAGCTAGCTCTAGGTTGGTAGCCATAGCAGTTTGACTCGGTAGCAGTGAGTCAGCATCCCTGAGAGCTAATGATAATGTACTCACGTTGCTCGTGACATTCCGTGCAATTTGACTCGATGGCAGTGAGTTATTTGAGAGATGAAATATCGTTGTTTCCAGTACGGCAATCCTTTGAAGATGATCACAGCAGCTTATATGAGGCATATTGTCCGACAGTCTCTGGAGTGCTAGGCTATGCTAGGCTATACTTAGCCTGGGTGAGCTCCGAAAGTGCTGTTAGTGGTGATTCCATAAAAATAGGTTAACGATTCAAAATGAAAGATCGTTACTAGAAAGTGGCGTAGTAGTAAAATCAGGGGGATAAAAGAAAAAAGAAAGTTTCGTAGTTAAAAAGCAAAAAGCTGGCAGAGAAGCAGGAGCAAGCAGAGAGGCGACTGTTTCTCTATCGGCAGCAAGGAGGAACCACACCATCCACACACAGTCACGTGCACACATAGACATGAAAGGGGGCTTGAGCCCCTGCCCTTTTCCCCGTCTGTAAAAAAGTGCCCTCTCCTGACCCTGAATGCAGCATTTCTAATGGCGCTCTGTTATGGAAATTGCCCTTTCCAAGTGGTCCCCGAAGGCAGCACTCAAAGAGTAATGCCTTTTCCGATCTCTCCTGACTACAGGATCCGCTGTTGCTGTGTGTGTGTCACACACACACACACACACACACACACACACACACACACACACACACACACAGCAACAGCATAACTCCAAATTTGTCCATTTTATCTTTTTTCCCATAAATGGATTTGGTGGGTACCCAAATATAACCTGTGAAAGTTTCTGGTACCTTGAACCAGCGAAATATCTTATATCAGAGATGACTATAGAGATCGCTCATTCCAGGTTCCGTCAATTGAATGAAATGGTATGCTGCATTCGTTTATGGTCGGAGGTGGGAAGTGGGAAACGCGTAATCTCCGACCTACATGCGTTTAGCTTCAAGTCGCAAAACCACGGATTGGATGCTAATAGCATCAGCTATTTAGACGGCTAACAGCTAATAACATCTTGAATTGTATGGTTTTAAACTGAATAAACATGTGTCACCCATCATTCATCCTGATCAGACAGGGTTCATCCCCAATAGGTTCACTTCAATGTCAATGTCAGACGCCTCTTTAACACCATGTACGCAGATCACAGTAAGACCAGTGGTGCAGCCATTTTATCACTTGATGCACAGAAGGCGTTTGATCAGGTTGAGTGGCCTTATATGTTCGAGTCACTACATAGATTTGGTTTTGATGATTCATTCATATCCTGGGTAAAGCTCATATATACTAATCCTACATGTTCAGTTATAACTGATAATAATGGTGACAAGTAGGGATGTTCATCAATTATCGAAAATCGATAATTGATTGTTAAGGAATTGAATCGATCATGTGGAATTTGGATCGATTATTGTTATTATTATTATTATTATTATTATTTTATTTTTTTGCGGACTAGGTTTGGGTGGAATTCGTTCCTCCTCGCCCCACTCCATTGCACAGCCGACTAACGTGAGGTGGAGCTTCATATAGTCTCTAGTTTTCTGGCTGGGCACGGGCCTTTGTGCCAACATAACTGTTTTAAACATGGGGAATTTACACCGGCATGCGCCGGGGACACAAACAAACGCACCCAGCGGTCTGCGGACCTCAGTGAGGCTCAGGCCTGTTGATGTGACTCTTGTGCTGTCAGCTAAGCTGGAAGACGCCGATTGCCTTACATCATGTAACCTGACATGTAACATGTTTGTTTACCTGGCCACAGCGCTAGTGTCTGATATCCTTACTACACAGCGGCATCGCCATTATAGCTGGCCGAGAACGCGCAACGTTATTACCAGACCAGAGTAAAAAAAATAATATATATATATATATTATATATATTATTATTATTACGCTATCGATAATCGATTAATCGATAATTGATCGTTAATTTTCCCGATTTTCGATTATGGAAATTTTTCAAAATGAACATCCCTAGTGACAAGTCAACCAGGTTTTCTTTTCCCCACTCGGTCCAGCAGGGTTGCCCTCTCTTGCCGGCCCTCTTCGCCGTCGCGCTCGAGCCCCTTGCCTTAAAAATACGTGGTCACCCAAATATTGCAGGCTTGAAGATCAGAGGTCTCCTGTGGGTCCTGACCCAGTCTTTGGGAAAACACTGCACTATATAGATGGTTTTGACTTGACAACATGAACATTCTGAAATGCCCTGACCCCTGACCCCTGACCCCTGACCCTAGCTTACTTCCTGTTGGAGTGTTTGCTGATACAATAACTGACAGGAAATAAGTTGGGTTTAAAACTGTTCCCTACACAATTCCGTGAAAATGTCTATACTCATTTTCTCGATCGCTCTCTCCGTTTGTCTGTCTGGTCTGTCTGTCTGTCTGTCTGTCTGCCTGTCTGTCTGTCTGTCTGGTCTGTCTGTCTGGTCTGTCTGTCTGTCTCTCTCTCTCTCTCTCCCAGGCTGGCGGTGAAGAACACCACCCTCACAGTGTCGGTGTTGAAGATCCTGGAGCGAGGCCACGCCCACAAACTGCAGCTCAAAGCGTTGGACACCGTGCTGTTCGGCCCGCCCCTCGGTACTGTGTGCGTGTGCGTGTGTGTGTGTGTGAGTGAGTGCGTACATGTGTGTAGGCTATACACACAATTGGTGCTTTCGGACCAAACAGTTGTGGAGACTTGTGAGCTCCCCCTAGAGGGGGCCTGAGGGCCAAGGGCTGGCGCCGGCGCAATTTTTTGGGGGGGGGCATTTGAAACCAGATTTAGAGGAATAACAAATTTTTCTTTTCTTTTTATCCCATTTTTATCCCCCTTTAGTGCTAATTTAATTTATTTGTCCTGTTTGCTGCTCCACCCTCTGCCGATCTGGGGAGAGCCGAAACTGTCTCCATGCTTCCTCCGAGACATGGGCAGTTAGCCAGCCGCTTCTTTTCACCTGACAGAGGAAGCTTCACCGGTAGGACATAGCACGTGGGAGGATCACGCTACTCCAACGAGTTCCCCTCCCTCCGAACAGGCGCCCTTAACGACCAGAGGAGGAACCACATTAGCAACCAGGATATTGCATGTTTTTGGTGAAGGGGTTCCTATATGAAGGAAACCCCCGGGAGGCACGGGGAGAACATGCAAACTCCGCACAGAAAGGCCCTTTTGACGACCCCACCTGGGCGGCGGGCACTCGAGGACATGCGGACGGGAACGCATTCCTTCAGCGTTCACAGCGTCCCAGGTGGGAGGAATAACTCATTTTAAATTAACAGTTGTGGTGGCCGTTATTCAGTCTTAAACCACCAATATTTGACCCTTTTCTCACTGGGTGGGTTAATTTAAGCATATATCAAGTAAGTGGCCCGGGATTCTCAAAGCCTGTGTCGAGGGTCACGCAAGAACAAAAATGCACTCTTGAAGCTAAATAAATCCAGAACCAACAAGTTAATTATTTACATTTTTACTTCAAACTTCCTCAATGTAAGAACAGTCATTTCTTACACATGAGATTACTTTTAGCCTTTTAGTCATAAAGATTATTGAAAGATATTCCATATTCCAGACTGAAATGCTATAACAGAAGTGGAGTATTGGCCAGAATGACATGAACATTTGGACACTTATTCAGCGGGTATCTTGCATGTTGCGTTCAGGTGCACTGTACAGTATATATGTATTTTCTTTAATACCTCAGAGCCACGGGCCCCGCGGGCCTTAGCCCTGGTAAGCCCGTGCATTAAACCAGGGCTGGTGAAATAGAAGGCTTAGCATCACGTATTGGAGGAGCCACAGTAAAGAAAAACGTCAACAATCGATCAATATCATTAAATGGATTAAAATGGCACTATGTGATCTGTGATATCTGTCCATGTAGGTACAGTAGAGCCGCCGCACGTCTCATTCAATCATAATTATAACAGGAACCAAATCAATATTTGCTGTGCTATATTTGAAATAACAAACTCAAATCACATGAAACGTTGCTGCCCTTGCTGCGCATAGGAGGAATACACTTTCAATCCAATGGCTCTCAACTATCTCACCAGATACCATGGTCGTAAAAAGTGAATATTGCTGTTTTATTTCAAACAAACTAATTGTGTATAAAATGACAAAAGGCTGAACTTGTGGGTGGGGGAGGGCAGATTATTATTTATTTTTTTACAGGTCCAGCGGGAGGGCAGAGAGAAAATATTATAAATGCCAGGGAGGGCAGTCGATTAAAATATATATATATATCATATCTTATAGGGGTGCACCGATCACGTTTTTTGCCACCGATTGCCGATCGCCTATGGGAAATATCTTCCCAACCGATCATCGACCGATCACCGATTACCGATCACCGATCACCGATCACCGATATATAAACTCCTCAAAAAAAGTTTGGAAGCGTTATTTCGGTCGATTATTTCTCCCCTTTAATAATACCAATTGGCATTGTATTTTATATCATTGGAAAGCCTGATTAGTGATAGGGCTTTTTTTTTTTTATAAAAAAAAAAAAATTAAATGTAAAAAAATATCGGCAATCAGCCGAAATATCGGCAATCAGCCGATCGCATATTTGAGGTCAAAATCGGCCGATACAGATTGCTTGCCGCTCGATCGGTGCACCCCTAATATCTTACCCACCCCACGTAAATATCGGACAGTCCCTAACAGCTGCCAAAGGAACTACGTCGACATAATCCGTCGACATAATCCGGCCTGATACGGACAGAAAGTACAAACTGTTATCTTCACAACAGACAGCAGCTAGCCAAGTAGCATTCCAGCTCAGACATGTCCAGTGAAGAGAAAACGCCTCCCACTGCAGACTGAGTTACACAACTATCCTACACAAAGTCCAGGAGTAAGGAGATTACCGTATTGTCCCGGGCCTTATTTTTCTCTCCCTCCCTCTCTTTCTCCCCCCCTCTCTCCCCCCACTCTTCCCTCTCTCTCCCTGCCCCCTCCCCCTCTCTCAGCAGGCAGACAGAGCCTGGTGAAGGACCTGGTTCTGGGGCTGTCAGTGCTAATGGCTTTGGGGGGCTGCTGGTTCTCGTGGGTCCAGACCAGGAGCTCCAGAGTCCACCTGGGCCAGCTGATGAAGGACCTTGAGGGGCTGCAGCGGGCCGAGCAGAGCCTGCAGGACCTCCAGGACAAGTTAGTCTCTTTCGCTTTAAAACTAGCTTTGATCCAAAGCCTAATAATAAAATGTGATTTTACCGTTGCAAAGATGTTAGAAACGTTTTTTTTTTTTTTACCTTTATTTATACAGGGGAGTCTCACTGAGAGCAATGCTCTTTTTCAGGAGCGCCCTGTTCACATTCACACACACATTCATACCTGGAAGCTGACCAGTACAACCACAGTCTGATCTGTTGGCCACTGAGCAGCTCCACTGGAGCGGTTGGGGTCTATAGGGCCTTGCTCAAGGGCACCTCAGTGGTGGTAATGAGGGAGGGGCAAGCGCTGCCTTTTCACTTTCCCCACCCAGATTTATCCTGCCGGTCCCGGGGATTGAACCGACGACCTTTCGGTCACAAGCTCCCTTCTCTAACCTTTAGGTGTGTGTGTGTGTGTGTGTGTGTGTGTGTGTGTGTGTGTGTGTGTGTGTGTGTGTGTGTGTGTGTGTGTGTGTGTGTGTGTCAGATGTTCTGTGCAGAAGCCTTCAGTCTGAACTCCTTATATGGACAAAGAACAGCCAGCTCCCTCTGAACATACTGACACGCACGTGTGCACACACACACACACACACACACACACACACACACACACACACACACACACACACACAACCTCTATGCATTAGGGGTGTCACGATACACTCAGTTCACGATACGATACGTATCACGATACTGGGTTCACGATAACGATACGATACGATACGATTTTAACAATATTTTTTTAAACTTGAATAATGACAATATATGACTGGAAAAGTAGTATTTTATTTGAAATGCACAAATACAAAACATGCTGTTGTGGGAAATTGTTATTACAATAACAACTAGAAAAAACATGAGATTGGAGATAAGGCTTATCTTGAAATAGAATGAGTTACACCGTCACTTAGATTTACTTTGAACTAAAAGGTTTCTCAGCAGTATAAATTCTCATTATGCATCTTCAGTTTTTCTTCAAACTCAAACAACAAGACTTTTCTTAGTCTATTTTTTATGCATCTTCAGTTTTTCCTGTCAAGTAAACAGTTTTGCCAGAAACTCAATTGAATGGTTTCTCTCCTGTATAACTTCTCATGTGTCTCTTCAGAGACTTGTTCAACTGAAGTACTTTCCACACATTGAACTTCAACAAACAAAGACGTTTCTTTGTCTATTTTTGAAAAAAAAAAAAAAAAAAAAAAAAAATCACGATATGAGATTTCATCTCAACGATACATATCGTGACGTTTTACTATCGCGAAATTTCGTGGGACGATATATTGTGACACCCCTACTATGCATGCATGCATGCACATCACACACACACAGATACAAACTCTCTCTCTCTCAATTCAATGTTCAATTCAAATGGGGTTTATTGGCATGAGAAACATGTATGCATTGCTAAAGAAAGTGTCAAATTAAAACAAAAAAATATGCGTACATTTAAAGATATAGAAGAATAAATAAGCGTATTCTGCTCTTGCTTTGTACAGGTTAGCTTAGCAGATAGCTAACATGAAATCCTTGAATAAAGACCCAGGAAACCGGAGTTGAGTTTAGGACTTTTAGTTAGGATTTCCTCTTTTTTGTAAAACTGTGAAAACACAAAAATATAGCATAGCATTACAAACTACCCATATACTGTACATACATACATATAGCCTACAGGAATATACAATTCAAATTTGACATATCCATCACAAACAATGAGTAGCCATTAGGCCTACCATGTGGCTTGGAGGGCTAGTTAGCACCTAAGCTAATTGAATGCTGTTACTAATTAGCATCGATTTTTAACAACATAAATGTCATACACAAAAGATTCCAAAGTGGAAGTTACACAAAGAATATATCAAAGTACACATTTACATAAAATACTTACAGACTTAGACCCTGTGTTGGGGGTAACTCATTACAAAAGTAACATATTACATGTAATATATTACTTTTAGCAGTAACTCAGTAATATAACTTATTACTTATAGGATTTCAGTAATATTATACCAGTTACTTTGTCAAGTAACTCAAGTTACAAATTGAGTTACATTTTATTAAATCAAAGCACATATTTAAAAAAGATACAATCATTTCCTAATCAAACTGTGTGTTTTTATGCAAATAAGCACTATAGATGACAATAACAAAGGAAAAAATAACATTTAGAATTTTGGATTGTTTACACTGACTTCAAGGCGGTTGACATTATTTTTCGGGATGGTTCCGGGGTGGCAATGTCATTCTGCTGCTGCTGTTGTTTTGGTGAAAGTAATGCAAAAGTAGTGTAATAAGTAACGAGTTACTCTACACAGACAGTAATATTCTAAAGTAACTTATTACTTTCAAATGAAAGTAACTAGTAATATGTAGTATATTACATTTTGAAAGTAACTTGCCCAACACTGATTAAAAGTAGCTGCAGCATGTCCTCTCAGTAGAGTCAGAAACACAAAGGAACTACGGCAAGAGAGGAGGGTTAAATATAAGAACTCAAATGCAATACTATTTTATGCCACTAGAGGTCTTGAATGCAACACAAAACTGTGGGGGCAGAACACTCCCCGCCTGGTATTTTGTAATACCACTATGACCCTTTACTGAGGAGCAGTACGACTTTCAGAGACAGGTCTTGAATACACCTTGGGGGTTCCCTGTCTGATGATCTTTACATCAACTTTCCGAATCCTACCATAGAGACAGTCCGCATGTCTGGGAACGCCCACAAAATGTTAAACGGCCGGCGCGCGAGTGGGGTAAAACCGCCCATATATCTCATGGGCTGACTCGCCAAAAGACGCTGCTGCGGCTCTAAACTACAGGTTTGGGGGTTCTAGAGCAGAACACAAGACGTCTGCTCAGATCCCCGATCGTGTCTGCCTGGGCTGGGCTATCAGCTAAATTCTAACTTTGCTGAATGGATAGCACAGGGGTTTTTACCCCACCCTGACCACGCCCCCAGCCAGGCTCAGCCAGCTAAACCAGCGTCTATGACGAGACGTGGCCTCAACCTATCTCGGCTAGGGATGGTTTCCACCATGACCCCTGTGGGCCACTCGTTCCTCTTAACTTGAGTGTATTTGAGGAGTACCCCATCGCCAACTTGCAGGTTCGGCCGTTCCGATTTCCACTTCTTGCGGGGCTGGAGGGTCACCAAGCACTCTGCAAAGCCTCGTTTCAGCGAGGCTTTGCACTTGCTTCCATTGTGTGTTATATAGATTCTTGAGATCCATGTTTCCTAGAGGAGCAGATACCGAGTCAATCTTCTGAGTGAGCAGCATTGCAGGCGTGAAAACAGCTGGCATCCCAGGGTCCGAGGAGGACACTGGCGCTAGGGGGTCGTGCATTCATGATTGCCATGACTTCAGCCATAAACTGCCGTGAGATTTGTTTGAGGAGCATAGCGAGACAGACGGGGATGAAAGTGGGCAGAGAGGGAGGAGGTGGAGCTCAGAGCGCTTTGGTCGCTGCTGGAACCTCGTTTGACGCTCCGAAATCGAAACAGATTTGGAGTACGGGCGTCAAGGCAGTTTGACGCTAGTCAGAACGCTTTTGGTGCGTGTTCGGCCGTTTTAAACAATGGGTGAGCTTCCAAACACGAGCTTCTGTGCGTTTGGGGCTCAAGTAATAAGTATGGATTTGCAGAATTCTTCATGCAGAGTCTCAATTAGGTGTTTGTCGCAATTTCGTAAAATCTTGTTTGGCAAGTGGACCCCAGTCCCAGACCTCGCAACCATAAAGGGAAATGGGTTCTATATAAAATAGCCCAATATTTTTGGGGCCATATTTGAATTGGGATGTCCAACTTGATGGTTCTTTGGATGGGCTAAAAAGCCCTTCTTGCCTTCTTGTCTCTCAGGTCGTTCACAGCTTTGTTGAAGTTACCTGTGGTGCTGATGTTTAGGCTGAGGTACACTGTAGGTATGGTTTTTTGTGTATCCTAGGGCAATCGTATCTAGATAGAATTTATAATTGTGATGCTGGAGGCTGGGTCCTTTTTAGAATATCACAATTGTTGTCTCTATGTATGTAGCCTATGTATGTATGTATGTATGTATGTATGTATGTATGTAGAAATTAAAACTACTACAAGTACTGCCATTACTTTGACTACTACTATACTAAAATAAAACTACTATACTCCTGGGGCCGGTTGCACCAAGTGGTCTTACGACTGGTCTTAAGCTACACCGGTCGTAACTTTACGACCTAACAGCTACGCCGGTTGCACCAAGACGGCCTTCTTTTCACTACGACCAGGCGTAACTCTTACGCCTGGTCAGGAGGAGGCGTAGAGCCTGCCTGTAACAGAGATCTCTGCGGAGACCTTTTTGAGTCCTTACCGTCATCGTCGTAACACAGCCAGTTCTCCGTCTTTGAAAGCACGATGTTAGATTATAACGAACTAGTTGTGTGGCTTAGCCTTCACAAATGTTGCCGTTAATTTTTTAGAATTTAATACATAGAATTGGGAACGTTACATTCAATTTCATTCAGACTGTCTGTCTGGCTCAATCACCACCATTTTTCCCCCGGAGCGAGGGAGGGTGGGAGGAGGGAGGGTGTAGTGATGCACTTACAGTAGTGGCTGATAGAGCGTAGTGGCACAGTGACGCTCCAAGCAGGTCGCGAGGCACATTTTTGCAACATCATCCAATCAGGGTGCATTCCCTGGCAATTCACATGGACGCGCATCGCTACGACCAGCGTAGTTAAGACCAGACGTAAGCCGTGTTGGTGCAACAGGCATAAATCCACTCTAAAGACTGGTCTTAACTAAGACCGACGTAGGAGTTACGACCAGGCATAGTTAAGACCACTTGGTGCAACCGGCCCCTGAAGTGTTCAGCTTAGTTTCCTCTAGAGAGAGAGTGGCGTCAGCGGAGGACCAAAATGCGAGACTCATTAGCCAATGAACAGCCAGGAATGGGTCTCGCGCTACTTTTGCATGCTAAAATAAAGCTGATAATGTACAATTTGATTCAAGGGATGAAAAACCCTTTCAAAGTACAACACAAACTGTCTATTTTGCTGCAACTCGACCGTGCTGCTTAATCCAGGACCTTACTTCCTGGAACTCTTGAGAGTAAAAAACTGGCCCATTGGAGAGAATGGAGATGTCGGGACTCCTCTATCTACACGGCTCTGGTTCAGCTGTTGGACTGGATACAGTGACACCTATGTAAATTAGATTTACATAGGTGGCATTATCATATGCTGTTACACACACACACACACACACACACACACACACACACACACACACACACACACACAGGTGGGGATTATCATGGCAGCATGTTTAGATGTGTTTTCCACTTGCAGCACCTCCACAGGGATCAACTGAAACATTGAGTCTATTTCCTCTGCTTAATCATCCCTGGGCGGTGTGTGTGTGTGTGTGTGTGTGTGTGTGTGTGCGTGTGTGTGTGTGTGTGTGTGTGTGCGTGTGTGTGTGTGTGTGTGTGCGCGTGCGTGCGTGCGTGCGTGCGTGTGTGTGTTGGGAGGGGGATCACCCTCGTTCTCCTAAAATAGTTCTTCCTTTTTTTCCACCCTCTCTCTCCCTCTCTTTCTCTTATACAAACACAGACACATGCTCTGAAGATATGTGCAAGCATAACAAATAATAACTCACCCCCCCCCCCCCACACACACACACACACACACACACATCCCTGCAGGTTCCATTATTAAAACAGGCACACTTCAAAGCACCCCCGCTCACACACACCCTCAACACACTCACACACACACACACACACACAACAGAAGCGCACGCACGCACACACACACAGACACACACACACACACACACACACACACAGACACACACACACACACCACTTGGGATTTAACCAAAGCGCCTCCTGCTGGCTCATTGACATTGTATATTAGAATGGACAGGATATGAGCTCTCTAGAAATGAAGCCAAAGCGTCTCAGGGCTCTTTCACACCTGCCTCGTTTGGTCCGGACTTTCGGACTTTCCAGTTTGATCCGAACCAAAAGGACAGGTGTGAACAGTGCCCAATTCAGCCTCCGTCTTTTTGAAGCCTGTGCAGCGGAAATTGCATTCTTTCAAATTGCCAGTGGGGGGCGCAGTTTGTATAGCACTCCCCAGGAGTGTATCTATATTGAATCCGAACTTGTTCATCCTCCAATTCTCTCTCTCTCTCTCCCCCCTCTGTCGTTCTCTCCCCCTCTCTTCTCTCTCTCTTCCTCTCTCTCTCTCTGTCCCTCCCAGTGAGGAGGAAGCTGCTGACGCATGATCACACCTACAACAATGCTTTTGGGCATAAACACGCCTTTAAAGTGGAGGTGAACCCGTTCGTCACGTGCATCTGAGTCCGTTTCAGACTGAAAACAAATTGAGAGGCGGACCATAATACGGTGTCGATGATTTGATTTGACAATTCTGAGGACTGGCTTTGGCATTGGCCAATCCTGGCGTGTTCCACCCCCCAAATCGGGTGGGATTCAGCGTGTTGTCGTGCTAGGCGAGTGGGATCCGCGGAGTACCAGGCAGCCAGGCTGCTTCGTGCGGAGCTGACCAGCGGGGGAGAGGGGGGGGGGGGGGGGGGGGGGGCAATCGTCCTCAGGCACGGAACGATTGCTTGTGTTCCCCGTGTGAAAACGCCCTTAGTTACTTACTCAGCTGCTAAACAATGAATACAGAATGATGCAGGTTGTTCTTCGTGAAGTGTTATCTACAGTATTGTACAAAAGAAATCATAACACATCCTTTTTTTCATCACAACTATCATGCTCCTTTGTTTTCTAGCTGTAACTATGAAACTAGCCCAGTTTCCAGATGCTAAGAGGAAGTTTCTCTGTCTGTCTGCCAGGCTGCAGAAAGCTCAGGCGGAGCAACGCTGTGCGGAGGTGGAGAAGGTGAAGGTGGAGGAGGAGCTTCGCGGCGAGATCGACTCGGCCAAGCAGGAGGCCCAGCGGCTCAGGGTGCTCCGCCAGGGCACGGAGAACGAGAGGAGCCGGGCGAGATACGCCGAGGAGGAGCTCGAGCAGGTACGCACTCTCCCATAGAGACAGTCCGCATGTCTGGGAACGCCCACAAAATGTTAAACTGGCTGGCGTGCGAGTGGGGTAAAAACCGCCCATATATCTCATGGGCTGACTCACCAAAAGACGGTGCTGCTGCGGCTCTAAACTACAGGTTTGGGGGTTCTAGAGCAGAACACAAGACGTCTGCTCAGATGTGGGTTTACTGCGGTGGTTAAATCCCCCGATCGTGTCTGCCTGGGCTGGGCTATCAGCTAAATTCTAACTTTGCTGAATGGATAGAACGGGGGGTTTTACCCCACCCTGACCACGCCCCCAGCCAGGCTGAGCCAGCTAAACCAGCGTCTATGACGAGACGTGGCCTCAACTTATGACTCCAGAACTTTCCCAAAGTCGGAGTGCTTCCATGGCCCAAGAATCCCCTTACCTCTGTGTGTGTGTGTGTGTGTGTGTGTGTGTGTGTGTATGTGTCTGCTGTGTGTGTGTGTGTGTGTGTGTGTGTGTGTGTGTGTGTGTGTGTGTGTGTGTGTGTGTCTGCTGCAGGTGCGCATGGCACTGCGGAAGGCGGAGCGGGAGCTGGAGTCGCGGCGCGCGCGCTGGTCACCCCCGGACACTCTGCAGACCTGGCTGCAGCTCTCGCACGAGGTGGAGGTCCAGTACTACAACACCAAGAAGCAGACAGCAGAGAGACAGCTGCTACAGGCCAGAGAGGGGGTGAGACACACACACACACACACTGACTGTATGAATGAATGAATGAATGAATGAATGAATGAATAAGTTTATTTCGGTACATGTAAAAGACTGATTTCTCAGCCTGCGTAACCGAAAGGGTGTAGGTAGAAGCAAAGCTTATACTGACCTACCCCTTTTACCTTACAATTATATGATTCTCACAACAAATAAATAAGAAATAAAAAAGAGCAAAGCACAAGATTTGAAATCAGTCACATCAGTAAACTTAAATTTCCCATAACAACGAAATGAAGAAAAGCACACAACGCACAATCCAAAAATAATAATCTAATAATGATAATATAATTATTATATTATATATATTATTATATAATAATAATAATCAGTAAACTTAATTTTCCACACTATAACGAGAAATTATATCGTTTTTATAGTGTCTTTTAAATGTGATTAATGTGCTACATAATTGAATAGTTTCAGGACATGTGTTCCAGATGTTTACACCTTTGACAGATACCCGGTGATTTTTTAAATTTGTTCGAATCTTTGGTTTAATAAATAATAGTGTTCCCCTCAGGTTGTAGCTGGTGTCCCTCTTTTTAAACAGATTCTGGATATGTGGAGGTAGAAGTTTATTTTTTGCTTTGTACATGGTTTGTATTGTAATGTAATCGACTAAGTCCTTGAATTTCAGAATGTTTGTGCAGATGACTGTAGATGGATCTGCGCCCCACTTAGAGTTGACAGCCCTAATATAAAGCATTATATATATTGTATTATTATATATGTAAAGCATTATATAATATATTTATTATTATATATATATATAAAGCATTCTATTCTATTCTCTGATGATGCCGTTCCAGGCGGAGAAGATCAAGAAGAAGCGCAGCTCTCTGTTCGGGACGTTCCACGTGGCTCACAGCTCCTCGCTGGACGACGTGGACCACAAGATCCTGTCTGCCAAGTGAGTGAACTGACACGTCAAGTGAGTGATTAGGGCTGTGACTTTTTATTCGAAATTCGAATTTAACTTCGAATGTGGGGGAGGAGGGCATGTTCGAATGTATAATTGATCTGTTAGATTTTTTTTTATTTTCTTTTATTATTATTATTATTTTTTTTTTTTTTTTTTATGAACCAAAATTAACCAACTGCTGCTTGCTGGTAATGTTAATCCCATGTCAGAAAAAGTCTCCAGATTTGTCGCGTTAGTCTCTTCTGAGAAAGATTGTCTCCAGGGTCTGAAAAGTTGTCTGGAGTTGGATGCAGCCAAGTTTGTGAGGCAGTGTTGTGACTGTGAGCGTCCAAGCTAACACGTCGGGCTGATGCCCGGTGGCCTGGCCTGCAAAAAAAAAAAAAGAATAATAATATTAACCAAAAAACTTCGAATATATTCGAACATTTTGCGGGCAATTAAAGTTCGTTCGAACTTTATTTTGGAGAAAAAGTGAGAGCCCTATTGGTGATGGTGTCTATGTTGGCCTCCCACTTGAGGTCCTGGGAGATTATGGATCCTAGGAACTTGTAGGATTCCACCGTAGACACAGTGCTGTTGTATATGGTGAGGGGGGGGCATTTTTTCAGATGCTGGTGCGTGTAGGACCCGACCGGAAGGGGCGTGGCTTTGGCTGTCTATACTAACCCCCCCCCCCCCCCCTCTCTCTCTCTCTCTCTCTCAGACAGGCCCTGGGCGAGGTGACAGCGGCTCTCAGGGAGCAGCTGCACCGCTGGGGGAAACTGGAGTCTCTGACGGGCTGGTGCCTGGTGCAGAACCCGGGCCTGCCCACGCTGGCCTCCAGTCTGCACCTGGACCCCGCCTGCCTGGGCCTGCAGCCCCCCGGCCCCCACACCCTGCTGCTGTCCGACGACCTGGACGACATGGACGAGGACATCCTGTCCCCGGGGACGCTCAAGTGTACGTCTCAAGGCTCCAACCCAATGTCTATGAGACGGCGTTTAACATCCAATAGAGATGTATTTCAGAAAGCAATTGTCCACTCAATGAAAATGCCTTCAATGCATTATTCTGGCGATAGGGATAGAAAACTAGCCTGGTTAAAACCATCTGGATCCGTGATACCAGGCTAGATAACAGGTCAAGTACCATTCAAGTCATATCTGGCTAGTGGGGGGTACGGTGGTGCAGTGGTAAGCGCTATCGCCTCACAGCTCGAAGCTCCTGGGTTCGATTCCCACCTGGGACGCTGTGAACGCTGAAGGAATGCGTGCCCGTCCGCATGTCCTCGAGTGCCCACCGCCCGGGTGGGGTCGTCAAAAGGGCCTTTCTGTGTGGAGTTTGCATGTTCTCCCCGTGCCTCCCGGGGGTTTCCTTCATGTAGGAACCCCCTTCACCAAAACATGCAATATCCTGGTTGCTGATGTGGTTCCTCCTCTGGTCGTTAAGGGTGCCTGTTCAGAGGGAGGGGAACTGGTTGGAATAGTGTGAACCTCCCACGTGCTATGTCCTACCGGTGAAGCTTCCCCTGTCAGGTGAAAAGAAGCGGCTGGCTAACTGCCCATGTCTCGGAGGAAGCATGGAGCCAGTTTTCGGCTCTCCCCAGATCGGCAGAGGGTGGAGCAGCAACCAGGATGAATAAATAAAAAAATTAGCACTAATGGGGGATAAAAATTGGATAGAAAATCGGGGGGAAAAAACATATCTGGCTAGTTGTCAATTTATTTCTCCCCACAAAATTTGCGAGAGCATGCTCATAACCCGAGTAATGTCTGGATATGTTCAGGAATTCACTGTATGTTTAGAAATGGCCACTGATGGTACCCATACCACAGTTTGAGAACCACTGGGCTCGTCAAAACATCTTTTAAGATGACGTCACAATCTTCAATTGACTTGTCACACAGAAATGAGCATTTTGATGAGTCAGGGATATGTTAACTTAGCATTTCAACTAGTTGTTAATGAACTTCACATATCTGTAATATGAATCCGGTCACACTGATAAATGTCGAAACAGCTTGAACTGTCACATTTAACATCAAAGGGAATGGGGGGGGGGGTTACAAAAGCAGAAACTAAAATGACAATGGAATCCTTTAACTCTGCTGACAATACTGTGGTGACTCAGTAACTTAACCCATTGATACCTGATGCAGCATTTGCGTGTATATCCCTCATTTGTGTGCGTATCCCTTTAAGGCCGCATTAACGCGGTTTGCGGTCTTAAAGGGATACACACACAAATGCTGCATCAGGTATCAATGGGTTAAAGGCACTATTTGTAAGATTCAGTCACTTCAACTGGTCCGCTCCGTGTCTCCGTCCCCTCCTCCGATTGGTCCTCTCTCTCACCGTCTCTCCTGATTTGCTCCCTGCAGACGCAGCCTGGCAGATGGACCGGAGAGTCAGCGACCTCTGGCCCCTGAGCGGCATCGCAGACAGCCAGTCGTCATGGAAACACTCCGGTTGGCCCCTCCCTCTTTTACTCGCCCTCTGAGCAAAGCTGGTTTATACCTCTGATCGGGATGGATAACTGACCAATCACATCCCTCAGATCTATAACCTCTGTTTGATCGGGATGGATAACTGACCAATCACATCCATCAGATCTATATCTCTGTTTGAACTGACAATCACATCGAGCAGATAACCAGGTTTGATTGACAAGAGCCTCTCGTCAGGGTTTCCCACGATTTTAGAAAACTAGTGAGGTTTCACATGATAACGTTTTGGAATTATTGTAAAGTATAATTAGTGGGTAAATACCTGGCTATTACCGGGTAAATACGTGGCCATTGTCGGGTAAAATACCTAGTAATTACCTGGTAAATGTCTGAGTTATTATCAACTTAACACCGTCACATTCACACAAATTGATAGGTAATCGTGAAGGTTTATAATCTATAATCTATAATTACTAGGTAAATACCAGGTAATTACCGTGTAAATATATGGTACTTGTCAGGAAAAGATCTAGTAAATACTGGGTAACTACATGTATTTACCAGGTAATTACCGGTAAATACCAGGAAAATACTTGTAATTACCGAGTAAATACCTGGTAGTTACTACCTAGTAATTACCGGACTGTAAAACGAAGGGTTACCAAAAAAGTAATTTTTGGGTTCAGCTAGTCTTTAAAAGTTTTGGAAAATGATGGCGGAAAGGCTATCCAAATAAGATCTAACTCAAATTCATCAATAAGCCTCAGGGTGGGTGGGTGGTGGTGGTGGTGGGGGGGGGGGGGGGTGATAGCGTGATCCTCCAGGTCAGGTGAAAAGAAGTGGCTGGTGCCTGCACATGTATCGGAGGAAGCATGTGTTCACAGCAGCCATTTCATGTCTCAAAGCAACGTAAACAGACGTGTTATTGGTTACACCTGTCTGTGTATACCCTGTGTTTACCCTGCCTTGAGACACAAAATGGCTGCTGTGAAAACAGTCTATTAGCCAAGTACAACTGGGGAGAAGATGGGAGAAAAAAATGGACTTGAGAGTGACTTGGGGCTGGATCACAATAAAAGCCTACAAGTCTTTTCCAGGCTTCAAGTCTAACCCCGCCCCTCTCTCCCCGGCAGCCCCGAGTCTGATGCCCCTGCGCCAGAGGATGGGAGACCCCGCTCTGACCCTCAGCTCTCAGAGGTTGGTTGAGGGGCGGCGCTTGTCGCAGGAGGAGGGGCATGGCCTCTTCCCGTCGTCCCGCCCCCCTCGCAGCCGCAGCCGGCAGAATCGCAGCCGCTCCATTGGCCAGCTGGAGCTCCTCCCCCTGCCCTGCTCGCTCTCCTCCTCTCTGTCTACCTCTCTCTCCCATCCCTCCATCTCTCTCTCTCCTCCTGCTGAAGGCACAGCCCTGCACCTGTGCTCCACCTGTGTTCACTCTGTGGAGGCGGTGTGCGGCCTCGGGCCCGCGGGCGGCCCTGCTGCGGCAAGGTCATTATCGTTAACGAAAACTAACGAAGTAACAAAAACTAGGTTGAAAAGACATTTGCGTTAACGGAAATAAAAATAAAAACTTAAGTTTTCCACACAAAAAATATGATAAGTGAAACTGTATTGTGTGTTTACAAAACTAACTCAAATAAACTAAAATTATAGAGAAAATATATTTAGTTTTCATCTTCAGCAATTTATTTGATACATAAGACTCTGTCTGGGTCCAGAATTTGAACTGCACCCACTCCAACGAGCTGGCTACTTCTGGGCCGTTTCTCAATAAGCGTTCTTGTGTGTTCTTGTGTCCCTGTGAAACGTCATCAGTCACAGCCCAAGTACTGTTCCAATACAAAGTTCACATTTCGCCAAGAACGCTTAAAATTCCCGGATGTGTTCTTCACATGCCCACTTTACCGAGGATGCTCCGGTTGGTGACTTCTGTCAACTTGGCAAGGCAGATATCCCAGCATGCATTTCTGCATAAGCAGAGGCAGAATGCAGCAGAGAAGACGCCATAATCTCTGGGAAGTTTTTTACAATTTAAAGTTTTATTTCATCACTAAATTAATTTCTGATGACTTTTGATGCCTACAAGCAGGGTAGTAGGTTTCAATAAGTGCCACTTTACCAACATTTATGGAGAAAAATGGCAAAAAGCTCCAGAGCACAATTGGCTGCATCTACATCAGCTGAGCTTTTTATTTGTGTAGTACTGCAGGCGGCCTCTGCGCTGGTATTGCGCAATACCCTCAAGAATGCATCGTCTCAAACTGCCAACAGCGTCATGTGTGCTTGTGACCGAGCAAGTTCATTCTTCCAAGAACGACTAGCAAGAACGTTCTCCCCAAGAACACAAGAACAAGAATGCATTCTTGGTATTGAGAAACGGCCCTGGTCTCACATTGTGACATGCAACAGCAAAAACATTCGGTCCAATGAGGGCCAAGCGGAACTAACAATGAGCCAGCCAATCAGCATCAATAATCAACAGCGCAACAGGCAGGACTAACACCATAGAGAGGCAAAGTGGAACGTCACTTCCTGCTTCAGCACTGTACCAGAGATTTGCATCCGCCATTTATTTTCCCATAGACATTTCTTATGCTTATAAAATAGTTTTACTTCGTCGAACCAAACGGTTCAGCTAACGCTATAATCGGGAGAGACCATAGAACATTTCACTCGGACCAAAACCTAAAAAAACAACATCGAAAAAATATTTTCTTTAAACCCGCATTTTTTTTTAACGTTTTTGTCCCAGTGAAATGTAATGCGATCTCTCCAGTTTCTAAATATATCTGTACCGTTTGGTTTGAACCAGTAAAACTATTTCTATACGCATTTTACGAAATGTGTATGGGAAAATAAATGGCGGATGAAAATCTCTGGTACAGTGCTGAAGCAGGAAGTAGGCGGTCACTTTGCCTCTCTATTGTCAAGCAAGTCAAGTGCTGCAGGCCTAACGACGATGGTGACTGCTATAGACGAGATAGCCGCTGCTATTGAGGCTCTTCTAAATGAATTAAAAGTAGCACTTACTCTGAAATCCCAACAGCACTCTGCTTTGAAGGCATTTATTCAAAGGAGAAATTTTCATTTTATGTCAATTTAATGGACAGTAAAGTAGTCTGAGTCTGAGTCAAAACTAAATGAAAATGAAGACTAATGAAAAATGAAAATGAAGACTAATGAAAAATTTAAATAAAGACTAATGAAAAATGTAAAACTATAATAACCTTAAGGTCCTTACACATCAAGAGCGATGCGAATATACGGCACGAAATTGGGATGCGAGTTTTGACCCACCTGTCAATCACAGCCACAGATGTGTACACGTCGGAAGCGAATTTCTGAAAAATCGACCGTGGTTCGAAAAAATAAACACCACAATAACGCTCGGCGAAACTTCGCCGTTGGTATGCACGGTTGCATTAACTGATATAGGTTGGGAAAATATTATTGACGTGCGAATAAATCGCACGGAAAAAACGCTGCCGATGTGTAAGGACCTTTTACTCTGAGGTGGGTATCTTCTTCTGCATGGCCATCTGACAGCGACACCACCGGACTGAAACATCGCTATCAGACAATTCCCTCAGTTCTAACATGTGACAGAGACACACGAGTAATTTCAAGTTAAATTTTAACTTTATTTGTCCTAATTAAATATTAAAAACAACACACAATAAACAAGACTGATGGGTAAAACAGAGAGTCGCCAACGCAAAAGCAAAGAAACGATTTTTCTTTTAGCATTCTTGTTCCCATACTGTACATAGAGGATGAGTAGAGCTTTTGTTAGCCTGGCTAACACTGGGCCTGGCTCACACACACACACGCACACACTAGGGATGTCAATGGTGAACGCACACACTAGGGATGTCAATGGTGAACGCACACACTAGGGATGTCAATGGTGAACGCACGCACACACTAGGGATGTCAATGGTGAACTATTAATTGGTTAACCACGAGAATATTTTTGGCGGTTACGCATGTTGGTCTGTAGGTTCATTTGCATCCGCCAGTGTTGCCAATTTGGCGACTTTGTCGCTATATTTAGCCACTTTTCAGATCCCCCCGGCGACTTTATTTCTCAAAAGCAACTAGCGACAAATCTGCCGACTTTTTCTGACCAGGGGGAAATAATGTTAATGTGTTTAATCTCGAGGCAATCAATTGTTTCTGAGATTAAAATCAGAATTCTCAGATTAAAGTCAGAATTCTGCGGAGGGGAAAGAAGCATACTGTTATTATGTGACATCACTGACGATGTCACTGATGATATTATGATATTATTATCGATGATGTACCTGAATTTGAATGTCTCGGGTCCCTAGATTTTTGTGACGTCAAAGTCCGGTCACAAGCCAAAGAAGGCTGGGAACCGCTGGCAAAGACGCTATAGAGGACTTTTAGCTTAGTCTTAATCAATCAAATCAATCAATCAAACCTTTATTGGCAGATGCTTGGTCCATAGATGACACATACACAATTACAAAAAGCACATAAGGGCACAATAAAAGAACAAAAGTACATAGTTTATTTCTTAAAAACACATTTAGAGAGAGATCTCCGTTACAACAGAACACACCAGGCTTAGCTAAGGGTCTATCTAAATGCATATGAGGGGGCATGTGTTTCTCAACATGGAGGACAGCTACTGGCTTTTCTAATCCAGAGAAGTCTGATGATCACAGTGCTCCCCACACACAGCACAGCCCCCCTCCTTCCCCCGAGAGCAGGATTGTAGGATAGGATCATTGTTACCGGCGTACGCTCGGGCGGAGTCAGCAAATATTTTACCGAGTGTCGGCCTATCAAAAGCAAAATGAACCGAGACTAACACCCCTAACGTGCGCGCACGCACGCACGCGCACACACACACACACGCACACACACACAAAGTAGTAGCTTTGGTTTTGTGAATGTCCTTTACTGACTGCTAGCTTTTATTTTCTACGCTGACTTGTTCAAGTTGCTCTGTGTCATTTTAACAACAATCTATCATCACATTAATATTGTAAACCAATGAGATGAGTTCACCGTTTCTCTAGCCTGGTTAAAACCAATCCTGATAGTGACCTCACATCCTGTTTGGCTCTACGTATCAGTGTGGACTCCAAGTGGGTGGGACTACGTGCCTTGACAGACAACTCCTTCAGCCAATCAGCGTCGCCAAACTCAAACTAAATCCAGTCGGAAGGATGGCGAAAACATCTTTTCCGCCGACAACGTCTTGTCCCTGTTTAATTGTTGTTGTTGCGTGTATTTCTTACGTCTGTGTTTACTCTACGAACGTTAACTTTACCGCTCGTTGCTTCGAAAGATGCCATTTCTGTTTTGCCAATTTCAGGAAATCGAGCGAAACAGAATATGAGGTCACATGATCAGGATGTTTTTTTACCAGGCTAGTGTTTCTCCTACATTTCCCATCAGCCCTATCTCAAAATTCATTTTGCAATTTATGGATTTTGAAATGCTCCATGACACACCTTTACTGCTAATTTTCTTATTATTTTATTGTTTCATCACATCTATCATTACTGTGGTAAAGGAAGTTTTGGTAACCCTTTATTTTACAGGTACCCTAGTTACATATGAACTATTTGTAATTACACATGAACACCAAATGTAATTACACAGTAATTACCAATAGTTCTAAATTACGTTCATATGTAGTTATATTGTAACAGACCTGTAAAATGGAGTGAGTCTGGATTATAAATGTTAAAAATAAGCCACGCTTAAAGTGTAACACAAGTTTCTTTTTAATCGTAGAGGGTCAATGCTCTGTTTCTCTAACAACCAAGGGGTCCTTGGTCTGAAAAAGGTTGAAGAGCACTGATCGTTTGGTTGATAGTTGATGGTTTTGGTGTGAGTTGCTGAGTTTTGGAGATAGTTGATGGTTTTGAGTTGCTGAGTTTTGGAGATATATCGACCATAGAGATGCCTGCCTTCTCTCTAATACAATGGAACTGGATGGCACTCGGCTTGTGGTGCTCAGAGCACCAAGAAATACATTTAAAAAACTCAATAGCATTGTCTCTTTCCAGAAATCATGACCCGGTTCCTCAAGATAATCCACAGACGTTGTTAGCAGTTTCAGGTAGGAACTATTTTCTTTTCCAGTTCCATTGTATTGGAAAGAAGGCAGACATCTCTACGGCCTGATATCTCCAAAACTCGGTAACTCACGCCAAAACCATGTAGATCAGGAGTGCCCAATAGATCGTGATCCACCGGTATATCTCGGGCCATCAATAAGTAACTCGCCAAAGAAATCCAAAATGTAAATTATTTATTTTTAATGCATAAACTCAATCCCACTCATGTGTAGCTAACTCAGTATCTACAGTATTTAACATTATAATAACATTATCAAGTAATGTTAAATAGATAATATAATACTGTTAAAATGTGCTAAATATGTTCTTGGGGGAGACAAGGGGGAAAAAAGTAGCTTGCAACTAGTTATATTTTTTGTAAGTAGCTCTCATCCTAAATAAAAACGTTTTGGCACCCCTGATGTAGATGGATAAATAGCACTATAAGAGGAAAAATATGTATTTTTGATTTTACTGTATCTTTAAACATCCGATGTCTTTCCACACTAAAACAATATTACCATTGTTCACCTTCCTCATTCAATCTCTCTCTCTCTGTCTCTCTCTTTTTCAGGGACATTATGAACCGCTCAGATTCTGACTCCGCCCTTGGTGAATCCCGGGGCTCGTACGGCCCCAAGCCCCTCCCCCTGTCGTCCAGGCTCCTCCCCCTGCAGGGCCAGGGCGGCGGCCTGGAGAAGAGCTCCAGCCTGGGCGAGCTGAGGTGAGCCGAGCTGACATCATTACACCTGGTTTAACATGGCTGCACAGGCTAGTTGTTAGCTTTACAATACGAGGAATCAGCCGATCAGCATTTTGGTAAACTAGCAGTGTCACTGGGGGAAACACGCAGAGCGTAAAGTACGCGCAGCAGAGAGGTGTCACCGCATAGCTAGAAACTATATTTTAGAGCCACTTGTTGGGCCATTATATCAAACTAGCTATGTTCCAGCACCTAGTGCGGATGCATGTATTCATATGGGTGTACGCCCCGCAGAGTCCCACGGAAAGTCAGGTGTTTGTTGTCGTGGTGACGTCACGCTTATCCCTCGTACAGAGAGCCAAACGCTCACTTCCGGGTTGGTCATAGGCACCGAGACATTTCATCCGCCATTGATTTTCCCATAGACATTTCGTAAAATGCTTTAATATGAAAATTGTTTTACTTTCAAACCAAACGATTCGGCTATATTTAGAAACAGAAGAGACCATAAAACATTTCACTATATATATATATATATACAGTATATATATATATATAATCCACTGTTTTCTTGGTCTACAAATCACTAAATGGTCTCACTCCCGACGACATGTCTGACATGGTTTTAAGATATGTGCCCACTAGATCCTTCACGTCCTCTGGTAGTTGTGTCTTGGTTGTTCCTACCATCTAAGGCCATGTCCACACGGAGACGGAAGCGATCTTTTTTTTTTTCGTTTAAGAAAAGTTTTCCATAAACACGGAATTGTTTCAAGAAATGTGTGTATCCACATGAAACCACTGAATACCACTGAAGTCGCTGTAGTGTATATGCCAGGCCGGTAAGCGGCGCTGTAACGCTGCCACGTCACAGTGCAACCGTGTGGTCGTCAAACCTCTCACTTCACTATTCACGTTGTATTTGCGAGGGATATATATAGAGCATCCCGAGTATGTGCGTTACACTCAGGGTTTACATTTCATTTCATTCCATTTTGTCCAATATTAAAATATTCCAGAATTGCATGTTGTATTAAAAATACACTAAACACGTTTAGCCTGATTTTGTTTGTGTTATTGTAAAAACTTAGCCGCCGCTAAGCCTTCTGGGAAATATCAGATGAAGGGAGGGGAGGGGTGGATGGGAAGAGTCAGCTGTGGAGCCCTGAGGATGTTGTACACGCTGTTCTCCGTGTCCACTTGTTGCTGACGGTGGTAATAGAGGAGCATTATATTTTGCTGCAAAAGCCCTAACAGGCTCAGTAGCTGCTGTAGCACAAACGCTACTGCACTGCCTAAATTGTTGCTGGCGGAGAGAGGTGGGGCTATGGCGTCATCGGTTTAGGAAAGATGCGTATGGGTTGTAAACACGGAAATGCAAGGGTGGCGTCTTCAGATTTATTCACTCTGGGACCCGGTTTCAAAAATTAGCATATTCTCCCACAACGTATACTCCCAGAACGTATACTCCCAGAACGCTGGTTCCGTCTGGACGAAACGTCTATATGACAAAAAACTTTAGCGGATACACCTAAACTCATCTACGTGTGGACATGGACTAAGACCCATGGCTGCTTTTAGAGAATATGGCCCCAGCCTGAGTGTGGATATAAAACACACCTTTTTAGCCTTGCGTTTATCTAGTGTGTTTATTCCAACTTCCTCTTTTACTGTTTGTTTTTACTTTTTTTGGGGGGGGTATTTTTATTACCATTTTTATTTATTATGTATTTATTTTTTATTTTTTTTGGCTGTCACTTTTCATGCTCAGCACTTGGAGTTGCATTGCTATGACTTGTGCTATATAAATAAAGTTTCATTAATTCATTCAGGGGCAGCCCCGCCCTCGTCGCCGCCTGCTCCACCCGCTCGCTGTACGACGCGGCCGCCACCTTCCCCTCCTCCGCCGGCTCGGAGCTCCGCCTCCAGCCGCCGGGTGGGCGGGGCCTCACAGAGGAGGGGGAGGATCCACGGTGTGACGAGAGCAACTCGGGTCCTGCCCCCGGCCGGAGGAGACACGCCTTCAACAAGATCTTCAAGAAGAAGCAGAGCCACAATTAAACCCACCGCCAAGCTGCAGCTCACCAATGTCCCAAAGGAGCTTCAGAGAGTCTTTGCCCGCCAAACGTCCAAACCCGTTTCCATACGCTACGGATCACATGACCTCATGTTCTGTTTGTCTCTACGTATCAGTCTGGACTAAGTGAAATTACAATGTAACCGGACCAATCAGGCTGCACGATAGGGCGCAGAGTGGTCCTCCGACCATTTTCGAATTCACAATGAAAACTACAGTGAAATAAAGTTTGACTGAGCTCCAGCTAAATTGTCAATAACCGCCGTTTGCTCGCCACCCTGCCACTTATATGTACTTAACTAACTTAACCCAACTAATTTAACATAACCTAACTATAGGCTCTTTCACACACAGATCGCGCAAAAATTGCCGTTTAGGAGTCCCGCAAAGCTCGCACCCTCGCCACAGAAATTGCTTTCACACAGAGCCAAGCAGCACGGCCACATTCCCGTGCTGCTGTGTACTTTCAGGTGAAATCCCCTGCTCCCGGATTGAAAGGCGAGCGGAGGGATTTCCTGCTCCTCCTAGCCCAAATGAATATTTTCATAGGTTAGTGTAGCCTAGGCTACTGTATGATGAACGAATTCATTCAACAACAAGACTTCCCTCCTTCTAGTGAGCAGGGAGGATAGGTACACTCGCATGGTGGGCGGGCAGATCGATTTGGTGTCCTACTAAAATTGGAACGATACACGACCGCCCGCATATCAAACAGCTGCATAATGTTCGTCGGGGGAATAGTATAGGCTATAAATGCACATGACTACTTAACGTTAGTAGTTTTTGTAAGGGAATGCACAGAGCTGATTTTGAGAGGGAATAACCTCAGACCAACTCGCCACAGACAGCTATAGCCCTCTGAAGCTTATTATTATATCCGTTAATTTTACCTAATGTCAACATCGTTTGAGCATAAAGCCTAACCGCACGGAGCATTCCTCCTGGCGCCCCTGCAGTCATGATTGTATAGTATAGGCTACTTTTTTTACTTTCATTCCTGCACTTTCTTGATACATGAGGTGATTTCCCCTGTAATTTTTTTATGAATGAGCTGACCATTCGCACCTTTTCCGGCTCGCTGCGATGGCGCTTTCAAATGGTGGCGGGTTGCCAGCTAACCCGGCGCTGTGACTACCTACCGTCGTGGGACAAAAGGTGTAAAACAATTGTCCACCAAAGCGCGTTCACGACTTTCACATCGGAGGCGCGAATCCTATTTTCCGTGCATTTTTCGGCTTTCAAGGCCGGTGTGAAAGAGCCTTAACTATCCTGTGTGCTAGTGATGCGCGGGTCACCCAGAACCCGCCGGGTCCCGCGGGCTGGCCCGCCCCGCCGCAGGCGGTCTGGGTTGGCAAATGATGAAAATATGGCGGGTGCGGGCGGGGCAGGCTCAGAACGTGACAAAGCAACATTATAATATAATTGAGTTAGAGCAGTGAAACATGTATGGACTGGGATAAGGCCAAAGTCATCCTCACCCAGGACAACAAACACCAGCGCTGGATTATGGAGGCAGTGGAGATCAGGAAGCGGGCGCAAACGACGATGAACCGGGACGAGGGGGCTTACATGCTTTCCACCACCTGGAGCAGCGTCCTCAAACGGTGAAATGACAACGAGGGGCGTGGTCGTCCTGTCAAATCTGACAGGACGATCATGCCTCTGTAAACAACATCAGCTGTTTAAGACACGTCACACACCATCTAGTGACACCTCTGATGAAGACACGTCACTCACCATCTAGTGACTCCTCTGATGAAGACACGTCACACACCATCTAGTGACACCTCTGATGAAGACGGAAGTTTTGCCGTCGAAACATGTCAGGTAGGAACAAAAACCTGTGTCTGATATAGAAGAAAACCTAACGATCTAAGTAAATTATAGACACTATGAACCTTTTTGGATTATGGATTTAGACTGGATTTGGCAACGCTGATTGGCTGAAGGAGTTGTCTGTCAAGTCCTCATGCACACTGAAATCACTGTGGACAGCTGGAAGTGCAGACTAGTGCATCGATTCAAAAATCAATCAATTATTATTATTGTTATTATTATTATTATTTTTTTTATAATCAAATAAAATATAATAGAAGTACATGCAGTGGTTTATTTTAATTATGGATCTTAATACAATGCAATTCCAAATACACTTTTATTTTAAAAGTAGCCACACAGTGAGAAAAAAGAAAGTGAGAAAAAATAAATCATGTATTGCAGAAAAAAGTGATGCATCGATAATCGTAATCGAATCGAATCGTAGCCCTCTGAATCATAATCGAATCGAATCGTGAGGCCAGTGAAGATTCACACAGTGGCGTGCCATCCATTAGGCGAACTAGGCAAATGCTAGGGGCGCTTGAGCCGTTAGGGGCGCCAGAGAGGTAAAAAAAAAAAAAAAAAAAGGGGGGGGGGGGGGCTTTTTACAAATACTTTTTCATGATAATAGGCCTACTATTATTTTACAATAGTAGACAAAAAATAAGCACAACAACGTCTTAAGTCTTTAAATAATAGTGAAATCATTTTTCTAATTCTGGCTTTCTGGCTGCCTGGGCTGCAGCACTTTCACCATGGTCCCTAATCCATACCACCCCACTCCCTGCGCGGCCGCGCCCCCTTCTACCTGCTCTGAGCTTTTTCCCAAAGTGGGGCAAGGGAGCTGGAAGGTGGGTGCTGAGGGTGCTGCAGCACCCCCTGGTGGCAAGAAATGGGATTTTCAAAATTGTTGGATTTGGCTGTCTTGTGTTTATACCACCAACAAAATGCATTAAAAAACAGTTTGTGCTTCCCAGCTCTGATCTTATATGCTCTCTCTTCAAAAGTGTTTGATTTTCATCATAATCTGGTTTTCCATAATAATAATAATAAGTTCAGTGTTTATGCCTGTGTTGCTGTCTGTTGTAGTGTAAAACGACTAAAGGGAGAGCAGGTGCTTACATGAAAGTGAGTGAGAAAAGGAGAAGATACTGAATAATGACATCACAACAGTATAATCCTAATGTTAATTTAAAATTACATATTCTTCTAAATATGGCTAAAAGTCCAAAAAACAAAAAAATTTCTTCGGTGCTGCAGGCAGCACCGAGAGTCCCTTCCTTACAGCACCCCCTACCTAAAAGTACTTCCAGTGCCACTGGGGAAGGGCGATTCTGAGCCTGCACTGCAGTGGTGGAATTCGCTGCGATATAATTTTTATTATATTTTCTTTGGGGGGGGGGGCACCAGCACAAATCTTGCCTAGGGCACCAACTTGGTCAGGCACGCCACTGGATTCACAGCTAGTGCAGACTGATATGTATAGAGTGAAACAAGATGTGAAGTCACGTTCTCATGGTTTCAGGCTAGAGAGAAGACTGATGACAGAGACATTGTGATTGTCAGTGTGATCATTCAACAATCACCAAACTCTCAGCTCAGAGGGAACAGATGTTTTCTTGATGTGGCCTCCAAACAGATTTCTGCCAGCTTTCACTCAGTCGTTCCTGTCCATTACATGTAGAGGCGTCTACTGCAGCATGCACCAACGAAGAAGAACAAGGGAGAGGGAGGCTGGAGTGATGCACTAGAGAAGTAGTAGAAGAAGAAGAAGATAGAACCATAGACTGTGAAAAGAGCTGGACGGAGTGTGTGTGACGTCACCCCATTGGCTGGTGGACTCATTCTGAAGCCTCTAGCTTGGTGTTTTGGCCGCTGCCATCTTGGTTTTCACACAGCTGGGAGACCGGGGGGTTTGCCACAGAGCTGCAGCTCCACCTGCTGGCCCAGTGGGGCGAGCTGGAATTTAGGAAGTTATCAATTTAACACAATGTTTGAAGCATTTTTGAGTTTGTTAATTATTATAATATTTGTCCTTTGATGACGAGTGAGAGAAGGGGGTTTCAGAGAGATTTTGGAGAGGGGTGAAAAAAATGTCAGCATGTTTGTGGCACTTAAGTTACATTTTTATATCTTATGTAATAAAAGTGTTTTAAGTGGATTGCTTCACTGCTGTTGTGCAATTTTCTATTTTAATGGGAGATCCGTGCCGAACGGCGTATCCACGGTGTCTCCCTCTTTTTCTCTCTCTCACTCACACAGTCCCAACTGTCAAAAAAGAAAAAGAAAAAAAAAGTAGGATACAACATACCCAACCCAATAATAATAGTTGTTTATTATTATTATCGTCATCATTATTATTATTATTATTATTATTATATTACTATTGAGGGCTTTTTAAAGGAGAATTAAGTTGTTGTTTTTTACAACCTGGGCCTTATTTTCAGTGTTAATTATGATTTTTTAACTCACCTTGATTCCCCCCCCCTTTTTTTATCCATGGACTGAGCAGCAGCCAGGAAACGAGGAATATGGGGCATGTGTAATGTGTGTATTTACGTCCTGTAAATAGCTCATTTTCTGACACACAGCGGCTCATATCCTTATTATATCATAGAGACAAGGAGGAAATGAATGATCTATTTACCTTGGTGCAACGTGCTCAGTCTGCTCCGTTTGCTCTCTGTCACATGACGTTATTCCAGCTCAAATAAATATGGGTGGCCATCGAATTCAAATGCATCGTCCATATTCTCTAAATCAGATAGCATGCTCCTACAGATCAGATATTATCAGCGGTGTTTACCATGCTCCTACAGATCAGATATTATCAGCGGTGTTTACCATGCTCCTACAGATCGACTGCTCTGAGCGCTCAACTCGTCCTGCAAGTCCCCAGATGTGCATTCAACGGTTGTGAGACAAGCCGGCTGTAAAAGATCCCCTCCAAACATGTTTGAAGATGTATGAAGACCATACTTTGATTAATAGTTTTTCTGATCTGGTTCTTCCACAAAGAAAGTTTGATTATCTCATTAAAATCCTTAAAATGACATCTACTCCTTCCCCCTCATTACATTACGTCCTTGATGTGATGTGATACACTAGAGCAGGAGACAGCGAGAGAAAGAGTACTTGTACTTGTACTTACCAGGTCTGAGGCAGACTACTAGAGGCAGACAAAAAAGTTCTACCATGTGTCCAATAGATGGAGACATTAACCACATAATCTACACTGAAGTAAACAGAGAGAAACCTCCCATGGAGCAGAAGGGCAAAAGCTCGCTTGATCTTGATTTTCAGTATGAATACAGACTGTGAAAGCGGGGCCTCACGATCCTTCTGACTTTTTGGGTTTTAAGCAGGAGGTGTCAGAAAAGTGACCACAGGGATAACTGGCTTGTGGCGGCCAAGCTTTCATAGCGACGTCGCTTTTTGATCCTTCGATGTCGGCTCTTCCTATCATTGTGAAGCAGAATTCACCAAGCGATGGATTGTTCACCCACTAATAGGGAATGTGAGCTGGGTCCAAACAAGTTCATTTCATCCAACTAAAATTAACTCATTCATCCCCTATGCAGGTGGGATGGCCAAACCTACATAAACCAACCATATGACACGTCACGTCACGTCTCTCTCTCTCTCATGTGACGTCTCTGAGGAAGATTGCAGGAAGTCAGTAGTCGAAACTGTCAGTTATGACAAATCTAACCTAGTCTTTCCATATGAACAATTCATTAGTTCTTATATATCGTAGAGACAGATCAGGACTGTATGTTG
>NC_139640.1:8202719-8207719 GCF_964638095.1 Poromitra crassiceps
AGACAGAGAGAGAGAGAGCGAGAGAGAGAGACAGACAGACAGAGAGAGAGAGGAGACAGACAGAGAGAGAGAGAGAGAGAGACAGACAGACAGAGAGAGAGAGACAGAGAGAGAGAGAGAGAGACAGACAGACAGAGAGAGAGAGAGAGAGGAGACAGAGAGAGAGAGAGAGAGAGAGAGGGACAGACAGACAGAGAGAGAGAGGAGACAGACAGAGAGAGAGAGAGAGAGAGAGAGAGAGACAGACAGACAGAGAGAGAGAGAGAGACAGACAGAGAGAGAGAGAGAGACATGAGTCATCGACAAGAGTGGCTGCACTGAGATGAGCTCCTGAATGAATCTCAAACTTGGACCTAAAAAAGTGAGACATTTTGCAAAATAACCTTCAAATAATCTTCAGAAAGGACTTTAAAGAAGAGGTAACAACTTTAATCAACAAAAACAGAAGGAATATCCTCCATATTTCTTAAACCGCTGTGAACTGTTTGCTAGCTGTTTAGCAACTGTCAGCTAGCTGCTAACCAACTAAACAACTGTCAGCTAGCTGCTAACCAACTGCTAGCTACATGCTAAGCAACCGTCAGCTAGCTGCTAACCAACTAAACAACTGTCAGCTAGCTGCTAACCATCTGTCAGCTAGCTGCTAAACAAACTGCTAGCTACCTGCTAACCAACTAACCAACTGTCAGCTAGCTGCTAACCATCTGTCAGCTAGTTGCTAACCAACCGACCGATAGCTAGCTGTGAACTGCTACTGTTACCTGCCACTGATCCTGATCCTTGCTGGTAACCTGATAAACTTTTTTTTTTTTTTTGCCAGTGCCTGTAGGGTAGAAAAGCTAGCAAAGTAACCAGTTAGTCTAGCTCCTCTTGGAGTTAAAAAGTGGGCACTATGGGAACCAATCAGCAGGCGACTAAGCACAGCACAGCCCCCAGAGTGGGCAGCAGGGAAGTTGAGTACCCTGCCACATGTAAGAGTGCAGCAGCTAAAGAGAAACATAAGGAGAAAACACTGCAGGAAAACCCAGAGGTCCTCTTCACTGACTACGCCCAACACCAAGAAGGAAGGAAGAAGAACAACTTCATATTCTTCACTGACCAAATCTATTTCTGGAAAGACATTCTGTGCAGTAAATATGCACATGTATTCAGTGAGGGCATCGGCTCGGGAGGCAGACTGAAGATCTGTAAAGATGCACACCTTGACAAAGATGACCCTCTGCTTACCATCACATATTACACCAAAGGAAAAGTCATGATCCAGGGGAATGAGGCCAACCTGGAGTCCTTTGAAGAGACTTTTCCCCTGCTGAAAGTGGAAGTGGACACCATGAGGAGCAATTTCCCCTCTGGCAGTAAAGATGAGGAGAGCCCAGTAGAGAACCACACCACTCTCTCCATCTCTGCCCCTCCCACACCTGCCAGTTCCACCAACCAACTGAAGGAGTGTGTGGCCCTGCTGGAGCTGGACTTTGCTGAATTCAAAGAGCTGACCCAGGCCAGGCTGTCTGACCCCCCAGACACCACTGTGCAGGAGCTAAAAGAGGAGCTACAACAGCTCAAGAGAGACACCCAGGCCAGGCTGTCTGACCCCCCAGACAACACTGTGCAGGAGCTAAAAGAGGAGCTACAACAGCTCAAGAGAGACACCCAGGCCAGGCTGTCTGACCCCCCAGACACCACTGTGCAGGAGCTAAAAGAGGAGCTCCAACAGCTCAAGAGAGACACCCAGGCCAGGCTGTCTGACCCCCCAGACACCACTGTGCAGGAGCTAAAAGAGGAGCTCCAACAGCTCAGGAGAGACACCCAGGCCAGGCTGTCTGACCCCCCAGACAACACTGTGCAGCAGCTAAAAGAGGAGCTACAACAGCTCAGGAGAGACACCCAGGCCAGGCTGTCTGACCCCCAAGACACCACTGTGCAGCAGCTAAAAGAGGAGCTACAACAGCTCAGGAGAGACACCCAGGCCAGGCTGTCTGACCCCCCAGACACCACTGTGCAGGAGCTAAAAGAGGAGCTACAACAGCTCAGGAGAGACAATCAGACCTTAGCATCTGACGTCAGAGGAAGTGTGGAGGAACTCAAACAGGAGAACAGTGTGCTCCGTGCTCAGTTAGCCAAAGTGAAGGATGATGCTGAGAAGAGAGAAAGGAGCTTCAGCAGGCAAATCCAACACCTGACAGACCAACTCTCCTTAGTCCCCACAATGACACATAGGGAAACACAGACCCTCCCTGTCAGTGTCCCAAACCCCTGCTGTGTCTCTGTCCCACCCCCGCTGCCCTGCACCCAGCCCAACACCCAGGCACCCCCTGACACATCCACACAGCAAGCTGCCAACACATCCCAACCTTCCTCCACTCAGCTTAAAGAGCAAGCCCCACAGGTGGTCCTGCTGGCTGACTCGAATGGGAAATTCCTGGACACGAACAAACTTTTTCCCGGTATGAAAGTGCTATCTAAACGCTGCAGCACCACAGACCATGCAATGAAGCTGTTGAAAAAGGAGACTCTCAGGAGCCCTCAATACCTGCTGATCCACACAGGGACAAATGACCTGCACAGCCTCCGTAGGGACACTGCCGAGGCAGTGAGGAAGATGGCAGTGCAGGCCAGCAGGGAGTTCCCTGACAGCCGTATTGTAGTCTCCACACTGCTGCCTCGGACAGACATCCCTCCTCATGTCATACATGACATTAATATGGAGATCAGAAGAGGATGTGCCACCTTACCCAATGTGCACTTGGCCCTCCACTCAAACATTGGCACCTGGGACCTCTATGATGGACTCCATCTATATAAAGAGAGTGTCAAGATATTTGCAAAGACCCTCAAAGACACTGCTCTGGGACGCAGCCCCCCCACCCCCTCCTCTAATACAAGTCTCAGAGGCCATGCCAGACCTCCTCCTCCCCATCACCACCCCAGGATCACCCCCCCTGCAACGAGGAGACATGACAGCTCTGCCTGGACCTCCCACTCCCCACGTGCCCACCACCTCACCACTGTGGAGCATAACCAGAGGAGCCTACCTTCCTCCTCCTCAGCCCCTGCCCACAACCCCCCCGTGCAACATCAGCAGCAGCGATATGCAGGAGCACCGGCCCCTTGTCCCCCTAACCACCAACAGCAGCGAAGCTACGCAGCGGTAACTGCTGCTGGTCCCCCTCCCTACCCACAACAGCGGAGCTATGCAGCAGTTGTGGCCCAGCCTACTGCCACAGGGCCTCCCCGTGCTACCTCTGAACTGGGAGACATCAGGGAGATGCTGCACACCCTGTGCACCCGACTTCTGTTCAGCTAAGATGCACATTTTACCACTTGAAAAAGTAGAACAACATGGAAATGTATTGTTAGTAGTAGTAATGATAGTAGTCAATAGTGGTAGTACCAGTTAAAGTAGTATGTCTCCATATAATTAATATCAAATTATTATAATTATTCAGTATGGTAAATGTATAGATAGTTGAAGGTGTTTAATATTTGTCTCACTATACAGGTCCATTTTGATTTTGATTGTTTTTGATGCGCTCATTTCATATAAGCTGCTGGAATATCCAGGGTCTCCATTCTTCAACCTTTGGGCTGAAGAGTGGAAACCCTGAATTCCTGAAATCTATTGAAGATATCGATATTATTGTACTGACTGAAACATGGTGTCAACAAGACATGCTCACTCACTGTCCCTCAGGATACAACCAAGTCAAAGTGCCCTCTCTAAAATTTAGAAACATACGCAGAGGTAGAACATCTGGGGGGATTCTGGTGTGGTACAGAGGAGAACTCAACAGCCACATCTCACCAGTAAAACAAGGGAAATCACATATATGGCTGAGACTAGATAAACTTTTAGGAATAACTGACAGGGATATATATCTATGTGCTATTTATATACCACCAGTAGATTCTCCCTATTTTGAAGAAGACATTTTTGAAATACTTCAATCAGAAATCAGCCACTTCCAGGCCCAGGGTAAAGTGCTTCTGATTGGAGATCTAAATGGTCGGACAGGAAGTGAACCTGACTTCATTGATCCACAAGGGAACAGCCATTTATTTGATCAGTCCCCCCTTCATATCACACCCCCCATCACCTACCGCAACAGCCTTGACTCAGAAATAAACCAAAGTGGCAAGGAGGTAGTGCAGCTCTGTCGAGCCTCAGGCCTGTACATAGTTAACGGTAGGTTCAGAGGGGACTCTTTAGGGAGATTCACATACTCCTCAGCTCTTGGGTCCAGTGTAGTAGACTATGCAATCACTGACATGGACCCCTCCACTATCAGTGCATTCACTGTCAGGGAGCAATCCCCCCTCTCAGACCACAACCAAATTAATATCTACCTCAAGCTTTCTGCTCAAACCAAACAACCACCACAGCAACCCAGTAAGCTGTACAATTTAAAGCAGACATATAGGTGGAGTCAAGACAGTGGCCACCAATTTCTTATGGCCCAGAACTCCCCAGATATAGCAAACCAAATATTGAAATTTAAAGAAAATGAGTACGACACCACCAGAGATGGTATAAATTTAGCCATCACTGATGTGAATATGCTATTTCACAAGGCAGCAATTAAGGCTAACCTTACTAAAGTGAAAAAGAAGCATAACAAAAAACAAAATACTGAAAAATGGTTTGACAACGAGTGTAAAACCATCAGAAAAGACCTGAGGAAAATTTCGAATTTAAAACATCACCAACCAAATGACTCAGAATTAAGAACAGCTTATAGTAACACCCTCAAAAGATATAAATACACACTTAGGAACAAAAAACAAAATCATACTAACAGAATATTAGATGAAATTGAACAGTCCATAAACCAAAATAAATTTTGGGAAATGTGGAATGCCTTGAGCACAAAAGAAGCACAAGCATTACCCATACAAAATGGTGATATTTGGAGAACCCACTTTGAAAATCTCTTTGAAGACATCCCTATAAATAAATTGAATTCAACTCAAGATCTTATCAAAGAAAAACTAGAATCATTAGA
>NC_139640.1:8212719-8217719 GCF_964638095.1 Poromitra crassiceps
TTTAAAGTTTTTAACCTGTATTTTATGCACACCTGGGGTTAAAAAAGGGTTAGGTTAGATCAGAGCCGTATAATAGAAGAGTTCCGACATCTCCATTCACTCCAATGGACCAGTTTTTTTCCAGGAAGTAGAAAGTGTAACTCTTGAGTAAAAAAAGCAGCACTGTCGAGTTGCAGCAAAATAGACAGTTTGTGTTGTACTTTGAAAGGGTTTTTCATCCCTTGAATCAAATTGTACATTATCAGCTTTATTTTAGCATGCAAAAGTAGCACGAGACCAGGCGCGGACTGCATAATCGGGCACGTCGGGCAAATGCCCGGTGGCCTGGCCTGCAAAAAAAAAAATAATAATAATAATTTGTGCCCCCAGTCATGCCACTCCACTGAACAGCAGGCCAGGCGCCGCCTACTGGTTTACTAGTGGTTTTATTACTTTATTCCGGGTTAAAGTGGGTGCATCTCATTGTAAAATTGGACTCGGCCCAAATCTGGCTTCAAACGGCCCAAATCGGGCTTCAAACGGCCCAAATTTTTCGCCGCCGCCCTTTGGACGCCGGCACGCGCGTCGGCCCGTATCGGCCTGGCCTGCTTGGTATCTAATGCCCGGCCTGAATTATAATCCCAGCCCGCCCCTGCGCGAGACCCATTCCTGGCTGTTCATTGGCTAATGAGTCTCGCATTTTGGTCCTCCGCTGACGCCACTCTCTTACTAGAGGACACTAGGTTAGATGTATGGATGTAGTGAGCATAGCTCTGACCTAACCAAATCTAACTGACATCACTGTGAACACAAAACAAAGAAAACTTCTGATATAATATGATTGTTTTAATAAAGTGTATTTGCAGATAAAACACAATGACAAAAGGCATAGTAATTTAGACTCTTAAGGTCCTTACACATCAAGAGCGATGCGAATATACGGCACGAAATTGCGATGCGAGTTTTGACCCACCTGTCAATCACAGCCACAGATGTGTACACGTCGGGAGCGAATTTCTGAAAAATCGACCGTGGTTCGAAAAAACAAACGCCGCAATAACGCTCAGCGAAACTTCGCCGTAGGTATGCACGGTTGCATTGACTGATATAGGTTCGGAAAATATTAATCGCACGAAAAAAACGCTCCCGATGTGTAAGGACCTTTATTGTCATGTTACTGATCTGTTCAAATTTTGCATTGGTTCCAGTTCTCAGTGAATTGTAGCCTGGGCCCAATGAATGGGGCAGGCACTATAAACCAGAGGTTCTCAAATGTTTTTCAGCCAAGGACCCCTTACAAGATAGAAAATATACCGGGGACCCCCCTCATTCTGATTTGTGATTTTGGGCTCAGCTTGTTTCCACGGTAACGTGCTTGACATTTAAATTGATAGGTTTGTCAGATTAGAATGTAATCCATGAACCATTTTAGATTTAAAGCATAACATATTTCCGTTGAACTATGAAACTTTTGCACACACAAAAAGTCCCCCCCTCCTGAAAACCTTTCGCAGACACCCTGGCAAAGTGCCACGGACCCCTGGTGGCCCATTTGAGAACCACTGCTATAAACCATCAGTGTCGTCTCACTTTTTACTGAAAAATGCTGCCACCAGATTAAAGAAAAGACACTATGTGATGTTGACTGATGCTTTTTATGTAGTCTAATGTGCGCGACTCATTATTGGCTCTGTTAGATGGCTCTGTCCAGCAGCTAACGCTAACTAGCGCGGTTAGCTTAATGTTAGCGAGTGGTTTTTTGGAGTTAAATACACAATCCCTGGCTGTTCGATCACAAGCCACAGACTGTAAATGTCACAGTTTGTCTGCCAAGCGGACGAGCCGGCAGGGTAGGCCAAAACTCGCTAACAAAAACAACAAACATATCGGCTGCATCATCGCCAGCTTTGGTTTAACGTAATGCCAGCTTAGAGGTTTCCCCTCCTCTCGGAACCTGTGTGGGACATGGATTGCAAATTACAGTAGCTTTCTGATCATTGTGAAACTGAAAAACAGCAACACACTGGTAACTGGCAGCAGCCATGTTTGCGTCGCAGCTGTGATGTCACGGGCGTGCGACAACAAAAGCTCCGCTTCCGAGGCAAAAAATACAGCAGGATTATTATCGGCTGATAATTTATCGGAAAAAGGCCATTATCGGAATAATAAATCATAACGCAAAATGGCCATATCGGCCGATAATTTATCGGTCCGATAATTATCGTGCATCCCTAGGAGAGACAGAGGGAGAGAGATGTAAGGAGAGGAGAGGAGGAGAGAGATGTAAGGAGAGGAGAGGAGGAGATAGAGAGATGTAAGGAGAGGAGAGGAGGAGAGAGAGAGATGTAAGGAGAGGAGAGGAGGAGAGAGAGAGATGTAAGGAGAGGAGAGGAGGAGATAGAGAGATGTAAGGAGAGGAGAGGAGGAGATAGAGAGATGTAAGGAGAGGAGAGGAGGAGAGAGAGAGATGTAAGGAGAGGAGAGGAGGAGAGAGAGAGATGTAAGGAGAGGAGAGGAGGAGAGAGAGAGATGTAAGGAGAGGAGAGGAGGAGAGAGATGTAAGGAGAGGAGAGGAGGAGAGAGAGAGATGTAAGGAGAGGAGAGGAGGAGAGAGAGAGATGGAAGGAGAGGAGGAGAGAGAGAGATGTAAGGAGAGGAGAGGAGGAGAGAGAGAGATGTAAGGAGAGGAGAGGAGGAGAGAGAGAGATGTAAGGAGAGGAGAGGAGGAGAGAGAGAGATGTAAGGAGAGGAGAGGAGGAGATAGAGAGATGTAAGGAGAGGAGGAGAGAGAGAGATGTAAGGAGAGGAGAGGAGGAGAGAGAGAGATGTAAGGAGAGGAGAGGAGGAGAGAGATGTAAGGAGAGGAGAGGAGGAGAGAGAGAGATGGAAGGAGAGGAGAGGAGGAGAGAGAGAGATGTAAGGAGAGGAGAGGAGGAGATAGAGAGATGTAAGGAGAGGAGAGGAGGAGATAGAGAGATGTAAGGAGAGGAGAGGAGGAGAGAGAGATGTAAGGAGAGGAGAGGAGGAGAGAGAGAGATGTAAGGAGAGGAGAGGAGGAGATATAGAGATGTAAGGAGAGGAGAGGAGGAGAGAGATGTAAGGAGAGGAGAGGAGGAGAGAGAGAGATGTAAGGAGAGGAGGAGAGAGAGAGATGTAAGGAGAGGAGAGGAGGAGAGAGAGAGATGTAAGGAGAGGAGAGGAGGAGATATAGAGATGTAAGGAGAGGAGAGGAGGAGAGAGAGAGATGTAAGGAGAGGAGGAGAGAGAGAGAGATGGAAGGAGAGGAGAGGAGGAGAGAGAGAGATGGAAGGAGAGGAGAGGAGGAGATATAGAGATGTAAGGAGAGGAGAGGAGGAGAGAGAGATGTAAGGAGAGGAGAGGAGGAGAGAGAGAGATGGAAGGAGAGGAGAGGAGGAGAGAGAGAGATGGAAGGAGAGGAGAGGAGGAGAGAGAGAGATGGAAGGAGAGGAGAGGAGGAGAGAGAGAGATGGAAGGAGAGGAGAGGAGAGAGAGAGAGAGAGATGTAAGGAGAGGAGGAGAGAGAGAGAGATGGAAGGAGAGGAGAGGAGGAGAGAGAGAGATGGAAGGAGAGGAGAGGAGGAGAGAGAGAGATGTAAGGAGAGGAGAGGAGGAGAGAGATGTAAGGAGAGGAGAGGAGGAGAGATAGAGATGTAAGGAGAGGAGAGGAGGAGAGAGAGAGATGGAAGGAGAGGAGAGGAGGAGAGAGATGTAAGGAGAGGAGAGGAGGAGAGAGATGTAAGGAGAGGAGAGGAGGAGAGAGAGAGATGTAAGGAGAGGAGAGGAGGAGAGAGATGTAAGGAGAGGAGAGGAGAGAGAGAGATGTAAGGAGAGGAGAAGAGGAGAGAGAGAGATGTAAGGAGAGGAGAGGAGGAGAGGAGAGATGTAAGGAGAGGAGAGGAGGAGAGAGAGAGATGTAAGGAGAGGAGAGGAGGAGAGAGAGAGATGGAAGGAGAGGAGGAGAGAGAGAGAGATGGAAGGAGAGGAGAGGAGGAGAGAGAGAGATGGAAGGAGAGGAGAGGAGGAGAGAGAGAGATGTAAGGAGAGGAGAGGAGGAGAGAGATGTAAGGAGAGGAGAGGAGGAGAGAGAGAGATGTAAGGAGAGGAGAGGAGGAGAGAGAGAGATGTAAGGAGAGGAGGAGAGAGAGAGATGTAAGGAGAGGAGAGGAGGAGAGAGAGAGATGGAAGGAGAGGAGAGGAGGAGATATAGAGATGTAAGGAGAGGAGAGGAGGAGAGAGAGATGTAAGGAGAGGAGAGAGGAGAGAGAGAGATGGAAGGAGAGGAGAGGAGGAGAGAGAGAGATGGAAGGAGAGGAGAGGAGGAGAGAGAGAGATGGAAGGAGAGGAGAGGAGGAGAGAGAGAGATGGAAGGAGAGGAGAGGAGGAGATATAGAGATGTAAGGAGAGGAGAGGAGGAGAGAGAGATGTAAGGAGAGGAGAGGAGGAGAGAGAGAGATGGAAGGAGAGGAGAGGAGGAGAGAGAGAGATGGAAGGAGAGGAGAGGAGGAGAGAGAGAGATGTAAGGAGAGGAGAGGAGGAGAGAGAGAGATGGAAGGAGAGGAGAGGAGGAGAGAGAGAGATGGAAGGAGAGGAGAGGAGGAGAGAGAGAGATGGAAGGAGAGGAGAGGAGGAGAGAGAGAGATGTAAGGAGAGGAGAGGAGGAGAGAGAGAGATGGAAGGAGAGGAGAGGAGGAGAGAGAGAGATGTAAGGAGAGGAGAGGAGGAGAGAGAGAGATGGAAGGAGAGGAGAGGAGGAGAGAGAGAGATGGAAGGAGAGGAGAGGAGGAGAGAGAGAGATGGAAGGAGAGGAGAGGAGGAGAGAGAGAGATGGAAGGAGAGGAGAGGAGGAGAGAGAGAGATGTAAGGAGAGGAGGAGAGAGAGAGATGTAAGGAGAGGAGGAGAGAGAGAGATGGAAGGAGAGGAGAGGAGGAGAGAGAGAGATGTAAGGAGAGGAGGAGAGAGAGAGATGTAAGGAGAGGAGAGGAGGAGATATAGAGATGTA
>NC_139640.1:8222719-8252719 GCF_964638095.1 Poromitra crassiceps
CAATAAAGACCCGCAGACGTTAACGTAATTCCCTGGAATGCGAGACTTAACGAGCCAGTTACATGGCGTTGCATTCTTAGACATTGCCGTTTGCTTTTATTTGGTATGTTACATACAATTGGCTAAATTATTAGTTAATTCAGAGTTAGATGATATTGGAGCAGCGCAGCCATTTTTTATTTTATTTTATTATTATTTTTAGCCGGAAGTCGTAGGACGGCCACAGAACCGGGTCAAATGGGCGTGGCTACATAAGGTGAATAGCATGATGATAATGCTCTATATCTCCCTATTTGCTCTGAATACACCAGTTAACATGACACAGAGTTAACATGATAGAAATATTATCAGCAAACTTCATGACTAGACTAATTATTCTGATCTGAATGGCAACGATTATATCAAGAAACATTGACTCCTCTCTTTGCTGTATAGTGGGAGGTGCATTTTTGAGTAGGCTATTAAAATAGCATGTCAAGTTCACAGTTCTTTATTGCCAGATTAAACAATTCGTATTGGTTGTTGGTTGGTTCAACACAACATGTGCGCGCATGCGCGCTTCTTCTTCTCTAGCCTACAAGCATGTAACTTCCTTGATTGTTATTGTTGATAATTCTATTTAAATAGGCTACATTTTCATTATATCAATAATGCAATCTTTTCCCGAAACATTCCCAAACAAGAAAGGAACATAGTGCACTGCAAAATATTTTTAATTACATTTGTAAAAAAAAAAAAAAAAAAAAAAAAATCATCTCGCCACTAGGGGGTGCTGCAGCACCTGCAGCACCCGTACTTCCCGCGGCCCTGCTTTTGAAAGTGTTTTGTCCTCTTAAACTGTCATCTGAGGTGATTTACTCCTAAACCCACGGATTAGAAAACCACACACACAAATGTGTCATATCTACGTTGATAAAACAAAGAGGGACTTTAAGCCTATTGAGCCAGAGCCCTGACACACAGCTGGTCATACATACTGTATAGATGTCATATCCATTAAGCACCTACTGTTAGTCCAAGAGCGTATGTGAAAATGAATAAAAACACATCGCACACTGCAGGGCTCTGTTTGTTTGCCACCGTATGTGAACCATAACCATTGATGAATCACATTAGTGGGTCTAATTTATGATCCAGTGTGTATTTCGGTGACAATATGAAACCTATTTACTCCACAAACATGCTTGTAGAAAAATTATGTTTTTAAATTCTCTATGGAACTCTGTAAGCCGCCGTGGTGTCCCTGTCTGACGTTATCAATATACATACAAATCCGTGTGCACAGTCTGCTAATCCTACATGGGTTTAGGACTCCGTGGCACTGATTACTAATTCGAGGGAGCTGTTGGCACGGAGCCATACGGTGCCCAGTATGGATTTCCACATCAATTATTCTTTTCTTACCAGGTGACCCCTGACCCTGGGGAGCTCTGCAGAGAACAATGTTCTGGGGAGCTCTGCAGAGAACAATGTTATGCTGAACGACGAGTGTAAATTGTGAAATACAGATCACGTTCAGGTCTGTCATTGCTGCCGGGGGTGGTAGTTGTTACTGGCTTGTTAAGCACAGCGCAGAACAAACACTCGGTTCCGTTAATTTGCCACACCGAGTGTTTCTGTTTGCCGTCTCCACCCGTTTATTCGATCGATACCTATCACCGTCCCCCCCACACCCCCGATTTTTATCCCCCCTTAGTGCTAATTTAATTTATTTATCCTGGTTGCTGCTCCACCCTCTGCCGATCTGGGGAGAGCCCAAACTGGCTCCATGCTTCCTCCGAGACATGGGCAGTTAGCCAGCCGCTTCTTTTCACCTGACAGAGGAAGCTTCACCGGTAGGACATAGCACGTGGGAGGTTCACGCTATTCCAACCAGTTCCCCTCCCTCCGAACAGGCGCCCTTAACGACCAGAGGAGGAACCACATTAGCAACCAGGATATTGCATGTTTTGGTGAAGGGGTTCCTATATGAAGGAAACCCCCGGGAGGCACGGGGAGAACATGCAAACTTCACACAGAAAGGCCCTTTTTGACGACCCCACCCGGACGGTGGGCACTCGAGGACATGCGGACGGGCACGCATTCCTTCAGTGCTCACAGCGTCCCAGGTGGGAATCGAACCCAGGACCTTCGAGCTGTGAGGCGACAGCGCTTACCACTGCACCACCGTGCCCCCCCCCCCCCCCCCCCGCCGTTTGTTTTTTATTCCTGCTTTCATGAACTTTTTTTCTCATATTTCAGCTGTCCTACACTGAGGAAGCTGTGCTACGTTGTGATTGAAAGTCACTGTTCACTGGATGGGAAGAGAAAATGGCTTGCAGTCGCGTTCCATTGGTAAAGGTAAAATATTGCTTTGCTTGGCTGAATCTGATTGGATAAAACACATCAAAAACAAAACGCTGCATGGAGTCCCCCGGTCTTTAAGCCCTGACTGATCTGGAGAGGCCGCCTCCAAGTAAGAAGTTATTACTGTTCACATCTCAAAAGTGTGTTTGATCAGGTGGAACTAGATCCTCTCTGTTCACATCTCAAAAGTGTGTTTGATCAGGTGGAACTAGATCCTCTCTGTTCACATCTGAAAAGTGTGTTTGATCAGGTGGAACTAGATCCTCTCTGATAATACTGCAAAGGAACACTTGATCACAATCAGCAGAATGTCAGCCCAGAACTCTCTCTCCATCCTTCTGTACCTGCTGCCCACCACACCCACTGATACATCCACCCATCCAGTGGATAGAGGATCCACCATCCCATATTGACACCATTCATTTCTATACTAGGGTTGGGTGATATGGAAGAAATTATTCAGTACATAATGATAATTGTTTTTACATATCAATATACTTACAGGTATATCATGATATTTGCTCACGTATGTGAAATCGCATGATAAATAAACCAACTGATGTGTCCATTGTTTTTCATCGTTTTTTTCATCTGGTATCTCCACCACCCTCCTCTCTGATGGACACAGACCTGGTATCTCCACCACCCTCCTCTCTGATGGACACAGACCTGGTATCTCCACCACCCTCCTCTCTGATGGACACAGACCTGGTATCTCCACCACCCTCCTCTCTGATGGACACAGACCTGGTATCTCCACCACCCTCCTCTCTGATGGACACAGACCTGGTATCTCCTCCACCCTCCTCCCTGATGGACACACCTGGTATCTCCACCACCCTCCTCCCTGATGGACACAGACCTGGTATCTCCACCACCCTCCTCTCTGATGGACACAGACCTGGTATCTCCACCACCCTCCTCTCTGATGGACACAGACCTGGTATCTCCACCACCCTCCTCTCTGATGGACACAGACCTGGTATCTCCACCACCCTCCTCCCTGATGGACACAGACCTGGTATCTCCACCACCCTCCTCTCTGATGGACACAGACCTGGTATCTCCACCACCCTCCTCCCTGATGGACACAGACCTGGTATCTACACCACCCTCCTCTCTGATGGACACAGACCTGGTATCTCCACCACCCTCCTCCCTGATGGACACAGACCTGGTATCTCCCCCACCCTCCTCTCTGATGGACACAGACCTGGTATCTCCACCACCCTCCTCTCTGATGGACACAGACCTGGTATCTCCTCCACCCTCCTCCCTGATGGACACAGACCTGGTATCTCCTCCACCCTCCTCCCTGATGGACACAGACCTGGTATCTCCTCCACCCTCCTCTCTGATGGACACAGACCTGGTATCTCCACCACCCTCCTCTCTGATCGACACAGACCTGGTATCTCCACCACCCTCCTCCCTGAGGAACACAGACCTGGTATCTCCCCCACCCTCCTCTCTGATGGGACACAGACCTGGTATCTCCCCCACCCTCTCCCCTGAGGAACACAGACCTGGTATCTCCACCACCCTCCTCCCTGAGGAACACAGACCTGGTATCTCCACCACCCTCTCCCCTGAGGAACACAGACCTGGTATCTCCTCCACCCTCCTCCCTGAGGAACACAGACCTGGTATCTCCCCCACCCTCTCCCCTGAGGAACACAGACCTGGTATCTCGCGGCCGCCTCTGACCCAGCGCAGCGTGGCGGCTGGCTTGCTGCGTGGCGACACGCAGGTGAGTTCCACCTCTCCGCCCTCCACCGCGTCCTGCTTCACCTCCACGCCGGGTATGTCCGGGGGCACGGACACGGACAGCGTCGCCACCTGGTGGTGCGTGGCGTCCGTGTACAGCTGGCAGAAGTAGCCACCCTCGTCCCCCACGCTCACGTTGGTCAGCGTGATGCGCACCAGGCGCGGCGTGAACAACACCATCTGGAAACGGTCATCCTTCAGGGCTGCAGAGGGGAGAGGGGACAGCAGAGGAGGCAGGAGAGACAGAAGGAGAGGGGACAGCAGAGGAGGCAGGAGAGACAGAAGGAGAGGGGACAGCAGAGGAGGCAGGAGAGACAGAAGGAGAGGGAGGAGAGGGGACAGCAGAGGAGGCAGGAGAGACAGAAGGAGAGGGGACAGCAGAGGAGGCAGGAGAGAGAGAAGGAGAGAGGACAGCAGAGGAAGCAGGAGAGACAGAAGGAGAGGGGACAGCAGAGGAGGCAGGAGAGACAGAAGGAGAGGGAGGACAGCAGAGGAGGCAGGAGAGACAGAAGGAGAGGGGACAGCAGAGGAGGCAGGAGAGACAGAAGGAGAGGGGACAGCAGAGGAAGCAGGAGAGAGAGAAGGAGAGGGGACAGCAGAGGAGGCGGGAGAGACAGAAGGAGAGGGGACAGCAGAGGAGGCGGGAGAGACAGAAGGAGAGGGAGGAGAGGGGACAGCAGAGGAAGCAGGAGAGACAGAAGGAGAGGGAGGAGAGGGGACAGCAGAGGAGGCAGGAGAGACAGAAGGAGAGGGGACAGCAGAGGAGGCAGGAGAGACAGAAGGAGAGGGAGGAGAGGGGACAGCAGAGGAGGCAGGAGAGACAGAAGGAGAGGGAGGAGAGGGGACAGCAGAGGAGGCAGGAGAGACAGAAGGAGAGGGGACAGCAGAGGAGGCAGGAGAGACAGAAGGAGAGGGAGGAGAGGGGACAGCAGAGGAGGCAGGAGAGACAGAAGGAGAGGGAGGAGAGGGGACAGCAGAGGAGGCAGGAGAGACAGAAGGAGAGGGAGGAGAGGGGACAGCAGAGGAGGCAGGAGAGACAGAAGGAGAGGGAGGAGAGGGGACAGCAGAGGAGGCAGGAGAGACAGAAGGAGAGGGAGGAGAGGGGACAGCAGAGGAGGCAGGAGAGACAGAAGGAGAGGGAGGAGAGGGGACAGCAGAGGAGGCAGGAGAGACAGAAGGAGAGGGGACAGCAGAGGAGGCGGGAGAGACAGAAGGAGAGGGAGGAGAGGGGACAGCAGAGGAAGCAGGAGAGACAGAAGGAGAGGGAGGAGAGGGGACAGCAGAGGAGGCAGGAGAGACAGAAGGAGAGGGGACAGCAGAGGAGGCAGGAGAGACAGAAGGAGAGGGGACAGCAGAGGAGGCAGGAGAGACAGAAGGAGAGAGGACAGCAGAAGAGGCGGGAGAGACAGAAGGAGAGGGGAGAGAGGGGACAGACATGAGAGAGGAATAAGTGGGGGGGACGATGAGTGGAGAAAGACGAAGAAGAGAGAAGAAGAAGTCATTAGTCCTAAGACAAAATTAGGCTACTTTTACATGTACTAAGAGACTCGGGCCCTATCTTCGCAACGGCGGTAATTTTGCATTAGCACCCGTTTTCTAGTTAAGCAACGTAGACAGAGACAGAGAATTGAGTCTAGTGTGAAGGAAAAGTAAAAAAAATAAAAAAAGGAGTAAAGGATGAGCCAAAAACATCAGACAAAACAACAACTAAAATGTGCCCACATTTTTTCCTGTAGGTCAATAAGAAATTAATTTTGGTCCCATGTGCCAACAGAGCATTACGATTCTCTGTTTAATTGAATACATTACACACACATACATGCGTGCATGCAGTGCATGCACACACGCACGCACGCACACACACACACACACACACACACACATGCGCGCGCACACACACGCGCGCAGACCCACTCTCTGCCTGAGGAGCCTAGGCTGGCAAAATGAATCAACTGTCATACTTGAAACTACTTGTTATAACACATTTTTACTTGCCAGTAGTCTGTTTTTAATTATTCTACGGCAATTTTTTTAACTAATTTGTTTTCTATTTGCTGTTTTTCTTTGGGATGTGAAGCTTTTTGTAACTTCTATGAAAATGCTTCTGATTATGTCTGTTACACACACACACACACACACGCACACATACACATACACACACACACACACACACACACACACACACACACACACACACACACACACACACACACACACACACACACGCACACTCACACGCATGCACGCCTCACCTCAGTGGAAAATGTTCCAGAGAGGAGACTTGCAATGGAGGCTTTAGATCAGGGGTGGGCAATTATTTTTCATGGGGGGCCACATGAGAAACCCAGATTGTTGCCAGGGGCCGAACAAATATTGTCATGCCGTAACCCAGGAACTGTGATGATAGAGAGGACCACAAAAAATGTCCTCGCTACCAGAGGGCCAGATTTTGCTGAGGGTTGGGGGCCGAACGGCGCCGGCGCAACATTTTTTGGGGCATTTGAAGCCAGGTTTAGAGGAATAACTCATTTTAATGAAATAAGATTAGAGCTGGGAAGCACAAACTGTTTTTTAATGCATTTTGTTGGTGGTATAAACACAAGACAGCCAAATCCAACAATTTCGAAAATCCCATCTCTTGCCACCAGGGGGTGCTGCAGCACCCTCAGTACCCACCATTAGGCCTCTGTTCTGTTTGCTTGGTTGACTTCTTTAGGAAGTGTTCTCTGTGTCAGGTTCCATAGTATACTCACATCCCGTTTACAAAGAAAGCCCCAAGGATCTAATCTAATGAATGGATTAGGTCTAGGAAAGATGGTGATATGTGGTTTGGGGTGTAGTTTAGGTTTTGAATAGTCTTGTTAAAGCTAGACGAAAGATTGATTTGGCCTAATAGGAAACAATAAGAGAACTCCTCGCACTGGAAAACACTTGGGCTTCTGTTAGTGCGTGTCTCAAATGCCTCGCGCTAGCAAAGTGGCTGTCCAGTGACGATTTCCGTTTGTGTTCCTCCACGACAGTGTTGCACGGAGTGCAAAATAGTTTGCCTCCACTTTCATGCAAAACATTTGGTCATTGTTTTGCGCTTATTTTTGTTGGTAAACGTGAGGGGTTTGCGTTACGTCCCCACTCTCGTCACTTCTTATTGTTGTCCCTCGTTCCCACAGCAACCAGGCAAGATGACAGCGCACACATATCTCAAACCCAGGTGAAGATGCGGCATTTTACTCACTTTTTTGCGGTGAAATCGCGAGAATTTTGAAAAATTGCAAGCCCCCGCAAATATCGCGGAGTTTGGTTGAATTTGCATTCATTATTGCGATCGCAAAATCGCAATTTCCTAGAGGGACTGGTTTCTTTGTTTTTCTCTGTGCCTGTTTGTGTGATCTGGTTGCATTAAATGTGCTGTAAATGGAAAGTCAACTGATAAATCAACACGGAGGTGATCAGTGTGGAGGGGAACTGCCGTTTTTCTTTGGAAAACGGAAAAGAAACTGACCATGACGCTGGACACTTCCCTTATTCGCTCAATAAAACGGATGTAAAACTCAAAACCAACTAAACAAATAGAATACATGAACACGTTGCATGTTGCAAGTATTGAAGTCCAGAAGAGAGAAGCAGGAGCCATTTAACTCATTGAGTGCCAGCCACTTTTGGAGAACGGAAGCTCCCAGTGCCAGAGTTTCAGAGCGTTTTCAGTGATTTCTCGAGGCCCACAGAATATTGTGTGATATTACTATGTAAACACTGAACACGCACAAAGAACGATGAGACTCTATTCTATCATCTGCAAAAAAAAGTTTATTGATCCCATTTTCCGTTCTTTAGTTATGAGCCGGAGAAGATAGCTTGATTCATCCAAAAACAGCAATTTTTTTCTAGAAGCTGAGATAATTGGCCTTTTGTGAAATTAAACATTTCAAGCACATCACTGACTCTGAAGCTAATCTTTTCTAATGTAGTCACACCTCAAAAATAATTTCCTTCAATAAAACAGTTTAGGCCAGGGAATTTTGTTTGGCAGAATAATATTTTTAGCTACAACCAGCAGCGCTGGCCCCTGCGTGCGCTGCTGGTTGCAGCTTCTTGCTGGTCTTGATTTGCTGCTGGTGGGCATCGGATATTCTGGCTTGCGTTTGTCAATCCTGTCCTGCTGCCTGGGTCTGTCTGGGTGTTGCGTGCTGCTCTGCGTGCCCCCCCCCCCCCCCCCCCGCCCCGCCCCGCCCCGCCTCGCCTCGCCTCAACTGCACACTCCTCCTCCTGTCTGTGGTGGCTCTCTGCTGAGTTTGCTGTGCGCACAGTGAAGGGTGCGCAACATCCAGTTTTTTTACAGCGTTCCGCGTGTGTTTGTCACCGGCAACGATGCTTCCAGTTGAGAATAATAACAACTCCACGGTGTGGATGTGCGGATGTGCTGTCGCAACCGACACGGAGCGGCTCAATTGTGGGAGCAGATTGGCTGCTGCAGGCACAGCTGCAGTAACGTGCTTCAGCATATCGATGCATACGGATGCGATGCGATTTCCGTTTCCATAACGACTTCTTCTTTGTTTTTTCCTTGCCTTTCTGTTATGTGGAGAGCACTGTCGCCACCTAAGGGTTCTGTAAAATAGGTTATAGACCTCCAATAGCTACAATAGTTGTACCAGAGATGTATCAGGGATTGATCCACGTCCCACCGTCAAAAAACGCAATTGACGACAATCGTCGTCTTTGGCACTCTACGTCAGTATTTGAATTGACGACAGCTGTCGTCATTGGCATTCAATGAGTTAAGGAGAAATGGTACATTTTCAACTTTGAAATCAGTTGGGATTCCTCTGCCCCAGGACCGCTCTGCATGATGGAGATAGAGGAGCCTGGTCAGCTCTATCTCCATAGCCGGTAACACCGTTTCATTTGTGAGGTCACTCCAATGGAGCGCTCTGCAGAGAAAACGTTGGCGTAATCGAGGCTCTGAGCAACCCCAGACGACTTTCTGCTTTGGAATTGATAGTTGTAACTGCTGTAATCTGATGCTCAGTTTGATATAAGAAGTTCAGAGAGTTTATAAAGTCAGTCTTGATGGAGCCGCTCCGGGCTACATTGATACAACAGAACAGATGTCTTGCTTCGCTCATTTCCAGCTTTGAGAGCGAGTCGCTCATTTTGCTCAGCCCTGATTGGACGATTCTACACCAGCCCTGATTGGACGATTCTACACCAGCCCTGATTGGACGATTCTACACCAGGATTTATCTGTCCGTTCTCTTATAACTGCCTCTGCTTTATTCCTCTGTAGCCCTTTCCTCATGTAATTCCTGCCTGGTGTTTTGATTGTTCATCATGTTAATCATTATTGTTCTATTTTTCTGTGAAGCACGTAGCAACTCTGTTTTGAAAAGGGCTATGCAAATAAAGTTTATTATTGTTATTAAAAATTGATGATAGGAAAGCTATTAATCTGAGTGGGACTGCCCTTTGAGTCAGTGAGAGCCTGACTGATTAAATGCTGTAGGCTACACGGGGTGAAAACAATTACCAAAAAAAAAAAAATAATAATAATAATAATCACAAAAGGTCTATTAGGCCCTTTTCACAGCAGCCAATTTGTGTTTAAAGCCAGGAAGTAACACAGGTGCAAGCAAAACATCAATGAGGGCCCCAACGGTGGAACACCTAAAAGAATTGGAAGTTAGAAACCCTCATTAATGCTCTGCCGGCACCTGTGTTACTTCCTGCCTTTTAGACACAAAATGGCTGCTGTGAAAAAGGTCTTCTACTGCAGGCCAGATGCCTGACAGACGAGCCACTGCAATCACTACTCCCACCTCACCACCAACCCCCTGAGTGAACACTACCCCCACCTCACCACCACCCACCTGAGTGAACACTACCTCCACCTCACCACCACCCCCCTGAGTGAACACTACCCCCACCTCACCACCACCCCCCTGAGTGAACACTACCCCCACCTCACCACCACCCTCCTGAGTGAACACTACCTCCACCTCACCACCACCCCCCTGAGTGAACACTACCTCCACCTCACCACCACCCCCCTGAGTGAACACTACCCCCACCTCACCACCACCCACCTGAGTGAACACCCACCTCACCACCACCCTCCTGAGTGAACACTACCTCCACCTCACCACCACCCCCCTGAGTGAACACTACCTCCACCTCACCACCACCCACCTGAGTGAACACCCACCTCACCACCACCCTCCTGAGTGAACACTACCTCCACCTCACCACCACCCCCCTGAGTGAACACTACCTCCACCTCACCACCACCCCCCTGAGTGAACACTACCCCCACCTCACCACCACCCACCTGAGTGAACACCCACCTCACCACCACCCCCCTGAGTGAACACTACCTCCACCTCACCACCACCCCCCTGAGTGAACACTACCCCCACCTCACCACCACCCCCTGAGTGAACACTACCCCCACCTCACCACCACCCTCCTGAGTGAACACTACCTCCACCTCACCACCACCCCCCTGAGTGAACACTACCTCCACCTCACCACCCCCCCCCTGAGTGAACACTACCTCCACCTCACCACCACCCCCTGAGTGAACACTACCTCCACCTCACCACCACCCCCCTGAGTGAACACTACCTCCACCTCACCACCACCCACCTGAGTGAACACTACCTCCACCTCACCACCACCCCACTGAGTGAACACTACCCCCACCTCACCACCACCCCACTGAGTGAACACTACCCCCACCTCACCACCACCCCCCTGAGTGAACACTACCTCCACCTCACCACCACCCACCTGAGTGAACACTACCTCCACCTCACCACCACCCACCTGAGTGAACACTACCTCCACCTCACCACCACCCCACTGAGTGAACACTACCCCCACCTCACCACCACCCCCCTGAGTGAACACTACCTCCACCTCACCACCACCCCCCTGAGTGAACACTACCTCCACCTCACCACCACCCCCCTGAGTGAACACTACCTCCACCTCACCACCACCCCCCTGAGTGAACACCCACCTCACCTCACCACCACCCACCTGAGTGAACACTACCTCCACCTCACCACCACCCCCTGAGTGAACACTCACCTCACCACCACCGCCCTGAGTGAACACTACCTCCACCTCACCACCACCCTCCTGAGTGAATAAGGGAGACAGACAGAAAAGCAGTGAGAGCAGGAAGGAACACTTCCTTTTGTTAGAGACAGAGAGCAGAATCGACGGTGAGAAAATGCTGATAATAACAAACAGCACTAATAGAAGTCTGCTGGTGACAGAGGCTCAATGTGCATAGATCCTCATAAAGATCCTCCAGACTCACTGTGTATCGACTTGACTGTGAAATCTCTCTCTCTCTCCCTCCCTTCCTCTCTCTCTCTCTCCCTCGCTCTCTCTCTCTCCCTCTCTTTCTCTCTCTCCTTCCCTCTCTCCCTCTCTCCCTCTCTCTCTCTCTCCCTCCCTCTCTCTCTCTCTCTCCTTTATTCTCGCCCTCCCTTTGCTCCTTCATGTTGGCTTTGGCTCAGCCAGGAAACGGCAGAGTGCTTCCCTGATGTAACATCTCACAGCATCGTTCATCACAAAACACACACTAGAGTTAGACACTGGCTCTGTGTGTGTGTGTGTGTGTGTGTGTGTGTGTGTGTGTGTGTGTGTGTGTGTGTGTGTGTGTGTGTGTGTGTGTGTGTGTATGTGTGTGTGTGTGTGTGTGTGTGTGTGTGTGTGTGTGTGTGTGTGTGTGTGAGAGAGAGAGAGAGAGGGACATAGGGCTAAAGCATGAGATAAATAGACTAATATTGCTCCATAATACGGCAGACAGGAAAGATAATAGATAGAGAGAGAGTGAACTCCAGGAGAGAAAGAGAGTTGTGAGAGAGCGCTACATCTTTTCTCCCCTCTGCACTAAATGGCAACTAAATGTCAGACTTCTGTTCAAGTCCAACTTCACCTTTAATTGCCCCGTCATATTTGCATGCCGAACAGAGTTGGAGGTACTGTAGGGGTCCTGTAGGGGGCGCCAGAGAGAGACAGACAGACCTGCCAGGGGGGGAAAGGGTCCATGTGTCCACTAGCAGATGTTTTGTCCCATGCTCCAGAACCTGAAACGGGCCGTCGTTAAGAGGGCTGCAGAGGACCCAGATGAGCGTCGTGTGGATGAACACATATATCATATCATATCATATCATATCCTATACCATCATACAGGTTATTACATACTGTATCATTTACCAAATCAGTGGCTGACAGTTTGTGGGAGTCGTAATTTAGCAGCAGTAAAGTGTTTCTACACTTCATTCTGCCCACTGTGTTGAGCCTTTCTGAAGGTCAGTGATATGCAATTACAGTGTTTCAGATCAAAGGATTGCCTTCTGTCACTGAGTATATACATATATATATACATGTGAGTATATACAGTATATATATATATATATATATATATATATATATATATATATATATAGTAAAGTAGTGTCTATACTCATATACGTATATATATATATATATATACGTATATGAGTATAGACACTATTTTACTATTTTATTATTGTCATCATTATTATTATTATTATTATTATTATTATTATTATTATTATTATTATTATATATTTCTTTACCATGATTTATATCCACCTTATTTTTGAATACCCCGCTGTAAAAAATAATTGTGGGTACAAGTTCCGGTTTAACGTGACTTATTGTTGCAGCTCGCCATTTCCTTTGTTATACTCTTTGGCTGCAGAGCCGAATTATAAACCGGAAGCTGGAGGACGTTATAAAAGTTATAAATATAGTCACGTTATAAACAACTACCGGTAACCAACGCTGGGGGTCCGTATGGAAACAGTGCTACTCGAAATGGTTAACTCATTGAGTGCCAATGACGACAGCTGTCGTCAATTCAAATACTGACATAGAGTGCCAAAGACGACGATTGTCGTCAATTGCGTTTTTTGACGGGGGGGGGGTCCATCGAAGCCAGATCTATGTCCTGTAACATTTTGGGACATGTTGAATGTCTATAACCTATTTTACCGAGCCATTAGGTGGCGACAGTGCTCTCCAGATGACAGAAGTGTCAGGAATACAGCTTGACAAAGCCGTGATCAAAGACAAACCGCGCTCATGCTGCAGACAGAGCCATCATGTAGATGGCTCTGGGCTGCTTGCCAACAGCAATCAATCCGCGCACACAACTGCAGCTCCTCTGCCTGTCTGTCTGTCTGCATAGTTTCTTCACACATTACCCACCAGAAAGGCAGCACCCAACGCCGAAGGGCCAACCCTTACCTGCAGTCGCGTTGGGCATTTCCTCGTTGCTGCTGTGAGCTGCCAGGAGCCGCGCGGCGCAAAAACAGAGGCTCCGAATAGACTTTGTGCGTGTGGGGAGGAGTTGGCAGCTGACTCGGGGAGAGGCGGGGAGAGGGGGGGGCAGGGGGGTGGGGCGCGCATGCACCACAGAACTAAACCAGGTCACATCATCAGAAAATATTAGCTAGAGTCAGTGAATGTGCTTGAAATAATGCATTTCACAAAAGGCTGAATATCTCAGCTTCCTGATAGAAAAGCATATTTTTGCTGTTTTTGACCTATCTTCTCCGGCTGATAACTAAAGAACGGAAAATGGTATCAATAAACTTTTTTTTGCTGATGATACAATAGAGTCTCCTTGTTCTTTTTGCGTGTTCGGTGTTTACATAGTAATATCATTCAATATTCTGTGGGCCTCGAGAAATCACTGAAAACGCTCTGAAACTCTGGCACTGGGAGCGTCCGTTCTCCAAAAGTGGCTGGCACTCAATGAGTTAAAAGTTAAATCAATTTGGTCATTCAGTGGCGTTTTACTGCCATGTAACATAGCTAGCTAGCTGCTAACATTAGCCACAATTAGCCTTAAATTAGCCTTAAAGGGATATTTATCGACGAGATTTCTGCCAAGCTGGACCTGATTAGTGATTTGCTCCGTTCGCCCAGACGGGTGTCAAGCTGTCAGCAACAAGGCTGGGAGGATCACACCAGAAGAAAAACGCATAGGCATCATGGCAGGCAGAAATGAGGTGGATAGGAAGTCTTTCAACCACTATAGCACTTTTCACCACATAAGTGCAATTCTTTGTTTGGTTCTGGTTCATTTGTGGAATTAATTAAGAGCAACTGTTGGAACAACTTTGAGTTTGGTAAATAACGCGGCGAAGTGGCGAGTGCTGTTCTAAAGTCAGTTTGGAGGAGACGCTTCAGTGCCCACGGCATTAAAGTGGAAACGCAGACACAGTATATTTTCATTATAAATTATGATTCAAACATTTTCACCTGATAATTTTCACATAAATCACGCCAATAATGTGTTTTTTTTATATTCACTCCAGGGAGTATCAAACAGGTGTTCTTTATTCATTTTAATTAACAATGGTATTTCAGTGGTTTTGCAAATGAACTCTGCATTATTTATTCATTTATTTATTTATTTCATTTCATTTAATTTCATTTCATTTCATTTCATTTCATTTCATTTCATTTAATTTCATTTATTTCACAGCCTCAAATTGGCATATGGCGGGTTGCAAAATAGCAGATGACAGCCGGGGCAGTCACAGGCATACGATAGGGCTCATGGTCTTGAAAATGGTCTCGCATTGGTCTGGTCTCGGTCTCGGTCTTGGTCTTGGTCTCGGTTTAGGTGGTCTCGACCACAACACACACACACACACACACACACACACAGACACACACACAAACACTGATACACACCTCGCGTGCCATTGAAGAAGAGAGTCTGTCGGCGGGGGTTCTGGATGACCACGATGGAGCCGTCGTAGTTCTGCAGGCGGCAGGAGATCTGGGCCGTGCCTCCCTCCAACACCGTCACGTTCTCCGCCTGCACCGCCTGGCAGCGCGCTGACGAGAGAGAAACACACACGTTCAACTGAACTGTCACCTAGGAAACAAATAAGCTACTTCAAACATCCCTCATTTTCTCCCTATTCATCACACAGAGCCGAGGAGGAGGAGGAGGAGGAGGAGGAGGAGGAGGAGGAGGAGGAGGAGGAGGAGGAGGAGGAGGGAGGACAGAGAGATGGAGATTGAGAGAGGAGACGGAGAGAGAAGATCGAGGTTGTGCTTCTCAACAAGTGAAGAGAAAAACACCTTCTTATCGTTATAAGAATCATTATAATTACTACCATTCATCCTTAGAAATCCAATAGATGCACACACACACACGTACGTATGTGTCACGTGTGTGTGTGCACACATACACACACACACACGTACATACGTACGTACGTACGTACGTACGTGTCATGTGCATGCGCGCACACACACGCACACACACACACACACAGACACACACACACACACACACACACACACAGACACACACACACACACACACACACACAGACACGCACGCACGCACACACACACACACACACACACACACACACACACACACACACACACACTCGGTGTGAAAACATTGGCCACACTGCAGAGCTGTGATAGCTGGGTGGCAGACAGACACAAACACACTTCACACATTCTTAATGCCATTTCTCATCCATGGTGCTCAGACAATTGATTAGACACCATTATACTGATGTAATGGTTCTTATTACAGGTATTTGGAAAGAGCTAGGGGCTTCTGTCTCATCTGTGTGATATATACACATGCACATACATGCACATTGCACACACACACACACAAACACACGCACATTACAAACACACACACACACACACACACACACACACACACAGGCATACATACGCACTCTCAAACTCACACATGAACGCAGGCACGCATGCACACACACACACAGAAAGCAAAATGCACACAGAGAGACATGCACACACTCGGGGTAGGGGTGGTGGTGGGGTGGTGGTGGTGTATCGATACAGCCTACAGTAGTAACGCAATATTTTGTGTGGCAATATTTGATCGTTACACGAAGCCAAATATTGCAATATTTTTAAATGATCAGGTGCTTTGACGACTATCCAATTTGGCTGCACTAAAAATGATTGAAGTGAGATGAACAGACTGACGGTTTTTTTCCTCCTTTGGGGCGGACAACATTTGCAGTGGAAAAAAGGTCATTATGAATCACAATATTTTTTTAAATTGCAATAATAATTGTATCGTGACTTAACGTATTGTGATAGGGATCGTAATATTGTATCATGGGTACTCTGGTGATTCCCACAGCACGCACTTAAGCTGCGTTCACACCGACCTATTAAAGTTTTTCGCTGGCATCGAGTTTACATACAAAGTCAATGCAAACGATATTCGCCCGGGAGAAAAATCGCTGGGCGTCCGAGCAACAGAGACAGAGCGATAGGGAGAAAATACACTCGTCGCCCAAGATGAAATATCCCAACTCGAGCGAAAATACGCTGGCATCAGTCGCTCGCTGTTCAACGCTGATTGGCTGCCGTGTGAGAGCGAGTCAAGGATCACACTGGCTTGGAACAAACCGCTGGTTTATTGTGTGGCAACAAACCACATTGACAGCTGATTGACAGGCTGACAGCTGACATGAAGTGAAGTCTGTACTACCGGTATATGGAGCTCGCGTTAGGAGCACGCTGATAGGCTTAGCTTGTAAACAACTACGGTGGCTCGTAGTGGACAAACATCATGACATTGCGTAACGTTATAGCCCCCAGATGTCCGTCAATTCTTGTGCCTGTTGACGAGCGATTTAAACAGAGCGACAGAGCGATTCCAAAGGGTTGAATCGAGCGACAGAGAGAAAAATAAATATCTCGGTGTGAACACAGCTTTAGACACACACACGCACACACACAAACTTTCCCACGTCTTCTCTCAAACAAACTTGTCTGGCCCCCCGACATTATTTGTAGACATGGTGCGAGGAGGAGGGGGGGGGGGGGGGTGAGAGACAGCAGGGAGCCTCTTTGATGTGGCTGTCAGGCAGCCCAGCAGTCAGTAATGACTAATGAGGCGGTTGATGATGTTGTGATTGGAGTGTCTCTCCAGTTCAAAGGTCGGCGGTTGTTGACACACACACGGCCCGGCTGAGTCACTGGTCCCGCTGAGCCTGATGGACGCTCCGCTGTTTGAATTCAAATGACTTTGTGGAGCAATTAGTCCTGTCCACCTTATTTCTAGCTGCCATGATGCCTGATGGCTGCTTCTTCCGCTTCCGGTGTCATTTTTACACTGTTTTAACTTGACAAAAAAAACGTCTATGAGGATTTTACAGCAGAGCCATTCTGCTCTACAGCCGTGTCGTTCGGGTGCTGGGATAACGTAATGCATTGTGGGTAGTCGGCTACTGTGGCTAATGCTAGCGGCTAGCGTAATAGTTACTTTACATGGCAGTAAAATGCCACTGAATGACCAAATTCGAATTCACTTTGAATCATTTCGAGTAACACTGTTTCCATACGGACCCCCAGTTAGTTGTTTATAACGTGACTATATTTATAACTTTTATAATGTCCTCCAGTTTCCGGTTTATAATTCGGGGTCTGCAGCAGCCGAGTATAACAAAGGAAATGGCAAGCTGCAACAATAAGTCACGTTAAACCGGACCTTGTACCCACAATTATTTTTTACAGTGGGGCATTCAAAAATAAGGTGGATATGGCTGCAGCCAGGAGGAGTGGGCTGTGATTAGCTGCAGCCAGGAGGGAGTGGGCTGTGATTGGCTGCAGCCAGGAGGAGTGGGCTGTGATTGGCTGCAGCCAGGAGGGAGTGGGCTGTGATTGGCTGCAGCCAGGAGGGAGTGGGCTGTGATTGGCTGAAGCCAGGAGGAGTGGGCTGTGATTGGCCTCCAAGAGAGAAGCGGCTTCGCTTGCTGCGCTCCCCAAACCATCTATTTACCTATTTGCATCCCTCATTTTGCATGCCCGCTCTGCCTGGCAAAGCTGGAGTGGGCGGCGGCCGTGGGCGGGGTTTAAAAAAAGAGAGTAACATCAATATTGAAGCATGCGTGATGAAGCAGCCAATAAGGGCTGTCGATAAAGACTATATAGACACTAGAGTATATTTCAGCACTAGCAGTGTCTCTGAGCTGAGCTCTGTAAAACACCTTCACACTCTGAGACAAGCAGATGGTGGAGAGCTGCTGACTTGACTGATTTGGGCCCAAATAAATGTCTCTATCTGCAACCCGAGCATGTACTGAAAGTGTATGGTATGGTGTGGTGTGTGTGTGTGTGTTTGTGTGTGTGTGTGGGGGGGGGCGTATGTGTGTATGCCTGTACTGTACAATAGGTGTGTGTGCGTGGTGTGTGTGTGCGCGTGTGTGTGTGTGCGCGTGTGTGTCTGAGACCAGACAGGGTTGGCATATTGCAATTAAGCGACTCTGACATCGTCCAATCCCTCCGACTTCATCCAAATTTAATTTGCCCCTCGATTTTAATCTCTTTCAATATATATTTAATACTCCAAAGCACATACAGTATTCATCACATCAGGGGGGAGATACACAGACACATGCGGATGTTGAACTAAAGGGAGTCAGAATGAACCAAAGAGGATAGGGATAGGATAGGATAGGGATAGGATAGGGATAAGATAGGGATAGGGATAGGATAGGGATAGGATAGGATAGGGATAGGATAGGGATAAGATAGGGATAGGATAGGATAGGGATAGGATAGGATAGGATAGGATAGGGATAGGATAGGATAGGGATAGGATAGGGAAGTCAATGGAAGAGAGAAAGAAATCTTGACAATTACCCCTAATTGTAGTCATTAATGCTCCCATTCCCTGCATCAATATTGTGATTCATATCGTGGGCCATCAGGCTCCTGCCACCGCCATGCCAATTATTTTTCTAATGGCTTCTTATTACTCATCACCGTGGCAACCAGACTAGGCCGCCATTGTTTTAAGCGGCGTTTAATTTGAATAACACTGCCGTGACATCGTGACAAAGCCCAGTGCCGGGGTCTGACTGCAGCTGATTAGTGACCCATCAGAACCAATAGAGACGGATTAGTGACCCATCAGAACCAATAGAGACGGAGACCTCGACAACGCTGAGGGACCGCAGACTAAAAAGAAAGCGGTCAAATGTTTATGTTTTGGAGGCGGCCAGAAAAACACGGGGTAATTAGCCGTCCATTTAATACACCCACTTCTCCTGGCAGCTGTCGGCCCCTTCAAAGGAAATGAGCTGTGGTGGCGTAGTGGTACTGCAAGGAAAACAGCCACATTGACAACTAAAGAAGCAGATAGCTGCTGCTGCATGCGGGGAGGGGGGGGGCATGGAGGAGGAGATGCCACCCACAGGCACCTGCTATAGCTGGTGGGCGGAGACAAGATGGTGGGGGCGGGGCTCTAACCAGGAAATGATAGCAGGCAATTAGGAAGTGACGCACATCCCCCCACTAAGCCTTCACAACACAGCTGGGTACCTAACACTTTACTTTGACTGGAGGCTTTACAGGCTGCCAGCCAGTCACATCAACACCATGAGTCTGTGCCTCTGATCACCTACGTAGTACAGTAGAGAGAGAGGAGGGGAGAGAGGAGGGGGGAGAGGGCAAAGAGGAGGGGGAAAAGAGGGGGGGAGAGGAGGGGAGAGGGGGAAAAGAGGAGGGGAGAGGAGGGGGAAGAGGGGGAAAGGGGAGGGGAGAGAGAGGGAGAGAGGAGGGGGAGAGGAGGGTGAGAGAGGAGGAGGAGAGGAGGGGGGAAGAGGGGGAGAGGGGGGGAGAGAGGGGGAGAAAGGAGGGGGGAAGAGGGGGAAAGGGGAGGGGAGAGAGGAGGGGGGAAGAGGGGGAAAGAGGAGGGGAGAGAGAGGGAGAGAGGAGGGGGAGAGGGGGAAAAGAGGAGGGGAGAGGAGTAGGGGTGGGACAAAATATCGATACTCACGGTATCGCGATATTTCCACTTGCGATACGTTATCGATACACTGGCACCAAGTATCGATATGTTTATAATTTTTTTTTTTTTTTTTAACACATTCACTGCCAACAGTTTTTTTTTTACTGTAGGTAGCTTCTGCCAAGGTTTTTTTTTGAGGATTCTGGCTCATCTTTCAAGAGCCGAGGATTATTTTCTGCTAGGAATTTGTGAACACAAAATATCTCAAAAGAACTAATAGAATGTGTGCTTTCTCTGTCTAAAAGAGTTCGTTTTTATCATGTTCTGTTATGTAGGCATTAGCAGTTGAATACAGCATGGTTTCAGCGTCTGAGAAGAAAAGCTGAGAAAAATGCATTTTTGTGAAATTCGATAGAACAGTCACTTTAACTATTTATTTTTGGCATCAGTGAGACATCAGACATCTAAACAATAGTTCTTTGAACAGTAATTTCCTCCATAACAGCACCCTCACCCCCCTCTCCTCCAAACTCCTCCCTCCGTGGGTGTGTCTCTGGTGGCTTTGCAGCGTTTGTCACAAGCGAGTCTCTCCTGCCTGTCTGTGCTGCCTGGCTGCTGGCGGCCGCTCTTTGGGCGAGTGTGGATGGGGCTCGTTTTTCGGTTGTGAGCTCAGCTGGAATGAAGCTGCGTGCGATTCTGGGCTTTCTGCCGGTGTTTCAAAGTGTGTTTCACCCATAAGCTATTATGCAAATTTGCAATCCCCCACCGCCAGCTCCCAGCGCGAAAGCGAAAGCGTTTTCGCCAATCCATTTTCATGAGAATGGCTTCCTCACGCTGCTGTTTTTGCTTGGCTTCGTCTAGTCTGGAGAGCACTGTCGCCACTTAGTGGGTCGGTAAAATAGATTATAACCATTCAATACCTCCCATATTTTTATAGGAGATGTAAAAGGGTTAGATCCACGTCCCACCGTCAAAAAAAAAAAAAAAAAAGTTTTTGGACGAGATATCTCGTCCACGGCAGTCAACCGTGTTAAATAAACAGGCTAAAATATTATGCTGTGTGTGGTAGTTGAAACATAGTTTCAAGTTGACGTTTATTTATGTTTGTAGTTGAAACAAAAACATAAATACTGTAGGCTACATCAATGGAAATGTTTGCTCATTAATATCTACTTTTAGAAATTATATAGGTAGGTAGGTTATATAGGTTTTCTTGTTTTAATAATAATAATAAATATAGCCGCAAGCGGCGATGGGCGGGGTTCAAGCCTTGCGCAGATGACAAAGCTTCTGATTCTGACTAGGACATCCTCCTTGATATATCTGCCAAGTTTCGCGACCATTGGACAAACAGGTGCAGAGTTACGGCCTTTTTTGTGTTAGGCCACGCCCATTTCTGGCGTTTATGGCGCCCCCTTTTGGTCGAATTGCACAAAATTTGACACACATGGTCTAGGATGGTCTCCGAAGACCTCCTGCAAGTTTCGTGAAGATTCCTTAATCGGTCATGAAGTGAGGACAATTTAGCTGTGAGGCCACGCCCCTCTCAACTTTAACGATCAATATCTCCGAAACTAAAGTAGCTTTCAAAAATCCACCAATCACGATTGTAGAGCTTGCTCCATAGATGCTTCCTTGCGAGTCTGGTGCAAATCGGTCCAACGGTCTAGGAGGAGATGCAAAAAATGTGTTTTCCAAATTTTTCCAAATATCTCAAAAACTTTCCAGGCGGACATTGAGGGTCCTTATGGCAAATTTGTAGAGCAGGTCCACCTGAACATCTGGAAAAAAAAAGTTTGAAAATCGGACCAACGGCGTGGAAGTTAAGGCCTTTAACGTAAAACCGTCGATTATAGCGCCACCTTCAGGCCGATTCGAAAAATCTTTTTTGAGCACCTACCAGCCAACAATATCTGTCATTGGGCCAGGTTTCAGGTCTCTACCATTTACCAACTCACGGGAATTTGCGTTGGGGCAGATGAAAAAGAAGAAGAAGAATAATAATAATAAACCGGCACAAAAACAATAGGGTTTCAGCCCCTTCAGGGCTTGAACCCCTAAAAAGACTGAATGTGTAACTTTTCCTCCGTGGTATCGAAAATGTTATGAGTGAGTGACGTGAACTCTGAGAGAGTTCATGTCAATTCTGCTAATAAATACATAATACCTGCTTCTTGCCTTTTAGGGGTATTTTTTTCTCTTCAGTTACACAGGTATCGTGATGTATCGTCTTCCAATATATCGATTATCGCAGAATCGCTGTATCGTGATAATATCGTTATCGAGGGCCAAGTATCGTGACCATATCGTATCGTGAGCTACTCAGCGATTCCCACCCCTAGAGAGGAGGGGGAAGAGGGGGAAAGGGGGAGGGGAGAGAGGAGGAGGGAAGAGGGGGAAAGAGGAGGGGAGAGAGAGGGGAGAGAGGAGGAGGAGAGGGGGAAAAGAGGAGGGAGAGGAGGGGGAAGAGGGGGAGAGAGGAGAGGGGGGAGAGGGGAGAGAGGAAGGGAGAGAGGAAGGGGGAGAGGAGGGGAGATAAGAGGGGGAAAGAGGAGGGGAAAGAGGAGGGAGGAGGGGAGAGAGAGAGAGAGGGAGAGAGGAGCACAGAGAGGAGGGGATAAAGGAGGAGGGGATGAGGGAATCAGCCTCTGTGACAGAGGTATTAATCTGGCCCCCCATTAAAATCCATCCCATAATAAAATTCTCCACAAGCTGTTGAATGATATGAAGAGAGAAACGATCGATTCCACAGTGCTGCACTGACTGCTCTGATCAGAGGAGAAATAAAACAATAAACAAGCAGTTCACTTTCCAGCCTGACAGGGGCAGTATTTCACAGCAGTCACGGCCCTGAGCAGAGGCTTTATTTACTGGGGCGATAGAGCACAGAGAGAAGGCCCATCATTTCCAAATACATAAACAAATAAATAAATAACCGCCGTGCAAATTCAGAAGACAAGGCTGTTCTAATGGCCCCCGCAATGAGCTTGAGTTATACGCTGAGGGGGGGGGCGGAGCCACAGAGGGAACAGAGCGAGGGATGAGGAGGGAGGTGTGTGGACGTTAAAGGAGGGAGGGGGGGGGGGTTTGGGAGGCAGCCAGGTGGACTGATGCTGGATCACCCCTCTGTTCACAGTACATTCTGCTAACTGCTTCACCAGAGCAGGGTAGCAGCTGAGTTACTGCCTCTCTCTCTCTCTCCTAACACACACACAGTCTCTCTCTCTCTCTCTCTCTCTCTCTCTCTCTCTCTCTCTCTATCCTCTCTCTCTCTCTCCTAACACACACACAGTCTCTCTCTCTCTCTCTATCCTCTCTCTCTCTATCCTAACACACACACAGTCTCTCTCTCCCTCTCTCTCTCTCTATCCTCTCTCTCTCTCTCTCCCTAACACACACACAGTCTCTCTCTCCCTCTCTATCCTCTCTCTCTCTCTCTCTCCTAACACACACACAGCCTCTCTCTCTCTCTCTCCCTATCCTCTCTCTCCTAACACACACACAGTCTCTCTCTCTCTATCCTCTCTCTCTCCTAACACACACACAGTCTCTCTCTCTCTCTCTCTCTCTCTCTCTCCCCCTATCCTCTCTCTCCTAACACACACACAGCCTCTCTCTCTCCCTATCCTCTCTCTCCTAACACACACACAGCCTCTCTCTCTCCCCCTATCCTCTCTCTCCTAACACACACACAGTCTCTCTCTCTCTCTCTCTCTCTCTCAGTGTTGTCTCTTCTCCCCCTATCCTCTCTCTCCTAACACTCTCTCTCTCCCCTATCCTCTCTCTCCTAACACACACACAGTCTCTCTCTCTCTCTCCCCCTATCCTCTCTCTCCTAACACACACCCAGTCTCTCTCTCTCTCTCAGTGTTGTCTCTTCTCTCCCTATCCTCTCTCTCCTAACACACACACAGCCTCTCTCTCTCCCCCCTATCCTCTCTCTCCCCTATCCTCTCTCTCCTAACACACACACAGTCGCTCTCTCTCTCTCTCTCCCCCTATCCTCTCTCTCCTAACACACACTCAGTCTCTCTCTCTCTCTCCCCCCCTATCCTCTCTCTCCTAACACACACACAGTGTCTCTCTCTCTCTCTCTCTCTCCCCCTATCCTCTCTCTCCTAACACACACACAGTCTCTCTCTCTCTCTCCCCCCTATCCTCTCTCTCCTAACACACACACAGTCTCTCTCTCTCTCCCCCCTATCCTCTCTCTCCTAACACACACACAGCCTCTCTCTCTCCCCTATCCTCTCTCTCCTAACACACACACAGTCTCTCTCTCTCTCTCTCTCTCTCTCTCCTAACACACACACAGTCTCTCTCTCTCTCCCCCCCTATCCTCTCTCTCCTAACACACACACAGCCTCTCTCTCTCCCCCTATCCTCTCTCTCCTAACACACACACAGTCTCTCTCTCTCTCTCTCTCTCCTAACACACACACTCTCTCATCCAGCAGAATCAGGTAACACGAGGATGCGAACCTGCGACCCTGGCGTTGGTAGGCATGGGAATCTAACCAAAATCCTCTTACAAGTTACTTAGGAGTTACCAGTAGGGGGAACCAGGCTGTGCTACACTACCTTCTGGGTTTTAGGACTCATCGTTGAGGCACTCTATTCATTTTCACTCATTATCTTTTGACTGGATGCAACAATTACAATGTCCCTTTTGGCCGAGGCTTTTAGCCACACACACAAGAGACATTCATACAACACAAGCAAGGGTCCAGTGAGGAGAGGAAGTGCCTTAGCCGTACAACTAAGTTCTGGTCCAACAGGACAAGCGGGCCAAGTGCCTGTGTTCTGTTTGCATGCAGGCTGCCGATGTAAAAGCGAATCGATGGAAGCGACAACAATGTTCTGTTGTTTCTGCTTTAATTAAAACAGTAGTCTCGCTGGCCAGCCTCCTCTCCCTTCCGTGCGAGGAGTCTGGTGCCGCAGGTCTCCATAACTGGGATAAACCCTCCCCTGCTCTACTCTGCTCTCCCATTGGAGCGACTGTTTCAGTGGCAGCTGGATGTCCGTTCCCGGCTTATTACAAACTCTGTGATTGGCTTCCGACCATGTCAATCAGAGCGGCTTCCGCTCCCTCCTCCCTGTGTGTCGCTGCCGCCTCAGGGAAAACAACAACGCTAACTAGCTAACAAGCTAACGGCAGAAACCTACACGCTAGCTCGTTGCTACATGCTGAAAACGGCAAGTTTGGATTGTTGGAAACTATTTTCCAAGAGCACTGCCGCTAAGCACTGCCCATCGCAATCCCACTATGGAGACCTGCGGCGCCAGACTCCTCGCACGGAAGGGAGAGGAGACTGGCCAGCGAGACTGAAGGGAGAGGAGGCTGAAGGGAGAGGAGGCTGAAGGGAGAGGAGGCTGAAGGGAGAGGAGGCTGAAGGGAGAGGAGGCTGAAGGGAGAGGAGGCTGGCCAGCGAGACTGAAGGGAGAGGAGGCTGAAGGGAGAGGAGGCTGAAGGGAGAGGAGGCTGAAGGGAGAGGAGGCTGAAGGGAGAGGAGTCTGAAGGGAGAGGAGGCTGAAGGGAGAGGAGGCTGAAGAGAGAGGAGGCTGAAGGGAGAGGAGGCTGAAGGGAGAGGAGGCTGAAGGGAGAGGAGGCTGAAGGGAGAGGAGACTGAAGGGAGAGGAGGCTGAAGGGAGAGGAGGCTGAAGGGAGAGGAGGCTGAAGGGAGAGGAGGCTGAAGGGAGAGGAGGCTGAAGGGAGAGGAGGCTGAAGGGAGAGGAGGCTGAAGGGAGAGGAGGCTGAAGAGAGAGGAGGCTGAAGGAGAGGAGACTGAAGAGAGAGGAGGCTGAAGGGAGAGGAGGCTGGCCAGCGAGACTGAAGGGAGAGGAGGCTGAAGGGAGAGGAGGCTGAAGGGAGAGGAGGCTGAAGGGAGAGGAGGCTGAAGAGAGAGGAGGCTGAAGGGAGAGGAGACTGAAGAGAGAGGAGGCTGAAGGGAGAGGAGGCTGAAGGGAGAGGAGGCTGAAGGGAGAGGAGGCTGAAGGGAGAGGAGGCTGAAGGGAGAGGAGACTGAAGGGAGAGGAGGCTGAAGGGAGAGGAGGCTGAAGGGAGAGGAGACTGAAGGGAGAGGAGTCTGAAGGAGAGGAGGCTGAAGGGAGAGGAGGCTGAAGGGAGAGGAGTCTGAAGGGAGAGGAGTCTGAAGGGAGAGGAGGCTGAAGGGAGAGGAGGCTGAAGGGAGAGGAGACTGAAGGGAGAGGAGGCTGAAGGGAGAGGAGGCTGAAGGGAGAGGAGGCTGGCCAGCGAGACTGAAGGGAGAGGAGGCTGAAGGGAGAGGAGGCTGGCCAGCGAGACTGAAGGGAGAGGAGGCTGAAGGGAGAGGAGGCTGAAGGGAGAGGAGGCTGAAGGAGAGGAGGCTGAAGGGAGAGGAGGCTGAAGGGAGAGGAGGCTGAAGGGAGAGGAGGCTGGCCAGCGAGACTGAAGGGAGAGGAGGCTGAAGGGAGAGGAGGCTGAAGGGAGAGGAGGCTGAAGGGAGAGGAGCTGAAGGGAGAGGAGGCTGAAGGGAGAGGAGGCTGAAGAGAGAGGAGGCTGAAGGGAGAGGAGGCTGAAGGGAGAGGAGGCTGAAGGGAGAGGAGGCTGAAGGGAGAGGAGGCTGAAGGGAGAGGAGGCTGAAGGGAGAGGAGGCTGAAGAGAGAGGAGGCTGAAGGGAGAGGAGACTGAAGAGAGAGGAGGCTGAAGGGAGAGGAGGCTGAAGGGAGAGGAGGCTGAAGGGAGAGGAGGCTGAAGGGAGAGGAGGCTGAAGGGAGAGGAGACTGAAGGGAGAGGAGGCTGAAGGGAGAGGAGGCTGAAGGGAGAGGAGACTGAAGGGAGAGGAGTCTGAAGGGAGAGAGGCTGAAGGGAGAGGAGCTGAAGGGAGAGGAACTGAGGGAGAGGAGGCTGAAGGGAGAGGAGTCTGAAGGGAGAGGAGTCTGAGGGAGAGGAGGCTGAAGGGAGAGGAGACTGAAGGGAGAGGAGGCTGAAGGGAGAGGAGGCTGAAGGGAGAGGAGGCTGAAGGGAGAGGAGGCTGAAGGGAGAGGAGGCTGAAGGGAGAGGAGGCTGAAGGGAGAGGAGGCTGAAGGGAGAGGAGACTGAAGAGAGAGGAGGCTGAAGGGAGAGGAGACTGAAGGGAGAGGAGGCTGAAGGGAGAGGAGGCTGGCCAGCGAGACTGAAGGGAGAGGAGGCTGAAGGGAGAGGAGGCTGAAGGGAGAGGAGGCTGAAGGGAGAGGAGGCTGAAGGGAGAGGAGGCTGAAGGGAGAGGAGGCTGAAGGGAGAGGAGACTGAAGAGAGAGGAGGCTGAAGGGAGAGGAGGCTGAAGGGAGAGGAGGCTGAAGGGAGAGGAGACTGAAGGGAGAGGAGGCTGAAGGGAGAGGAGGCTGAAGGGAGAGGAGGCTGAAGAGAGAGGAGGCTGAAGGGAGAGGAGGCTGAAGGGAGAGGAGGCTGAAGGGAGAGGAGGCTGAAGGGAGAGGAGGCTGAAGGGAGAGGAGGCTGAAGAGAGAGGAGGCTGAAGGGAGAGGAGGCTGAAGGGAGAGGAGGCTGAAGGGAGAGGAGGCTGAAGAGAGAGGAGGCTGAAGGGAGAGGAGGCTGAAGGGAGAGGAGGCTGAAGGGAGAGGAGGCTGAAGGGAGAGGAGGCTGAAGGGAGAGGAGTCTGAAGGGAGAGGAGGCTGAAGGGAGAGGAGTCTGAAGGGAGAGGAGGCTGAAGAGAGAGGAGGCTGAAGGGAGAGGAGGCTGAAGGGAGAGGAGGCTGAAGGGAGAGGAGGCTGAAGGGAGAGGAGGCTGAAGGGAGAGGAGACTGAAGGGAGAGGAGGCTGAAGGGAGAGGAGGCTGAAGGGAGAGGAGGCTGAAGGGAGAGGAGTCTGAAGGGAGAGGAGGCTGAAGAGAGAGGAGGCTGAAGGGAGAGGAGGCTGAAGGGAGAGGAGGCTGAAGGGAGAGGAGGCTGAAGGGAGAGGAGGCTGAAGGAGAGGAGGCTGAAGGGAGAGGAGGCTGAAGGGAGAGGAGGCTGAAGGGAGAGGAGGCTGGCCAGCCAGACTACTAAAAGAGTAACGCCGGGCGGCTCAGCTTCCACTCTTATGCGCTCGTCAGTTGGCAACTCCTCCATCACTTCCCATCTGGATGTGCATCTCTCCCACTAACCCCCCCGAGTCCACGAGGCCAGCAGCCTAATGCAAATGAATTGTGTGCTGTTTATGAGTGGGAGTGTGTGCGTGTGTACAGTACGTGTGTAAGTGTGTGTGTGTGTGTGTGTGTGTGTGTGTGTGTGAGTGTGTGTACGTGTGTGTGCGTGTGTGTGTGTGTGTGTGTGTGTGTGTGTGTGTGTGTGGTGGTGTGTTGGTTGAACACTTGCTCCAGGTTAATCACAGAGTTTTGCGGTGTACTGCATGCTTCTAGGAAAGCTGACTTAGAGGTTCTTCTCCATACCTCCCTCCCCAGACCCCCGCCCTCTCCTCCTCCTCCCTCCACCCCTCTGTGTTTCTCTCTCTCTCTCTCTCCCTCTCTCTCTCTAAAATTATCACTCCATCTCTCCCGGGAGGCCAGAGCTGTGCCAATCAACTCCAGCACACAAAAAAGAAAAAAGGCCTTCCTCTATAAATAATATATAATCCTTAAATGGCGCGGACGTCTCTTCTGTCGGCTTCCCCTCTCCTCCTTTTCTTCTCTCTCTCTCGCTCAGCCTTTCCTCTCCTTTTCTGAGCACATTCTCTCTCCCTCCCTCGCTCGCACTTAGTCCACAACTCATCATTCTCGCCTCCCGCTGCCTTCGTCTCTCTCTCTCTCTCTCTCTCTCTCTCTCTCTCTCTCTCTCTCTCTCTCTGTCTCTCTCTCTCTCTCTCTATTTAAACCCTTGCTGGCTCCATCCCTCTCGTCCCCACCTCCACCACCTGATCTAATCCTTGATTCCACCTGCCCTCATCACTGCAACCTGCTCACCAGCAGAAAATGTCGGCATTGCCCGTTTCCGCAACCCACAGATATGTAGAGAATATGAAAATTTCTTTTCTTTTTTTTCCAATATTTTCTTTTTCAATTTTCAGAACAAAAGTGAAACAAACTCAGATACACACACAAAAAACAAACAACAAAAAACAAACAACACATACCGACATTACAACACAGTGCTACCAGACGCGTAAGGTGCTTAGGTGCTTGTGATTTTTTTTAAATAATAATAAATAAATTAAGGAGTCCATTAGAGTAGCTGGACGAGTCACTCATTTCTAACCTCGTCAAAGTAGGCCAGGAACGGCTCCCAAATAGTCGAGAACTTCCCAAGTGAGTTCACCCTCATGTACCTGAGTCTCTCAATGCGCACAACCGAAACCATGTCCGTCAGCCACAACCTGAAAAGATGGTGGAGAGGAGAGTGGGACTTCCACTCCTTCAGAATGAGTCTCTTGGCGACAGTCGTCCCCTGTGTCAGAGATTGCTGCACAGCCGCAGGGAGGAGTAGAGAAGATTCAGAACAGCCGAAGATGACAAGCTCCGCCTCCGGCTGAAGGGTTATTTTATAAGCCTTAAAGTACCAGTCAAATATCTTGGCCCTGAATCCGGATAGTGAAGAACAAAACCAAAAAGCGTGTGACAGTGTACCCTCTAACACCTGACACCTATCACATAGAGGTGAGACAGAAGGGTAGATCCTGTGCAACCTAGACTTGGAATAATGAAGTCGATGAGTGACTTTAAATTGGATCAGCTGGTGTCTGCTGTTAAAGGTCCCATTCCGTGCAAAAGCTGTTTTTACTTGTAAATGCATATATACTGCTGTCAGCCCTCCCTGTAATGAGTGGTCACACGCTCAGAACTGCCACAGTTGGATTTGTCCCATCCAGCGTCCCTCTGCAGTCTCCTCCAAGCCACACCCCCAAACGCTTCGTTTGCCCAGAGGGGAATCTGGGGAATCGGGACGTCACTAGCTTCCTCTGCATACTGCGCGGGTCTCTCTCACACAAGCTACCTGCACCATTTAGTCTATAGCCACAAAATTAACACTTCTAGCTGGAGCGACGCCAACTGTACGTGATCCAGCAACTGCAGAGGTGCATTCGGTAAGTCTAGGCATTTTGAGATGTCCTCTTTAGCGTAGTACCGTTTAGTTAACGAT
>NC_139640.1:8265219-8275219 GCF_964638095.1 Poromitra crassiceps
TACTGAGCTACAGAGTGTATAGTTGGCTGTCTGTTAGGACCTGCCTGGTTGGTGCCCAGGCCCCTTTCACCATCTAGCCCATTAATTGATCCAAGCAGGCGTGCACAGAGGCATCATAGTGGCTCTTTATGTTCAATGGGTGGTTTTATAGCTGCGGGGATGCGCCCGGCTGGCTGCTGCTGTGTGTCAGCGTGTGCGTGCCGGGTTATGAGGGTTGTTCGTCTGTCATTTGAGACGGATGCAGGAGTTAGCATGTGATTTGACTAGGACTGCATGTGGCTGATGTCAGTGTGAAATGGGCTCAATAATAAATGCTATCTGCACTAGGGCTGCTCGACGATGGTAAAAATCATAATCACGATTATTATTATTATTATTAATATTTTACAATTTTCAGAACAAAAACAGGCTCAGACAAAACAGAACAAAACAAGACCAAAAAAAAACATATATATATATATATATATATATATCACCATTTCAATGTTACAGCGTTGTGCTATCGGCCACATCAAGTGTTTATTGTGCTTGTAAGAGATGTGCGTGGGATAATGACAATTATTTTTGACTGATATTGAAATCGCAATTATTTAATGCAATGACTGACTTTGGCAGCATCCCGCATTTAGTGAACTTGAAAACACTTATGTTTTCAATGCTGTTTTTTTTTTTAATAAGTGAACTGAAAAACAAAGGGATGCATGAGAAAAGCATAAATAAATAGGCTAACTAAAATAAATAATATATATAAAAAAAGAAATTGACTCGATTATCTTGTTTTCGTAATTGTGGGAAGCCAAAATTATAATGATAAAATGATTAATAATAAAAATGTGATGAATTGCACTGCCCTAATCTGCACCCTACAGTATATACTTTATACTGATGGCAGTAAACGTGTCGCTAATGAGCGAACACATCTAGAAACACACAACATTATAGTTCCTTTCCTCTAACTGACATTTCCTCCACATTGTACTATTATTACTGCTCGCGGCAATAAAGCAACGCGACACGGAGCGGGAGACCCAGCGACACTCCATTCTGCTGTGTGACTTTCATTGGCCTGTAAAAATGTGAACGGCAGCACCGTTTTTGCTGCTCTCATAATAGTAGTTTGTGTTCTCAATCAATTGATATGAATCATAAACGATCGTCCTAATCTGTCACAAGCTGCGCTCACAAACAATACTAACGCGTTCAATTTGAAACCTGCTGTTTCCCCTATTATTATTATTTACCAACGAAAACAGGGTCATCGCTAAATGCTTGAAGAGCATCAAAGGACGCAATTACAGTCAAAGAAAAACAAGAAGGAACACACACATCATGAATTATTACATCATCTAATAATGTGTGTGTGTGTGTGTGTGTGTGTGTGTGTGTGTGTGTGTGTGTGTGTCTGTCTCTTTGTCTGTCTTCGAGGTCCCTGCATGAGAAAACCCCCTGATGGGTGTATTTGTTTTTGTCACAGTGTGTGCGGAAGGAAGTTAGGAAGGGAGAGGATGGTTAAATGATGTCCCATATCCTCCGCTCTCTGCCTTTTTCTTTTCCTTTTCTTTCACTTTTCTCCCTCACATATCCAAGTCACATTTTTAATGGGCTTCACTGGTGCCACCATGGAATAAGTGTTGCCAAAGCACTTAAGGGGCTTAAGTCAGCGGCGTGCTGAAAATATTAAGCACTCAAAACCAGCCTTACAAGGATCCCTGCCTGCTTCAGTATGCAGAGGAGGTCGCGCCAGCATTTAATACTGACAGTATTATAAAACTCTGACAAGGGAGAGGAACGGATATATATATATATATATATATATATATATATATGAAGAGTTCATTTGCAAAAACAGGTATCTCCGTTTGGATTTTTTATCATTTTATTTTATATATTGATGCATTGATCCTGTAATTAATTTCTTTTTGGGAACTCTTTATTATCAATCATAACTAAAACATATTCATCTGATAATTTTCACATACATCACCTCAATAATGTTTTCTATGTGCACTCCAGGGAGTATCAAACAGATGTTAATTTTAAGAATGGAATTTAAGAATGAATGAACTCTTCATATATATATATATATATTTATAAAACGGCTCTCTCAAATCAAGCAATCTGATTGGTTCACAGCCATGGTATAAATACCGTATACCACTCTCATAACCCATGGCCATTGATTATTATTTGAAGAGCCATGACGCATGATGGCGCAACTCTCTTACTAAAAGGCTTTGGTTACCTCAAATGACAATGTAGAAAAAACAAAATGGCGGAGACAGCTGTCAGATCCTTGTGAATCGATCTTCGCTTATAACTTTACTAATACTTCGAGCTCGAGCTGCGTGTGTTGTGGCATATATCCCGTTGCTCAGCAGCTCAGGTAGGGGTTGATGGGGCAGCTGTGAACCAGGTTTGGGAGGTAGGGGTTGATGGGGTTGATGGGGCAGCTGTGAACCAGGTGTGGGAGGTAGGGGTTGATGGGGCAGCTGTGAACCAGCAGCAGAGGAGGAGGGAGGGAACGGGGGCCAAGGTGTGGGAGGTAGGGGTTGATGGGGTTGATGGGGCAGCTGTGAACCAGGTGTGGGAGGTAGGGGTTGATGGGGTTGATGGAGCAGCAGTGAACCAGGTGTGGGAGGTAGGGGTTGATGGGGTTGATGGGGTAGCTGTGAACCAGGTGTGGGAGGTAGGGGTTGATGGGGTTGATGGGGTAGCTGTGAACCAGGTGTGGGAGGTAGGGGTTGATGGGGTTGATGGGGTAGCTGTGAACCAGGTGTGGGAGGTAGGGGTTGATGGGGTTGATGGAGCAGCTGTGAACCAGGTGTGGGAGGTAGGGGTTGATGGGGTTGATGGAGCAGCTGTGAACCAGGTGTGGGAGGTAGGGGTTGATGGGGTTGATGGGGTAGCTGTGAACCAGGTGTGGGAGGTAGGGGTTGATGGGGTTGATGGGGTAGCTGTGAAACAGGTGTGGGAGGTAGGGGTTGATGGGGTAGCTGTGAACCAGGTGTGGGAGGTAGGGGTTGATGGGGTTGATGGGGTAGCTGTGAAACAGGTGTGGGAGGTAGGGGTTGATGGGGTTGATGGAGCAGCTGTGAACCAGGTGTGGGAGGTAGGGGTTGATGGGGTTGATGGGGTAGCTGTGAACCAGGTGTGGGAGGTAGGGGTTGATGGGGTTGATGGAGCAGCTGTGAACCAGGTGTGGGAGGTAGGGGTTGATGGGGTAGCTGTGAACCAGGTGTGGGAGGTAGGGGTTGATGGGGTTGATGGAGCAGCTGTGAACCAGGTGTGGGAGGTAGGGGTTGATGGGGTTGATGGAGCAGCTGTGAACCAGGTGTGGGAGGTAGGGGTTGATGGGGTTGATGGGGTAGCTGTGAACCAGGTGTGGGAGGTAGGGGTTGATGGGGTTGATGGGGTAGCTGTGAACCAGGTGTGGGAGGTAGGGGTTGATGGGGTTGGTGGAGCAGCTGTGAACCAGGTGTGGGAGGTAGGGGTTGATGGGGTTGATGGAGCAGCTGTGAACCAGGTGTGGGAGGTAGGGGTTGATGGGGTTGATGGAGCAGCAGTGAACCAGGTGTGGGAGGTAGGGGTTGATGGGGTTGATGGAGCAGCTGTGAACCAGGTGTGGGAGGTAGGGGTTGATGGGGTTGATGGAGCAGCAGTGAACCAGGTGTGGGAGGTAGGGGTTGATGGGGTTGATGGAGCAGCTGTGAACCAGGTGTGGGAGGTAGGGGTTGATGGAGCAGCTGTGAACCTGGTGTGGGAGGTAGGGGTTGATGGAGCAGCTGTGGACCAGGTGTGGGAGGTAGGGGTTGATGGGGTTGATGGGGTAGCTGTGAACCAGCAGCAGAGGCTAATGCAGAGATTCTATCAGGAGGCTTATCCCAGATTAAATTTCTCTTTGTCCTTAAGGCTTCTTGGGTAAGAGGAAGTGTGGAATTTATTTCTTATGTCTCCCTCGAGGTGAGACGGGTGAGTGGGTTGGGAAGCATGTGTGTGTAAAGTGTGTGTGTGTGTGTGTGTGTGTGTAAAGTGTGCAAGCGTGCGTGTGTGTGTGTGTGTGTGTGTGTGTGTGTGTGTGTGTGTGTGTGTGTGTGTGTGTGTGTGTGTAAGTGTGTGCGTGTGTGTGTGTGTGTGTGTGTGTGTGTGTGTGTGTAGGCGTAGGTCTTGGGGGTTTATTAGTTGGCGCTGTGTGAAGGTGGGTGTGCATATCTGAAAGGTACAGATAAATGGAATGAGTGCTGCCCCCGGGGGGCTGGAGACGAAGTGAACATGTACATATTAATGTGCTTTAAATTTAGATGTGAACTCGCTCACATTTGCCGTGTCTGATTGCATGTACTGGATGTACAGTATACTGTGCATACACATATCTCTCCACCAACATTACGGGTGGAGACACAACATCAATGTTGTGTTTTGTTCAGATGTGAACCAAACAGTACTCGAGTACGCAAGGGCTTTTCAAGGTTTGTTTTATAGGCGGCACAAAGTCACAGAGTCCTAGAAAGTTGAAACACAGTACTCGTAGGAAACTACCTTTTCATTCTCTAACAAACATCTCAACTGTCCTAATTGCGTAGCACCATCTGATGTTCTCTGCACTATAAAACAAGTAGGCTACACAACATTATTTACAACTACTGCTGACCCAGGTCTGAGAACATTCCCTCTGCTCTCCTTCCTCTCCTCTCCTCTTCCTGGCTTTGCTGTTTGCCGGGCTGACTTGGTGCTAACAGCTAGCCTGGAGCCATAGCGCTAGCTAATCCAGGCTGGGTTGGCTCTGAAGAACTCCCTAATTAGAAAAGTCACAGCTCCTGGATCTGTGGACACTATCAGTGACGGCCGTTTCTCCAGGCAGGGCTCAGCCTACTTCGTGCTCCGCCACCACACACTCCCCGGCAAAGAGGTCGATACACACCGGCCCATCTGGGGTACACCGCTAGTGACACACGACCCGTCTTTCCCCTCGCCGCGTTAGGATTACGCTTTCCTTTTTCTTTGACCATTTCACAATCCGTCGACAGCTGAGACGGGGCAAAAGTCAATATGGCCTCACAACGTCATGACAGGCGAACAAAAAGAGGAAAGAAGATGTTTAGATGTCATTATGTGGATGGGAGTCCAGCTATGGACAAGGATAATGTGTAACACCAGTAGTGTGTTTCTTCCATTTTAGCCTCACCTCTCTCCAGGCCCGGTTTTACAGGGGTGCAAAAGCACGCATTGCACCCTTATTTTAATTATCTGCATGGTCAGTTGAAAAGAGTGTTTTTTTTTGTTTTTTTTAATAAATGCTGCAGCTGCACACTTACTGATTAAACTTGAATTATAATTAGAGATGCTGCGATCCGATCTTGTGATCGGATATCGGCGCGATATCAGCCAAAAAACATGGATCGGATCGGATCGGATTCCAGCGAAAATGACCGATCCAAGGCTCCGATATAAGCACTCCATTCCATGACTCCGCTCCAGGATTTCTATCCAGCATGCAGCAGCAGCAGCAGCAGCAGCACACAGAGGCCGCGTTGAGCCTAGGATGGCCAGGGCCAAAACATCAGACACACCCGTCCTAAACCTATGTGCGATTCGAAATCACGCGTCCGCACCATAGACTGGCAAAACATGGCCGCCAGTTTCAAATGATAACAAAACAACCACTATTGCAATTTGCAATACATGTCCCGCAAGGTTTCTGAGATTAGGGGAAGGTCTGAGCTGGCGTTACGCTAAACCAAACGTGGGGATGAGGCAGCGGATTTGTTTTGGCGTTAACGTTAGCTGTTGTGATGATGGCTAACGGGGCTAACGTTAGCTAGCTGGTTAGGCTATCTAGTTGCAGGGCAGCGCTCCACAAGCTTGTTGTGACCAAAACCCCCGCATTTAAAGCATTTCATACTCCCAGAGCTGGCGTAAACCATAGAGAACCTCATGCATTAGCCTACTCAAAATGAAACGTCCAGGGTTTGTGTCTCCAAAATCAACTAACGCTAACGTTATATGCAAGCTAACGTAGCTAGCTGCGGAGCACTCATGATCTAAAAGGAAAACGAATGCGCACATAGCCTACATAATTGTCAACATCACATACATGTATTTTCTTTAATCTAGACTACAGGCATCATTTTTCAGTCAAAAGTGAAACGACACAGATATGATGGTGTATAGTGAGGCTTTCCATGCCTCACTATAGAACTGGCCCCATGCAAAATTCAGACCGCTTATATGTTGCCATCATGCCAATAAGAGTCTAAATGTAATTTTTTATGTTTTATCTGCAGACTAAGCAGCTAGGCTTTCGGTTCTATAAAAGCCATTATTTTTTGTATTGACTATTGAGTGATACACTTTACTAAAAAAAAAAATTATATCACAATAGTGATGTCAGATTTGCTTAGGTCAGAGCTATGGAATATTAAATCATCCATCTTTGCTCACAACATTTGCCCTTTCTTCTTTTTTACCCCAGGTGTGCATAAAATACAGGTTAAGAACTTATGGAAAAGTCATGGAAATCCATTGGTCAAAATGTGTATGAACCCTGAAGGGTTAAATTGAGCATTTATGAGAGATTTCAAAAATATCGAGATATATATCGTGTATCGCGATATAGCCGAAAAACATCGCGATATTCTTTAGAGGCCATATCGCCCAGCCCTAATTTGATTGTTATGTTTTAGTTTTACATCAAATGAATTAGATGAACTAAATCGTTTACATACTATATTACCAAAGCACACACATACATACCTAACCCTAAAAATGTTTGTTGCCTGCTAGCTATCAGACAGCATAGAGAGACTTAAATATGTGCTGTATCGGTATCGGATCGAAATCGGTATCGAATCGGGTATCGAAATTTGATCGGAATCGGATCGGTTTTGAGCTAAAATATCGAAATCGGATCGGAATTGAAAAATCTCGATCGCAGCATCTCTAATTATAATTGTTGTTTTTCTTTGTTCTTTGATGTGAATTTATGGCTTTTTGGCACCTATATGTAACCTTTTAAGGTTGAGATAATTGTATTATCATTATAGGGTCCAAATATTTCAGTAAAGCACTTGAAACACTTGAAATATTCTTGCTTGGCTGGTATCATTCTACTTGAAATGATGGTCAAATGCATTATTTTTTAGTAAAATAACATGTCCAATTTTTCGGGCGGCACGTGCATGTGTGCACCCCTTCCTATCTAGGATGCATCCCATGTCATCTTGTTGTGGAACCGGCCCTGCCTCTCTCTCTCTCTCTGTGTATCTATAGTAAAGCAGGGGGGATTAAACTCTTCTCTCTCTGGCAGACGGCAGCAGAGTTGGCAGCGTCTCTCCGCTGGGTTTTTTGGGGGGGTAGAAAGGAAGACAAAAAGGTGCCGTGGAAGAAGCCTCATTATTAGTCTCGTCCCATTATGCCTCCATCACGCATCGACCCCACATTAACAGCGGCAATTTCCAGCTCATTCTTGTCGAGCCGCCTGGCAATGAAGCCGGCGTTGCCTCCTGCAACAAAACGCTCTCCAACAACGACTGCACCGACGGAGAGAAGCCGATTACGACCGGCGCTGCTTGTGCAGCAGCTGAATAAATTGGTTCAAAATCTCAACAACACTCCAGTTAAACCGCTATCCTTCGTATAATTCGACAGTGTGCGATCAGATCGAGCGGTTATCTAACCGGCGCAGGACTCACACGGGTTGACACTATAGAGAAAGTCAGAAGAGGCGATTATAGTCCTCCTCAATAACACCTGTAACACATTTTCGAGAAAAAAAATGCACTCGATAGACTCAAGGTAAGTTGCAGGTTTTCTCATTCACGACACACAGCCCAGCGCCTGAGAGTCTGTAGGCCAAGAAAGGTCCCTCATTAACAAACAGACGGTGTTGCTCCTGTGGCCCTCTCGCTGTTTGCATACATGCATTAAAACCCAGATACACGCTGTACAGTATGTATGAGAAAGCATCTCCCAGACATTATGCATTAACCATGGAGCCATCCACCTGGGATGCAACCCAATGCTAAGCTGAGCCACTCTTTATTCAGTTGGATAAAGGTAAACAGTGCTACCTGCCAAGCGGAGGGGAGGTTTTGGTATAACGAGTGTTTCTCTGTGTGCTCTGAGCCACATGCTACGCTACACCACCGCCGCCTGCTGAGAGTCGCACACTCATTACCCCGCCTGCCTCCCAGTGACAGAGCTAAGCTGCTCTGTTCTCCCCCCGCGCATCTGCCCCGATCTCTGTCAACCTTCTTTGTTCTGAGCGTCTGTCTGTGTGTCTACCAGTTCAATTGGGGGCATGTGCTAACAACATCTGTGTGTGTTGAATCGTGTTGGGAGTTAGTAACTAGTTACTAAGTAGCCTAACTAACTGCATTCCACTACTTGTCGCAGTAACTAGTCATCGAACAAAATTACTTTTTCAAATTTGATAACTAAAAATGTTTTGTTCTTGTTCCTAAAGTTGGATGTTTGAACTTTACTGTGCAGAATGAATGATGCAGTTTGACACTAGAAGGCTGTATTCACATTGAAGGCTGTATTCACAAGCTGTCTGCTGAAAGTGGAAAGTTACTCTGTGCTCACTGAAAAGGTGATGGAGAGGAAGTCATTTGAAGGCTTTTAACAAGATAATTAAACTTTCTTTTTCTGGGAAAAACCTTCAGACACAAATTATTATTCGTATTGTGTGTATACATCTTAAAACATGACTTTAGGGGGTCTTTAACCCATTGATACCTGATGAAGCATTTGCGTGTATATCCCTCATTTGTGTGCGTATCCCTTTAAGGCCATGTCCACACGGAGACGAGTTTAGGTGTATCCGCTAAAGTTTTTTGTCATATAGACGTTTCGTCCAGATGGAACCGCGTTCTGGGACTATACGTTCTTTGAGTATACGCTAATTTTTCAAACCGGGTCCCAGAGTGATTAAATCTGAAGACGCCACCCTTGCATTTCCGTGTTTACAACCCATACGCATCTTTCCTGAAACGATGACGCCATAGCCCCACCTCTCTCCACCAGCAACAATAACAATCATGGCAGTAGCTACTAAGCCTTTTGGGGATCTTGCAGCAAAATATAATGCTCCTCTATTACCACCGTCAGCAACAAGTGGACACGGAGAACAGCGTGTACAACATCCTCAGGGCTCCACACAGCTGACTCTTCCCATCCACCCCTCCCCTCCCTTCATCGGATATTTCCCAGAAGGCTTAGCGGCGGCTAAATTTTTACAATAACACAAACAAAATCAGGCTTAACGTGTTAGATAGAAATTATATTTATTTTTAATACAACATGCAATTCTGGAATATTTTAATATTGGACAAAATGAAATGAAATGAAATGTAAACCCTGAGTGTAACCGACATACTCGGCTTGCCCTATATATAGCTCTCGTAAATACAACATGAATAGGGAAGTGAGAGGTTTGAGGAACACACGGTTGCACTGTGATGTCCACTCGTGTCCACTCCAACAAGACATTAGCTTACTTGACGCGACTTCTTCAATAAATACACATTTATGCCATGAGTTTATATAATGTATATTTATGTTGCATCATTTAGCCTGTGCTGTGATGTGCAGGAGCGGCCAATACGCTGGGATGTGTTTGCAACATGTCTAAAGATCATGGAAGTGGATGATATCAGGAATGTCACCGATAGTTAACGTTCTATATTGTAGGCTACAGGGAGACCATCAGCCCTGCTGAACAGCTCTGCATTTGCCTGTATACTGTAGGTTTAATCATTTTATTCATCGACATGGCAAACCTCCCCGCAAAGCCAAGGGTTTAAGCTGCTCGCTACAGTGAGATACACATTATAGACTGTGCAAAAAAACGCTCCACACAGGGGGGTACGGTGGTGCAGTGGTAAGCGCTGTCGCCTCACAGCACGAAGGTCCTGGGTTCGATTCCCACCTGGGACGCTGTGAGCGCTGAAGGAATGCGTGCCCATCCGCATGTCCTCGAGTGCCCACTGCCCGGGTGGGG
>NC_139640.1:8280219-8295219 GCF_964638095.1 Poromitra crassiceps
GGGCGGGTACACACACACACACACACACACACACAGACAGACGCACCCCCCCCCCCACACACACACACGCATGCACACACGGACACACACTCATACTCGTCTTTGTCAGGACACCACAATGCATAAAACATGGTGGTAGAAAGGGCATTCTCGGTGAACTCGTCCACTGCAGACACTCTCTTTCTCTCTCGCTCTCTCTCATACACACACACTCACGCACACACACACACACACACACACACACACACACACACACACTCGCGCACGCACGCACGCACGCACGCACGCACGCACACACACACACACACACACACACACACACACACACACACACACACACACACACACACACACACACACACACACACACGCACGCACGCACACACACACACACACACACACACACACACATGTGGGGCAGTACCGTGGTATGCATAAAAGATGGTGAGAGACAGCAGGGCGAGAGGGAGAACAAGTGAGAACGGACAAAAAGAGTATATGGTAATGACCCGGATAATGAAAGGCAGGAGCGAGGGAGGAGAGTCAGACAGAGAGACAGAGAGAGAGAGAGAGAGAGAGAGCGACAAACAGAGAGAGAGAGCATGTGATAAAGTGATGGTATGGAGGGAGAGAGAGAGCATGTGATAAAGTGATGGTATGGAGTAGGGGTGCTCCAAAAAAATCGATTCTGAAAGGATCGCGATTCTTAATGCCACGATTCCTGGATCGATTCCAAACTCCCAAGAATCGATTCTTAACACATTCACTGCCAGCCGTTTTTCAATACTGTAGTTAGCTTCTGCCAAGGTTTTTTTTTGAGGATTCTGGCTCATCTTTCAAGAGCCGAGGATTCGTTTCTGTTAGGATTTTGTGAACACACAATATCTCAAAAGAACTAATAGAATGTGTGCTTTCTCTGTCTAAAAGAGTTAGTTTGTAGAGTTAGTATTTATGTAAGCATTAGCAGTTGAATACAGCATGGTTTCAGCGTCTGAAAATTTATTCTGAGATAAACGGCTTTTTGTGAAATTCGATAGAACAGTCACTTTAACCATTCATTTTTGGCATCAGTAAGACGTCAGACATCTAAACAATAGTTTTGAACAGTCATTTCCTCCATAACAGCAGGAAACACCCCTCTCCTTCAAACTCCTCCCTCCGTGTGTGTTCTTCTTGGCTGCAGCGGGCGTGTCACAAGCTCGTTTCTGTTGCTGCTGTAACCTCGCGTCACCAGGCTCACTGCTTTGCTGCTACTGTGCCTGTCTGCTGGCGGCCGCTGTGCAAGTCTGGATGGGCTCGCTCGTTTCTTGGAGTTTCGGTTGAGAGCTTTGATGAAGCTTTTGCGATTCAGGTCATATTTATGCTGCGTGTTTCAAAGTGTGTTCCACCCGTAATCTATTATGCAAATTTGCAATCCCGCACCGCCACCAATCAGCGCGAAAACGAAAGCGTTTTCGCCAATCCATTTTCATGAGAATGGCTTCCTCACACTGCTTTTTGCTTGCCTTCCTCTAGTCAGGAGAGCACTGTCGCCACTTAGTGGGTCGGTGGAATGGGTTGTACACGTTCGGTGGCTCCAATATTTATATAAGAGATGTAAAAGGGTTAGATGCACATCCCACGGTCAAAAAAAAAAAAAAAAAAAATTTTGACGTAAAAACACGTCATTGGCAGTCAACCGTTGGATTTTGTTTGACGTAAAAACACGTCATTGGCAGTGAACGTGTTAAAATCGTAAAAAAAATAAAAAAAATAAAAAAATAAGTGCACCTGAACGCAAGCATGTGATAAAGTGATGGTATGGAGAGAGAGAGAGAGAGCATGTGATAAAGTGATGGTATGGAGAGAGAGAGAGAGCATGTGATAAAGTGATGGTATGGAGAGAGAGAGAGCATGTGATAAAGTGATGGTGTGGAGGGAGAGAGAGATCATGTGATAAAGTGATGGTATGGAGGGAGAGAGAGAGCATGTGATAAAGTGATGGTATGGAGAGAGAGAGAGAGCATGTGATAAAGTGATGGTATGGAGAGAGAGAGAGAGCATGTGATAAAGTGATGGTATGGAGGGAGAGAGAGAGCATGTGATAAAGTGATGGTATGGAGGGAGAGAGAGAGCATGTGATAAAGTGATGGTGTGGAGGGAGAGAGAGAGCATGTGATAAAGTGATGGTATGGAGGGAGAGAGAGAGCATGTGATAAAGTGATGGTATGGAGGGAGAGAGAGAGCATGTGATAAAGTGATGGTGTGGAGGGAGAGAGAGAGCATGTGATAAAGTGATGGTATGGAGGGAGAGAGAGAGCATGTGATAAAGTGATGGTATGGAGGGAGAGAGAGAGCATGTGATAAAGTGATGGTATGGAGGGAGAGAGAGAGCATGTGATAAAGTGATGGTATGGAGAGAGAGAGAGAGAGCATGTGATAAAGTGATGGTGTGGAGGGAGAGAGAGAGCATGTGATAAAGTGATGGTATGGAGGGAGAGAGAGAGATCATGTGATAAAGTGATGGTGTGGAGGGAGAGAGAGAGCATGTGATAAAGTGATGGTATGGAGGGAGAGAGAGAGCATGTGATAAAGTGATGGTATGGAGAGAGAGAGAGAGAGCATGTGATAAAGTGATGGTGTGGAGGGAGAGAGAGAGCATGTGATAAAGTGATGGTGTGGAGGGAGAGAGAGAGCATGTGATAAAGTGATGGTGTGGAGGGAGAGAGAGAGCATGTGATAAAGTGATGGTATGGAGGGAGAGAGAGAGCATGTGATAAAGTGATGGTGTGGAGGGAGAGAGAGAGCATGTGATAAAGTGATGGTATGGAGTAGGGGTGCTCCAAAAAATCGATTCTGAAAGGATCGCGATTCTTAATGCCACGATTCCTGGATTGATTCCAAACTCCCAAGAATCGATTCTTAAAATCGTAAAAAAAAAAAAAAAAAAATGCACCTGAACGCAAGCATGTGATAAAGTGATGGTATGGAGGGAGAGAGAGATCATGTGATAAAGTGATGGTATGGAGGGAGAGAGAGAGCATGTGATAAAGTGATGGTATGGAGGGAGAGAGAGAGCATGTGATAAAGTGATGGTATGGAGGGAGAGAGAGAGCGAACCCAAATGAGAAATGGAGATGAAATGATTAGACAGGCTGACTAGGAGCGCTCATCTAAATATGCAAATGCACTTAATTTTGCTTTGATTTGCTCTGCTGCTTCCACATCACTCTCCACCTCTACCATCTACCCCTTCCTTCCATTCTCCCTCCCTCTCTCTCTCCTTTCTGTTCTGTTCCTCTCTCTCTCTCCCTCCCTCCCTCTCTCTCTCCTTTCTGTTCTGTTCCTCTCTCTCTCTCTCTCTCTCTCTCTCTCTCTCTCTCTCTCTCTCTCTGTCTTTCTTGTCTCTGCTCTATCGCTCGCCTCGCGCTCTCGCTCTTCCTGCCATGCTCTTCTTCTCTGTTCTCCCTCTTTCTACCCTACGTTCCCTCTCTCTCCTTATTAAAGCAATTTGAATACACCGTAGGTATGTCAGTTCAATTATTCTCACACACACACACACACACACACACACACACACACACACACACACACACACAAGAAAGTGTTTCATTAGCTCATCCATGCCTGACTGACCTGCCAATCTGTATGTATTCAAAAGGTGTGCAGCTGGATGTATGTGTTAGCATGTAGCCTACAGCAGCTGGATGTATGTGTTAGCATGTAGCCTACAGCAGCTGGATGTCTGTGTTAGCATGTAGCCTACAGCAGCTGGATGTATGTGTTAGCATGTAGCCTACAGCAGCTGGATGTATGTGTTAGCATGTAGCCTACAGCAGCTGGATGTATGTGTTAGCATGTAGCCTACAGCAGCTGGATGTATGTGTTAGCATGTAGCCTACAGCAGCTGGATGTATGTGTTAGCATGTACTCTACAGCAGCTGGATGTATGTGTTAGCATGTAGCCTACAGCAGCTGGATGTATGTTGTTAGCATGTAGCCTACAGCAGCTGGATGTATGTGTTAGCATGTAGCCTACAGCAGCTGGATGTATGTGTTAGCATGTAGCCTACAGCAGCTGGATGTATGTGTTAGCATGTAGCCTACGGCAACTGGATGTATGTGTTAGCATGTAGCCTACAGCAGCTGGATGTATGTGTTAGCATGTAGCCTACAGCAGCTGGATGTATGTGTTAGCATGTAGCCTACAGCAGCTGGATGTATGTGTTAGCATGTAGCCTTCAGTAACTGCCTGTGTGTGTTAGCATGTAGCCTACAGCAGCTGGATGTATGTGTTAGCATGTAGCCTAAAGCAGCTGGATGTATGTGTTAGCATGGAGCCTAAAGCAGCTGGATGTATGTGTTAGCATGGAGCCTACAGCAGCTGGATGTATGTGTTAGCATGGAGCCTACAGCAGCTGGATGTATGTGTTAGCATGTAGCCTACAGCAGCTGGATGTATGTGTTAGCATGTAGCCTACAGCAGCTGGATGTATGTGTTAGCATGTAGCCTACAGCAGCTGGATGTATGTGTTAGCATGTAGCCTACAGCAGCTAGATGTATGTGTTAGCATGGAGCCTACAGCAGCTAGATGTATGTGTTAGCATGGAGCCTACAGCAGCTGGATGTGTTAGCATGTAGCCTACAGCAGCTGGATGTATGTGTTAGCATGTAGCCTACAGTACCTGCCTGTGTGTATGCTTGTGTATGTGCATGTGCAGTAACTAAGCATCCATGGTCATGTCAACTGATTTTTTTTTTACAATGACGGAAAAAATCTGATAAACCACTTCAGCCAGAGTTTTGAAGTCGGGGAACATTTCTCCCAGAAGCGATCAGAAGTGCGTTTCCCCCATGTTGTGGCGGGTGCCCGCTTTGCCGGTGGGGGAAGCGAGTGCTTGCTGGGTGGGGAAATCCCACGTCCCGTCTCCAGCGTGGCAGCAGAGCGAACCCAAAAACATTCCATCGTTCATATTTGCCTGTTTAGGCACAATCTACGCTTAAACTCTGAAAGCAAAACGGTCCTATTTCCTGTCTATTCCTACCAACTCTAGCTAGCTTGACGCTGCTCCAGTATACGTGCCTGCATTTGCCTGCGTGGATTATGGATTATGAGAGTCACCACGGAGAAAGGCAGCTGTCCTTCCTAATGACAATCTGCCAGCGCTCCTGGTTTAGCGCTCCTCCTCTTTCATCACTCTCTCTTCTCTTTGACCAACTCCGTCCTGTTTCCCTCACACATCCCTCATTGTTACGGCTACCTGCATGTCTCTACAGGCTGACCCTGAGTCTGTTTCCCCCACACATCCCTCATTGTTACGGCTGCCTGCATGTCTCTACAGGCTGACCCTGAGTCTGTTTCCCCCACACATCCCTCATTGTTACGGCTGCCTGCATGTCTCTACAGGCTGACCCTGAGTCTGTTTCCCCCACACATCCCTCATTGTTACGGCTGCCTGCATGTCTCTACAGGCTGACCCTGAGTCTGTTTCCCCCACACATCCCTCATTGTTACGGCTGCCTGCCGTCTCTACAGGCTGACCCTGAGTCTGTTTCCCCCACACATCCCTCACTGTTACGGCTGCCTGCTGTCTCTACAGGCTGACCCTGAGTCTGTTTCCCCCACACATCCCTCATTGTTACGGCTGCCTGCATGTCTCTACAGGCTGACCCTGAGTCTGTATTTATGTCTGTCCCCTCTATCTGTCTACCTCTATCTTTAAACATGCCTGTCTTTCAGTGGGACCCTCTGTCTCCCTCGCTCCCTCTGCTTATTGGCATGACTGTCAAAATAGAATATAATGTGCCAAAGTGGTTTCACACAAACGGCTATACACAGGCTGTGGAGGCTAAACGCACCCATAACCCAATTTGCCCACTTTTTTATTTGAAAATTTGCGAGCTCACCCATCTTTTTTGACATTTATCTTCAGGGGGTAAATTCATATAATGTGAATTTTGGCAACTAGTAACAAAGTGATGATTCTTGATATTATGAGTGGTCGTTTCCCTTATGATGATCATCACCGCCCACTATATTGATGTTGTGTTGACACACTGCAAAACATAATGATCCTATCAAACTAAACGGTTGTGAGACATGAATGCGAGATAAGGAGTGTTATGATAGAGATGAGGAGTGTTATGACAGATTTTTTTTTTTTTACCTTTATTTATACAGGGGGAGTCTCACTGAGAGCAATGCTCTCTTTTTCAGGAGTGCCCTGTTCACATTCACATTCATACCTGGAAGCTGACCATTACAACCACAGTCTGATCTGTTGGCCACTGATCAGCTCCACTGGAGCGGTTGGGGTTAAGGGCCTTGCTCAAGGGCACCTCAGTGGTGGTAATGAGGGAGGGGCAAGCGCTGCCCTTTCACTTTCCCCACCCAGATTTATCCTGCCGGTCCCGGGGATTGAACCGACGACCTTCCGGTCACAAGCTCGCTTCTTTTTTTTTCTTTTAGATTAATGGATTAGAATGGTGATTAGTGAGAGAGAAAAACATCAACTCTGTCACTGTTCCTCAGGGTTAGGGTACACAAAGCTGGCACTTACTGAGCAGAGGCCAGCAATGCTAACCTCTCTCTCTTTCTTTCTCTCTTTCTTTCTTTCTCTCTCTCTCTCTCTCTCTCTCTTGCCCCCACTTTCTTTGAGGCACACAGAGGTTTGTTTGATAGTTTTTTTTGATAGTCTGTTGGTCCTCTTGGACCTGACAGCAGCATTCGACACTGTTGACCACAACATCCTCCTAAACCGCCTCCACTCGATCGGCCTCTCTGACTCTGTCTTAAACTGGTTTCACTCCTACCTGTCGGGGAGAACAGAGTATGTCTCCCTTGGCGACACAAAATCCCGGACACTTCCTGTCATCTGTGGCGTCCCTCAAGGGTCGGTTCTCGGACCGATCCTATTTATCCTCTACATGCTCTCCCTCGGAAATGTCATTCCTCAACATGGCATATCTTTTCACTGTTACGCTGATGACACTCAGCTATACCTCAAAACTCTCCCAACCCCCTCTGCATCATCATCCTCACTGACCACCTGCCTTGAGGAGATAAGGGCATGGATGAACCAGAACTTCCTGCAACTAAACAGTTCCAAAACCGAGGCCATGTTGGTTGGCACTCCACACCAAGTACAGTCATCCCCCATAACCCGCATCACCTTTTCCGGCCAGGACATTCCCCTCTCCACATCAGTTACCAACCTGGGTGTTAGGTTTGACCCTCACCTGACCTTTGACACCCACATCAAACAACTCTGCAAAACCTCTTTCTTTCACCTAAAAAACATCTCCAAACTCCGTCCCACACTCAGCCTGCCAGATGCCGAAAAACTTGTCCATGCCTTTGTCTCCTCAAGGCTGGACTACTGCAACGCGCTCCTAATCGGGCTTCCAGGCAAGAGCCTTCAGAAATTACAATATATTCAAAACAGTGCAGCTAGAATCCTGCTGAGAGTCCGCAAATACGACCACATCACTCCCATCCTACACTCACTACACTGGCTCCCTGTCTCCTCCCGGATCATTTACAAAACCTCTCTGCTCACACATCAGTGTATCCATGGACATGCCCCCCAATACCTCAAAGAACTGCTCACAACACAAACCTCCTCCCGTAACCTCCGCTCAAAAAACAACCACCTCCTCCATCCCCCCAGGACCATGGGAGACCGGGCATTCTGCTCGGCCGCTCCCCGTCTGTGGAACAGCCTTCCCGACCATCTAAGGGCACCACAGACGGTGGATGCTTTTAAAAAGGGACTGAAAACTTTCCTTTTTAATAAAGCCTTCTCCTAGCTCTATGCCTTTCTTTAGTTTCTCAGGCTTTTTTATGTGATTTTTAATGTTCTTTTAATTATGTTTTTCTTTTAATTATTATTATTTTATTTTTATTTCTTTCTATGTTTTTATCTTTTAATTTTTATTATTTTATTATTTTTATTTTTACTTTTACCTCTGTAGCACTTTGGGATTTGGTCAAAATGAAAAGTGCAATATAAATTCAATTTATTATTATTATTATTATTATTATAGTTTTTGATGGTTTCATTCCTCTGTTCTTCAGGGTTTCTTTTTGAGGCTTCGGGCTCTATCTTCGCAAAAGCGGTAATTTAGCGTTTGTGCTCGTTTAACACCGCGCTCAATGCAAATTGGGGGCGTGCACAAGCGCATGCCTATTATAATTGTACTGGGCATAGACGTCCCACATGCCAAACCAGGCGTTTCAGCGCTAACATGTGGGGATAGATGGCATTATCCTATCGTCAGCAGCGTGCAATTACTTTGCGTTAAGAGCTTTTAAAAGCACCTCTTACGCGCTAACAACTAGATAGATAGATAGATAGATAGATAGATAGATAGATAGATAGATATATAGATAGATAGATAGATAGATAGATAGAGTACTTTATTCATCCCCGTAGGGAAATTCTGGCGTTACAGCAGCAGTAGCATCAATGACAGCAACAACTAATTAAACAATAAAAAGTTCCACAAATTCCCGTAGGTAAGGTGCAGACAAAGCAAAAACAGCAGTATCAACATATTGCTAGAAAGTAGCAAGAAACAATACAATACGTAAATATGCAAACTACAATATATACAACTTTACAAAAAAAAAAAAAATTAATAAATCCTAATAAATTTTGTTGTAGGTCATGATTTACGGTCCGCATCAACAGGGCTGAATCATTGACAGTGGTGTTAGGTGGTACTTAGACCTGAATTAGCAGTATAGTATTAGTCATCCTAAAAAATAAAAATAAAAATCCTAATAAATTTTGTTTTGACCTAATTTTATTGTTGTCTATAGAGTTAGTTCCACCTCTGCGCAGATTCCCCCGCTCTCTTCTCTCTCTCCCCCTCAGGTGTCCTTCACTGGCCTGACGTACACCCCCGCCGCTGCAGCCCTAGGTCCGGCCGTCATCGCCCTAGCCACCTGCCGCTACTCCTTCTACTGTCTGACACCCCGGGCTCTTCACCACCACCGACCCCTATCCTCATCATCCTGGTCACCTGCCTGCCTAAGGGAAGGGGGGGGCGCCCCCCCAGCCCCCCCCCGCCGCCTCATCATCACCTCCAACTCCTATCCTCCCCTCCTCTTAATCATCACCTCCGACTCCTATCCTCCCCTCCCCTCCTCTTAATCCATGTCACCAACGCGGACTCATGGATTCCTCAGATCATCCTCATGGAACTCCCAATCTTGTTACCCTTTTTGTCACCTAGTTAATTAACTAGTATTCTCTAAACCTACGAACACTTAAAGACTGCATTTTCTATTTCTTTTGGACTCTACTTTTTAGATTTTCAACTCCCTTCCCTGATCTTAGGATAATTTAAAAATTACATTTTTATATCCCTTCTGTTGGACTCTTTTTACATTTTCAATTTTCTGTTCTCTTGTACATTTTATTTCCATATTAAACCATTCACAGAGTTTCATTATCGGAAACTCTGTGCATGGTTTAGCCCGGCATCTCTCGGCCTGTCTCGGAGGGGAGTCCCCAGACGGGGGTCCGCTGCTGTGGCCTGGTGGGTGGGCCCGTCCCCCGCGTGGCCTGCTCTCACGCTCTCAGTCACTATGCTGGTGGCTGGGGGCTGGGGGGGCGGGTCGCGTGGGGGCTGGGTCCGCCTGGGCCGCAGCAATTGGCCCCTAGCACAACGACCTCACAAGGTTCCTCCTCAGCCAAGTCACTGGGGCAATCCATGCGGCGATCCATATGGTGGAAAGGTTTTCTTGCGTTCACTGGGGGTGAGGGGGTGCCGCTGTGTCCCGGCCTGGCCTTCCCTCCCACGCCATATGTGGGCGGGGGCCGGGTCGGGGGGCATCGGTGCTCTTCATCACTGGTCGAGGGCTGCCGGTTGGTTTAGAACAGCTTAGGTAGGCGATAGATTAGCTACAGCCTAAGGCTGACCTGTTAGTGTTCAGGCTAAAATCAGACTAGAGCAGGGTAGGATAGGCCAGATTAGGCTGTAGATTAGCTAGATACTATGTCCCAGTTAGCTCTGGTTAATGCTTAGAGTAGTCAGTTGTCTGATCTTCTCCCCCCCCCCTCTCTTTCCCCCTTTCCCCGCTTCTTCCCTTCTTCCCCCTTCTTGTTCTCCTCTCTTTCCATGCTCTTTCCTCCCCCACATCCCACCGCCCCCCCCTCCCTTCTCCTGCTCTCTCCTCATTCTCCCCCCCTCTGCTCCTTCCTCTTCCTCCTCTTCTCCCCTATTTTCCTGAATCCCTGCCACTTCCTGCTCTCCCTTCTCTCACATTCCCCCTGCTCTCCTTCCCCTGCACCCTCCCACCCCTCCTTCTCTGCCTCTCTGTCCTCCCCCCTCTCTCACATTCCCCCTGCTCTCCTCCCCCTGCACCCTCCCACCTCTCCTTCTCTGTCCTCTCCTCCTCCACATTTCCCATTTTCCCCCCACCCTCGCCCTAATCCGGGCCCGTATCCTACTCCCTCCCTCCACCCTAGACCCTACCTCTACTCTCTGTCCTCCCCCCTCTCTCACATTCCCCCTGCTCTTCTTCCCCTGCTCTCCTTCCCCTGCACCTCTACTCTCTGTCCTCCCCCCTCTCTCACATTCCCCCTGCTCTCCTTCCCCTGCACCCTCCCACCTCTCCTTCTCTGTTCTTTCCTCCTCCACATTTCCCATTTTCTCCCCACCCTCGCCCTAATCCGGGCCCGTATCCTACTCCCTCCCTCCACCCTAGACCCTACCTCTACTCTACCTCCCCTGTACCCTCACATTCCCACTGCTCTCCTTCCCCTGCGCCCCCCCACCTCTCCTTCTCTGTTCTCTCCTCCTCTCTGCCCTCTCCTCCCTCTCACATTCCCCCTGCTCTCCCTCCCCTGCACCCTCTCCTTCTCTGTTCTCTCCTCCTCCACATTTCCCATTTCTCCCCACCCTCGCCCTAATCCGGGCCCGTATCCTACTCCCTCCCCTCCCTCAACCCTAGACCCTATCCCTACCCTGGTTCTCCCTCCCCTGCACCCTCATCTCTCCTCCCCTGTTCTCTCCTCCTCCACATTTCCTATTTTCTCCCCACCTCCCCCCTCTCCTCCCTCCCTCCCTCCACCATAGACCCTACCTCTACTCTACCTCCCCTGTACCCTTCCACCTCTCCTTCTCTGTTCTCTCCTCCTCTCTGTCCTCTCCCCTCTCTCACATTCCCACTGCTCTCCTTCCCCTGCGCCCTCCCACCTCCCCACATTTCCTATTTTCTCCCCACCTCCCCCCTCTCCTCCCTCCTCCCTCTCCCTCCCTCCTCCACTCTCCTGTTTTCTTCAAATGTTCAAATGTTATCTTTATTCTGTATATTCTTGTTATTGTGTGTTAGCTAGAATCAGCTAGACATACTTTCTGTGAAGCCCTCTGAGACATGCTTGTGAATTAGGGCTATATAAATAAACTTGACTTGACTTGACTTGACTTCCACCGCCGTTACATCTTTCGTTTCCTAGAAACTGTGTGTATATTTAAGCAATATAGCATGAGAGCAAGTGTGTTGTGGCGAATATATCCCGCTGATAAGCTGTTATCCCACGAGGCCGCAGGCCGAGGCCTGTTATCCGGCCTGCGGCCTCGTGGCCTCGTGGCCTCGTGGGATAACAGCTTATCAGCGGGATATTGCCACAACACCACGCAGCTCGAGTGCTATATTGCTTTTATAAAGCGGTTTCCAAGTATAATAATATAATAATAATAATACTATAAGTCCGACTGGCATGGTATTCTGATAGAGTCAGTTGAAACACTACTGTAAGGCGGGACCGCAAGAACGTGCGGGTGATTTCATTGGATCGTTCTGGAGACTGAAGTTGACATTGGCCAATCCTGGCGCTTGCTGAGAAGCTGAGAGCTTTCTGGAAAGCCGACAGGCAGCTCGAGCGCAGCGCTGCATTCTCAGCGCTTGCTGAGAAGCTGAGTGCTTTCTGCAAAGCCCGACACCAACTAACGTTACGGGGTTAAATGCGGGGTTAAATGCGGGGTTAACAGCCTTTTTTTTTGCAAAGATGACATTAGCCCGCATTTATTCTTGTACAAAACATAATTTTCTGCGAAGTATTAGTAAAGTTATAAGCGAAGATCGATTCACAAGGATCTGACAGCTGTCTCCGCTGTTTTTTTTGAGGTAACCAAAGGCTTTTAGTAAGCGAGTTGCCATGGCAACCAATAACCCATGGCCATGGGTTATTGGAGTGGGTTATTGGATTTATACAATGGCTGTGAACCAATCAGATTGCTTGATTTGAGAGAGCCGTTTTATAATTAAGCAATATAGCATGAGAGCTAGTGTGTTGTGGCAAATATATCCCGCTGATCAGTTGTTATCCCGCCTCCTGGGATAACAACTGATCAGCGGGATATATTTGCCACAACACACGCTGCTCGCTGGATTTATACAATGGCTGTGAACAATCAGATTGCTTGATTTGAGAGAGCCGTTTTATAATAAATAATACTATTATTTCTATGACTAAAGCTGTACACTGTTTGATTATTTATATTATAATTGCAATGACTATGCCGTACCCTGTATGGCGTATTGTATTACATGGTGATATAGCTATGACTATGCATTGTGAGTGTGCAAAGTGCAGCGTGGGCATGAGTGTGCACTGTGCATGTGCAGTATGGATTCAACATTCAGGAGGGTCATTATAGGAGGGTGGGAGGGGAGGGGGGGGGGGAGGGGTAGGGATGTCCAGGAGTTATTGTATATTGTTATACTTTAATGAAAGTATTAAACAAGTAGATTATTCTTCTGAAATCACTGTCTGTCCATATACGTCAGTCTTGTAGAAAACATCCCATTGGCGCTCAAGGTATCTATCACTGCCTCCACACAAGTGACCCTGACACATTGTGTTTATATTCAGCTTGGCCTCTCCTCCTCCTGTCCTCTCCTCTCATCTCCTCTTCTAACTACCTCTCCTCCTCCTGTCCTCTCCTCTCCTCCTCCTGTCCTGTCCTCTCATCTCCTCTTCTAACTACCTCTCCTCCTCCTGTCCTCTCCTCTCATCTCCTCTTCTAACTACCTCTCCTCCTCCTGTCCTCTCCTCTCCTCCTCCTGTCCTGTCCTCTCATCTCCTCTTCTAACTACCTCTCCTCCTCCTGTCCTCTCCTCTCATCTCCTCTTCTAACTACCTCTCCTCCTCCTGTCCTCTCCTCTCCTCTCCTCTTCTAACTACCTCTCCTCCTCCTGTCCTCTCCTCTCATCTCCTCTTCTAACTACCTCTCCTCCTCCTGTCCTCTCCTCTCCTCCTCCTGTCCTGTCCTCTCATCTCCTCTTCTAACTACCTCTCCTCCTCCTGTCCTCTCCTCTCATCTCCTCTTCTAACTACCTCTCCTCCTCCTGTCCTCTCCTCTCCTCCTCCTGTCCTGTCCTCTCATCTCCTCTTCTAACTACCTCTCCTCCTCCTGTCCTCTCCTCTCATCTCCTCTTCTAACTACCTCTCCTCCTCCTGTCCTCTCCTCTCATCTCCTCTTCTAACTACCTCTCCTCCTCCTGTCCTCTCCTCTCCTCTCCTCTTCTAACTACCTCTCCTCCTCCTGTCCTCTCCTCTCCTCTCCTCTTCTAACTACCTCTCCTCCTCCTGTCCTCTCCTCTCCTCTCCTCTTCTAACTACCTCTCCTCCTCCTGTCCTCTCCTCTCCTCTTCTAACTACCTCTCCTCCTCCTGTCCTCTCCTCTCCTCTCCTCTTCTAACTACCTCTCCTCCTCCTGTCCTCTCCTCTCATCTCCTCTTCTAACTACCTCTCCTCCTCCTGTCCTCTCCTCTCATCTCCTCTTCTAACTACCTCTCCTCCTCCTGTCCTCTCCTCTCCTCCTCCTGTCCTCTCCTCTCATCTCCTCTTCTAACTACCTCTCCTCCTCCTGTCCTCTCCTCTCATCTCCTCTTCTAACTACCTCTCCTCCTCCTGTCCTCTCCTCTCCTCTCCTCTTCTAACTACCTCTCCTCCTCCTGTCCTCTCCTCTCCTCTCCTCTTCTAACTACCTCTCCTCCTCCTGTCCTCTCCTCTCATCTCCTCTTCTAACTACCTCTCCTCCTCCTGTCCTCTCCTCTCCTCTCCTCTTCTAACTACCTCTCCTCCTCCTGTCCTCTCCTCTCCTCTCCTCTTCTAACTACCTCTCCTCCTCCTGTCCTCTCCTCTCCTCTCCTCTTCTAACTACCTCTCCTCCTCCTGTCCTCTCCTCTCCTCTCCTCTTCTAACTACCTCTCCTCCTCCTGTCCTCTCCTCTCATCTCCTCTTCTAACTACCTCTCCTCCTCCTGTCCTCTCCTCTCATCTCCTCTTCTAACTACCTCTCCTCCTCCTGTCCTCTCCTCTCCTCCTCCTGTCCTCTCCTCTCATCTCCTCTTCTAACTACCTCTCCTCCTCCTGTCCTCTCCTCTCATCTCCTCTTCTAACTACCTCTCCTCCTCCTGTCCTCTCCTCTCATCTCCTCTTCTAACTACCTCTCCTCCTCCTGTCCTCTCCTCTCCTCCTCCTGTCCTCTCCTCTCATCTCCTCTTCTAACTACCTCTCCTCCTCCTGTCCTCTCCTCTCCTCTCCTCTTCTAACTACCTCTCCTCCTCCTGTCCTCTCCTCTCATCTCCTCTTCTAACTACCTCTCCTCCTCCTGTCCTCTCCTCTCCTCTCCTCTTCTAACTACCTCTCCTCCTCCTGTCCTCTCCTCTCCTCTCCTCTCCTCTTCTAACTACCTCTCCTCCTCCTGTCCTCTCCTCTCATCTCCTCTTCTAACTACCTCTCCTCCTCCTGTCCTCTCCTCTCATCTCCTCTTCTAACTACCTCTCCTCCTCCTGTCCTCTCCTCTCATCTCCTCTTCTAACTATCTCGGGCTCTGTTTATTCATTTATCAAGTGCTACTGTTTCTACCTAATAACTCTTATGTTTATTGCTCTGTCTCACGGGCAATGAACACACGCGCACACACACGCACACACACGCACGCACGCGCTCGCACACGCACGCACGCACACACACACACACACACACGCACACACACACG
>NC_139640.1:8300219-8310219 GCF_964638095.1 Poromitra crassiceps
GTTTCAAAGTACCCTAGTGCCGCCGCCTGTCGTGGCTGATGTGTTTTTCTTCGGCTGCTCGTCCAGTGAATTTGGTTTGCAGAGTGAGCAGACTAATACCAATGGAATCTGTGGATTCTCAGCTTTCATTTCACATCTTTGTGGACTATTACTGGTGCAAACGAACAGAAAAAAAAACCAAACATTACAGTGACCACAACAGTACTTTTGCACAGGTAACATCTGTAGGAGGAAACCATCCTTGGTGTCTCCAACTCTGCAGTGCAGACACCAGGAACAATGTAACAACACACTGCTGCCTGTGTGCAGACACCAGGAACAATGTAACAACACTGCTGCCTGTGTGCAGACACCAGGAACAATGTAACAACTCTGCTGCCTGTGTGCAGACACCAGGAACAATGTAACAACACACTGCTGCCTGTGTGCAGACACCAGGAACAATGTAACAACACACTGCTGCCTGTGTGCAGACACCAGGAACAATGTAACAACACTGCTGCCTGTGTGAAGACACCAGGAACAATGTAACAACACTGCTGCCTGTGTGAAGACACCAGGAACAATGTAACAACTCTGCTGCCTGTGTGTAGACACCAGGAACAATGTAACAACACTGCTGCCTGTGTGCAGACACCAGGAACAATGTAACAACACTGCTGCCTGTGTGTAGACACCAGGAACAATGTAACAACACTGCTGCCTGTGTGTAGACACCAGGAACAATGTAACAACACTGCTGCCTGTGTGTAGACACCAGGAACAATGTAACAACTCTGCTGCCTGTGTGTAGACACCAGGAACAATGTAACAACACTGCTGCCTGTGTGCAGACACCAGGAACAATGTAACAACTCTGCTGCCTGTGTGCAGACACCAGGAACAATGTAACAACACTGCTGCCTGTGTGAAGACACCAGGAACAATGTAACAACTCTGCTGCCTGTGTGCAGACACCAGGAACAATGTAACAACTCTGCTGCCTGTGTGTAGACACCAGGAACAATGTAACAACACTGCTGCCTGTGTGTAGACACCAGGAACAATGTAACAACACTGCTGCCTGTGTGTAGACACCAGGAACAATGTAACAACACTGCTGACTGTGTGTAGACACCAGGAACAATGTAACAACACTGCTGACTGTGTGTAGACACCAGGAACAATGTAACAACTCTGCTGCCTGTGTGTAGACACCAGGAACAATGTAACAACACTGCTGCCTGTGTGTAGACACCAGGAACAATGTAACAACTCTGCTGCCTGTGTGTAGACACCAGGAACAATGTAACAACTCTGCTGCCTGTGTGCAGACACCAGGAACAATGTAACAACACTGCTGCCTGTGTGTAGACACCAGGAACAATGTAACAACACTGCTGACTGTGTGTAGACACCAGGAACAATGTAACAACTCTGCTGCCTGTGTGTAGACACCAGGAACAATGTAACAACACTGCTGCCTGTGTGCAGACACCAGGAACAATGTAACAACACTGCTGCCTGTGTGTAGACACCAGGAACAATGTAACAACTCTGCTGCCTGTGTGCAGACACCAGGAACAATGTAACAACTCTGCTGCCTGTGTGCAGACACCAGGAACAATGTAACAACACTGCTGACTGTGTGTAGACACCAGGAACAATGTAACAACTCTGCTGCCTGTGTGCAGACACCAGGAACAATGTAACAACTCTGCTGCCTGTGTGTAGACACCAGGAACAATGTAACAACACTGCTGCCTGTGTGCAGACACCAGGAACAATGTAACAACACTGCTGCCTGTGTGTAGACACCAGGAACAATGTAACAACTCTGCTGCCTGTGTGCAGACACCAGGAACAATGTAACAACACTGCTGCCTGTGTGAAGACACCAGGAACAATGTAACAACTCTGCTGCCTGTGTGTAGACACCAGGAACAATGTAACAACACTGCTGCCTGTGTGCAGACACCAGGAACAATGTAACAACACTGCTGCCTGTGTGTAGACACCAGGAACAATGTAACAACTCTGCTGCCTGTGTGTAGACACCAGGAACAATGTAACAACACTGCTGCCTGTGTGAAGACACCAGGAACAATGTAACAACTCTGCTGCCTGTGTGTAGACACCAGGAACAATGTAACAACTCTGCTGCCTGTGTGTAGACACCAGGAACAATGTAACAACTCTGCTGCCTGTGTGAAGACACCAGGAACAATGTAACAACACTGCTGCCTGTGTGAAGACACCAGGAACAATGTAACACTGCTGCCTGTGTGCAGACACCAGGAACAATGTAACAACTCTGCTGCCTGTGTGAAGACACCAGGAACAATGTAACAACACTGCTGCCTGTGTGAAGACACCAGGAACAATGTAACAACTCTGCTGCCTGTGTGAAGACACCAGGAACAATGTAACAACACACTGCTGCCTGTGTGCAGACACCAGGAACAATGTAACAACACTGCTGCCTGTGTGTAGACACCAGGAACAATGTAACAACACTGCTGCCTGTGTGCAGACACCAGGAACAATGTAACAACTCTGCTGCCTGTGTGCAGACACCAGGAACAATGTAACAACACTGCTGCCTGTGTGAAGACACCAGGAACAATGTAACAACTCCACAGCCTGTGTGAAGACACCAGGAACAATGTAACAACTCTGCTGCCTGTGTGAAGACACCAGGAACAATGTAACAACTCCACAGCCTGTGTGCAGACACCAGGAACAATGTAACAACTCTGCTGCCTGTGTGAAGACACCAGGAACAATGTAACAACACACTGCTGCCTGTGTGAAGACACCAGGAACAATGTAACAACTCTGCTGCCTGTGTGAAGACACCAGGAACAATGTAACAACTCTGCTGCCTGTGTGAAGACACCAGGAACAATGTAACAACACACTGCTGCCTGTGTGAAGACACCAGGAACAATGTAACAACTCTGCTGCCTGTGTGCAGACACCAGGAACAATGTAACAACTCTGCTGCCTGTGTGCAGACACCAGGAACAATGTAACAACACTGCTGCCTGTGTGCAGACACCAGGAACAATGTAACAACTCTGCTGCCTGTGTGCAGACACCAGGAACAATGTAACAACACTGCTGCCTGTGTGCAGACACCAGGAACAATGTAACAACACTGCTGCCTGTGTGCAGACACCAGGAACAATGTATAACTCTGCTGCCTGTGTGAAGACACCAGGAACAATGTAACAACACACTGCTGCCTGTGTGAAGACACCAGGAACAATGTAACAACTCTGCTGCCTGTGTGCAGACACCAGGAACAATGTAACAACACTGCTGCCTGTGTGCAGACACCAGGAACAATGTAACAACTCTGCTGCCTGTGTGAAGACACCAGGAACAATGTAACAACTCTGCTGCCTGTGTGCAGACACCAGGAACAATGTAACAACACTGCTGCCTGTGTGCAGACACCAGGAACAATGTAACAACTCTGCTGCCTGTGTGAAGACACCAGGAACAATGTAACAACTCTGCTGCCTGTGTGAAGACACCAGGAACAATGTAACAACACACTGCTGCCTGTGTGAAGACACCAGGAACAATGTAACAACTCTGCTGCCTGTGTGCAGACACCAGGAACAATGTAACAACACTGCTGCCTGTGTGCAGACACCAGGAACAATGTAACAACACTGCTGCCTGTGTGCAGACACCAGGAACAATGTAACAACTCTGCTGCCTGTGTGAAGACACCAGGAACAATGTAACAACACACTGCTGCCTGTGTGAAGACACCAGGAACAATGTAACAACTCTGCTGCCTGTGTGCAGACACCAGGAACAATGTAACAACACTGCTGCCTGTGTGCAGACACCAGGAACAATGTAACAACTCTGCTGCCTGTGTGAAGACACCAGGAACAATGTAACAACTCTGCTGCCTGTGTGCAGACACCAGGAACAATGTAACAACACTGCTGCCTGTGTGCAGACACCAGGAACAATGTAACAACTCTGCTGCCTGTGTGAAGACACCAGGAACAATGTAACAACACTGCTGCCTGTGTGAAGACACCAGGAACAATGTAACAACTCTGCTGCCTGTGTGAAGACACCAGGAACAATGTAACAACACTGCTGCCTGTGTGCAGACACCAGGAACAATGTAACAACACTGCTGCCTGTGTGCAGACACCAGGAACAATGTAACAACACTGCTGCCTGTGTGCAGACACCAGGAACAATGTAACAACACTGCTGCCTGTGTGCAGACACCAGGAACAATGTAACAACTCTGCTGCCTGTGTGAAGACACCAGGAACAATGTAACAACACACTGCTGCCTGTGTGAAGACACCAGGAACAATGTAACAACTCTGCTGCCTGTGTGCAGACACCAGGAACAATGTAACAACACTGCTGCCTGTGTGCAGACACCAGGAACAATGTAACAACTCTGCTGCCTGTGTGAAGACACCAGGAACAATGTAACAACTCTGCTGCCTGTGTGCAGACACCAGGAACAATGTAACAACACTGCTGCCTGTGTGCAGACACCAGGAACAATGTAACAACTCTGCTGCCTGTGTGTAGACACTAGGGCTGTCACTTTTTCCCCAAAATAAAATTCGAACGAATATTAATTGCCCGATATTCGTTCGAATATATTCGAAGTTTTTTGGTTAATTAAAAAAAAAAAAAAAAAAAAAAAAAAAAATTCCCCCAGTCCAGCAGCCTGTTGCACCAGCTGAACGTAAGTTCTGTCTTAAGTTAGGGTGTAAAGTCCACACTAACTGCTACGTTCAAACTAGTTAGTTTGACACTAAAGTTGTGTCTTTGTTTGGTTGCACCACGGAGACGTAAGGTACATCTTAACTAGTAGACCCATACTAACCAAAATAGTGTCGGAGACAATGACGTGTACAGTATCTGTGACCAATCAGTGAAAAGCACGGTGGAAACGGTGTTTACTTACGGTTGTTTAAGTAAGTGGAGTGAAAACAGGAATGCCATGACATTATTTCCACACTTCATTTTATTTTTTCCGTTAACAGAACATACTTCAATGTATTTATTTTCGTTAATACAACATACTTCAATTTATTCTTTTCGTTATTTTTGTTAATACAACATACTTCAATGTATTCGTTTCGTTATTTTCGTTAATACAACATACTTCAATGTAGCCTATTCGTTTCGTTATTTTCGTTAACACAACATAGCCTACTTCAATGTATTTATTTTCGTTAATACAACGAACATACTTCAATTTATTATTTTCGTTTAATACAACATTTGTAACATTCTTCCAGCAATAACCTTTTTAGCTGCTATGTTTATCTGATGAGTAGGCCTATGTTCTTTCCAACACTTCAAGTAGGCTCTAAAGTATCAATCAATGTGCTATAAAACACACAACACAAAGGGCTTTGAAGTAATATAGATATAATTCTTTCCTTGTTTTGTTTGACATTTTTTAGCATCACTCCAGCTCCATTTCGTGCTTACCCAAAAGTAGCCGATTTATTTCATATTATTTGTTACAAACACAAGTCTGTCGACATTTTCGGGATCGAGTGCGGCTCTCTTTTTATTTACGATATTACCTGCCGTCGAGAACACCCGCTCAGAGCGGACAGACGTTCCAGGCACGCACAGGTATTTACGTGCCAGCTTTGCGAGTTGCGGGTATATGCACTCTCTATCTCTCCACCAAATAAGTGGGTTTCGGTCTGCATCGAGAGGAGGCTCCTTCTTGAACGATCGCATCTCCACCTGCACCCCGCGTTCCCCTTGCTCATCGTCCTCCTGCCGGGAGTCACCCTCGGCCTCGCCCGATGTGTACAAGTCCCCAAATAGGCTTCCCATCGCACCCAGGGCATCTTTGTTTCTCCCCCGTGCTGCTTGAGGTGGAGAATCGTCTTCATCTTCCTCTCCCTCAATTTCGCTCAGCTCTCGTATTAGGCAGTGAGACGGGGTTGCACCGGTTCCACACTTGCAGATCCATCTCCACTTTGTAAGAGTAGTTCTGCTGCCTGTTTCGGGTGACTCCCTTGCAGGTGTCCCCGCAGATTTGATGTCGTGCTCATGTAAATAAACTGTCTTTTACAAAGTCGACACACAGCCTTATCTTTGTTTGTTTTGCCATCTACGGTGTAAAATCCAAAATGTTTCCACACACTGCTCCTCAAATGAGTAGGTGTTGTGATTGTCCGCTCCTGGCTTTCTTCCTCTGCTGCATCTTCGTCCGCCTCCATTTTGTCTTGTCTCTCTCATCAAACCGCATCAAACGGATCAAACAGCCTGTCATGTCATGTCAAGTCAAGACAAGACAGGTGGTCCGCATAGGTCAAGCTGTTAGAGCGGAGCGCCCTCTGTTGGATTATCAATGAATAACATGAAAAAAAAAAAAAAAAAATTTTTTTTTTTAATATATAATAATTCGAATATTCAAATTACATTTCGAAAACGAACCCTTCCCCCCACATTCGAAGTTGCATTCGAATTTCGAATGAAAAGTGACAGCCCTAGTAGACACCAGGAACAATGTAACAACACTGCTGCCTGTGTGTAGACACCAGGAACAATGTAACAACACTGCTGCCTGTGTGAAGACACCAGGAACAATGTAACAACTCTGCTGCCTGTGTGCAGACACCAGGAACAATGTAACAACACTGCTGCCTGTGTGAAGACACCAGGAACAATGTAACAACACTGCTGCCTGTGTGAAGACACCAGGAACAATGTAACAACACACTGCTGCCTGTGTGAAGACACCAGGAACAATGTAACAACTCTGCTGCCTGTGTGCAGACACCAGGAACAATGTAACAACTCTGCTGCCTGTGTGCAGACACCAGGAACAATGTAACAACACTGCTGCCTGTGTGCAGACACCAGGAACAATGTAACAACTCTGCTGCCTGTGTGCAGACACCAGGAACAATGTAACAACACTGCTGCCTGTGTGAAGACACCAGGAACAATGTAACAACACTGCTGCCTGTGTGCAGACACCAGGAACAATGTAACAACACTGCTGCCTGTGTGAAGACACCAGGAACAATGTAACAACTCTGCTGCCTGTGTGCAGACACCAGGAACAATGTAACAACTCTGCTGCCTGTGTGAAGACACCAGGAACAATGTAACAACACTGCTGCCTGTGTGCAGACACCAGGAACAATGTAACAACACACTGCTGCCTGTGTGAAGACACCAGGAACAATGTAACAACACTGCTGCCTGTGTGAAGACACCAGGAACAATGTAACACACTGCTGCCTGTGTGTAGACACCAGGAACAATGTAACAACTCTGCTGCCTGTGTGCAGACACCAGGAACAATGTAACAACTCTGCTGCCTGTGTGAAGACACCAGGAACAATGTAACAACACTGCTGCCTGTGTGTAGACACCAGGAACAATGTAACAACTCTGCTGCCTGTGTGAAGACACCAGGAACAATGTAACAACTCTGCTGCCTGTGTGAAGACACCAGGAACAATGTAACAACACTGCTGCCTGTGTGAAGACACCAGGAACAATGTAACAACACTGCTGCCTGTGTGAAGACACCAGGAACAATGTAACAACACTGCTGCCTGTGTGAAGACACCAGGAACAATGTAACAACACTGCTGCCTGTGTGAAGACACCAGGAACAATGTAACAACACTGCTGCCTGTGTGAAGACACCAGGAACAATGTAACACACTGCTGCCTGTGTGTAGACACCAGGAACAATGTAACAACTCTGCTGCCTGTGTGAAGACACCAGGAACAATGTAACAACACTGCTGCCTGTGTGAAGACACCAGGAACAATGTAACAACACTGCTGCCTGTGTGAAGACACCAGGAACAATGTAACACACTGCTGCCTGTGTGTAGACACCAGGAACAATGTAACAACTCTGCTGCCTGTGTGCAGACACCAGGAACAATGTAACAACTCTGCTGCCTGTGTGAAGACACCAGGAACAATGTAACAACACTGCTGCCTGTGTGTAGACACCAGGAACAATGTAACAACTCTGCTGCCTGTGTGCAGACACCAGGAACAATGTAACAACACTGCTGCCTGTGTGAAGACACCAGGAACAATGTAACAACACTGCTGCCTGTGTGAAGACACCAGGAACAATGTAACAACACTGCTGCCTGTGTGAAGACACCAGGAACAATGTAACAACACTGCTGCCTGTGTGAAGACACCAGGAACAATGTAACAACACTGCTGCCTGTGTGAAGACACCAGGAACAATGTAACAACTCTGCTGCCTGTGTGAAGACACCAGGAACAATGTAACAACTCTGCTGCCTGTGTGAAGACACCAGGAACAATGTAACAACACTGCTGCCTGTGTGAAGACACCAGGAACAATGTAACAACACTGCTGCCTGTGTGAAGACACCAGGAACAATGTAACAACACTGCTGCCTGTGTGAAGACACCAGGAACAATGTAACAACTCTGCTGCCTGTGTGAAGACACCAGGAACAATGTAACAACTCTGCTGCCTGTGTGAAGACACCAGGAACAATGTAACAACTCTGCTGCCTGTGTGAAGACACCAGGAACAATGTAACAACACTGCTGCCTGTGTGCAGACACCAGGAACAATGTAACAACACACTGCTGCCTGTGTGAAGACACCAGGAACAATGTAACAACTCTGCTGCCTGTGTGAAGACACCAGGAACAATGTAACAAATCTGCTGCCTGTGTGAAGACACCAGGAACAATGTAACAACACTGCTGCCTGTGTGAAGACACCAGGAACAATGTAACAACACTGCTGCCTGTGTGAAGACACCAGGAACAATGTAACAACACTGCTGCCTGTGTGAAGACACCAGGAACAATGTAACAACACTGCTGTCTGTGTGCAGACACCAGGAACAATGTAACAACTCTGCTGCCTGTGTGTAGACACCAGGAACAATGTAACAACTCTGCTGCCTGTGTGTAGACACCAGGAACAATGTAACAACTCTGCTGCCTGTGTGAAGACACCAGGAACAATGTAACAACACTGCTGCCTGTGTGTAGACACCAGGAACAATGTAACAACTCTGCTGCCTGTGTGTAGACACCAGGAACAATGTAACAACTCTGCTGCCTGTGTGCAGACACCAGGAACAATGTAACAACACTGCTGCCTGTGTGCAGACACCAGGAACAATGTAACAACACTGCTGCCTGTGTGAAGACACCAGGAACAATGTAACAACACTGCTGCCTGTGTGAAGACACCAGGAACAATGTAACAACACTGCTGCCTGTGTGAAGACACCAGGAACAATGTAACAACACTGCTGCCTGTGTGAAGACACCAGGAACAATGTAACAACACTGCTGCCTGTGTGAAGACACCAGGAACAATGTAACAACACTGCTGCCTGTGTGCAGACACCAGGAACAATGTAACAACACTGCTGCCTGTGTGCAGACACCAGGAACAATGTAACAACTCTGCTGCCTGTGTGAAGACACCAGGAACAATGTAACAACACTGCTGCCTGTGTGCAGACACCAGGAACAATGTAACAACTCTGCTGCCTGTGTGCAGACACCAGGAACAATGTAACAACACTGCTGCCTGTGTGAAGACACCAGGAACAATGTAACAACACTGCTGCCTGTGTGAAGACACCAGGAACAATGTAACAACACTGCTGCCTGTGTGTAGACACCAGGAACAATGTAACAACTCTGCTGCCTGTGTGAAGACACCAGGAACAATGTAACAACACTGCTGCCTGTGTGTAGACACCAGGAACAATGTAACAACACTGCTGCCTGTGTGTAGACACCAGGAACAATGTAACAACACTGCTGCCTGTGTGCAGACACCAGGAACAATGTAACAACACTGCTGCCTGTGTGCAGACACCAGGAACAATGTAACAACACTGCTGCCTGTGTGCAGACACCAGGAACAATGTAAAGGAGAGGGGCAACCTAGTGGGACTGGCACAAACCTACAAGTGTAGTAGTTGTTATCTTTTCACGATATAACAGA
>NC_139640.1:8315219-8318544 GCF_964638095.1 Poromitra crassiceps
GGAGGAGAGGAGAGAGGGAGGAGGGAGGGATGGAGAGAGGGGGGAGAGGAGAGAGGGAGGAGAGAGGGAGGGATGGAGAGTGGGAGGAGAGGAGGAGAGAGGGAGGAGAGGAGAGAGGGAGGGATGGAGAGAGGGAGGAGAGGAGAGAGGGAGGAGAGGAGAGAGGGAGGGATGGAGAGAGGGAGGAGAGGAGAGAGGGAGGAGAGGAGAGAGGGAGGGATGGAGAGAGGGAGGAGAGGAGAGAGGGAGGAGAGAGGGAGGGATGGAGAGTGGGAGGAGAGGAGGAGAGAGGGAGGAGAGGAGAGAGGGAGGGATGGAGAGAGGGAGGAGAGGAGAGAGGGAGGGATGGAGAGAGGGAGGAGAGGAGAGAGGGAGGGATGGAGAGAGGGAGGAGAGGAGAGAGGGAGGGATGGAGAGAGGGAGGAGAGGAGGAGAAGGGAGGCGGAGGCAGAGCAGGGACAAATACCAATGGAAGGAGGGATGGAGTGAAGGGACGAGGTAATGATGACAGAGCCAAAAAAACACAGACAACAAAGAGGCAGCAGGAGAGAGAGACACACTGACCCAGAGAGACACAACACAAGGAAGGATGAGACGCAAGAGAGAGAGACATGAGTGGGAGAGAGGTTTCCTCAGACAAGGAAAGAGAGAGACTATTTATCCAAGACCTGGGGCGTCAGAGGAAGGGAGAGAAAGTGTATGAGACACACAGAGAGAGAGAGAGAGAGAGAGAGAGAGAGATAGATAGATAGATAGATAGATAGATAGATAGACAGAGAGAGAGAGAGAGAGAGAGAGAGATAGACAGAGAGAGAGAGAGAGAGAGAGAGAGAGAGAGAGAGAGAGGTTAAAAAAAGAACAAAATAGAAAAAAGACTCATTCATCTGTGCTGATCTTTTGACACAGACATACTATACTGTACCTGTACATGCAAACAGAACAGATGCCATGTTTACAGTTCTCACTTAGCCTTATTTGTATTCATACTTTTGAACTGTAATGTCCACATTCTCCTATTTTTATTTTAAATGATCCTTATTTATCTGTCAATTATTTCTTTTAACAGCAAAAGCACACATTTTCTGCTTGTAATTCTAAGTCAATTCTAATTGCAATAGAGACACTGCGGAGCGCGCCATCATTCAGATACCACGCCCAAAACGGGGGGGAACACAACCCCCCCCCCCCCCCCCCCGGCCCCATTCCTGGCGTTCTCCTATGTCGCGTCATGGTTATATGTTGCACACAAAGATCGTATATACGGAAGATGAACACTCCAACTTACTTCACTGACAGCTAGATCCATATTTTTCTAGCTGAAAAAAACATTACTGTAATTGGCGATTTTTTACATTTGTTGTCTGCGCAGCCCACCACACAACAGCTTTTAGCTATGTTTAATTCAAGGAAAATGACGCTGGTGTGTGGAAATGAACGGAGCTTTTCCCCCTGTGATGGGCGTGGCCTATTGCATGTAGTGTCTCTATGTTGCAATGTTACTCAGCTCTGTTTACACATTTATCTTGTATAGAGACATGTCTGGGAACGCCCATACAGGCTCTAGGAACGCCCACAATAGACGCTGGGTTAGCCTGGGGGCGTGGTCAGGGTGGGGTAAATTCCCCCGTTCTATCCATTCAGCAAAGTTAGAATTGAGCTGATAGCCCAGCCCAGGCAGACACAATCGGGGATTTAACCACCGCAGTAAACGCACATCTGAGCAGACGTCTGTGTTCTGCTCTAGAATCCCCAAACCTGTAGTTTAGAGCCACAGCACCGTCTTTTGGTGAGTCAGCCAATGAGATACAGTATATGGGCGGTTTTACCCCACTCGCGCGCCAGCGTGACGCGTGGGTTACGCGCCGGCGGCAGTAAACGAGCGCGCCCAGTTCAGACTGAGAGAAGCCTCCCCTCCCCCTCCTCCACTCTACTGCTTCTCTGCACTGGGTGTGCTTGTTTAATGTCGCCGGGGCGTCCCCCGTGCATGAGAAGTCAGTTATTTTGTGTTGAACACTTTAGTTTTAAGACAAAGAAGAAACGTTCACGTCACGTTCTTTCCTGTTTTCAACCCAAAGTGAGTACAAGTCTTCAACTGTGAATTTAACTCGCCTGTTTCCAAAGTGAAAGTAGAAGTCGCTCACAGCAGCAGCCTCAACGCGATCAGTCTGAATGACTGATCAGTCTCGCGTTGAGGCTACAGCAGCAGCAGCTGTGTTTCTCTCTCAACTCTCCTCTCCTCTCGTCAAATCACTCTCATTAGGTTCAAAAGCCCACGCGAATCTAACGTTATATCAGCCAGTAATTCAGTCAGTTTACTGCCAGCTAGTTAAATTCAACACACACACGTTGTTGGTGAGGACCTGTAACGTTAACGTTTTGTTATTTGCGCCGTTCAAATTGCTGGTACTGGTGAGAGCCACTGCTTCATTCAGTCGCCTGCCTCATGCTGTTAGCACAGAAGCTAATAGCCTATCGAAGCCCGCTGGTCTCCGTGAAGAGCTCAGCTGTCCAGTTGTTAATGAAGGCATTGCAATGAATGCCATTACCGCACCGCAGCGACTTAATAAATTATGAATTATTCCCCCCCACCCCCGCCAATGACGATGCCATCGTGGATCACGATGGTTCACTGTGGAATAATCACGATGGATAATTTACTGACATCGCACAACCCTAGTCTCTATAGTACGTACATATTTGGTTTTTATTTCACACTTGCTTTGGCAATATGAACCTACTGTATGCTTCCCATGCCAATACATCCTCTTTGAATTGAACTGAGGAGGAGGATGAAGACGGCAGATGAGTAGAGAGGCAGAGAGACGAGCTTTCTTCTGAAAGCTATTTGGCCCAATATGAGTCATTCATTGCCAGTGAGTTTAGCTGTGTGTGTGAAGTGCTGCGCTAACAAAGGCTTCATCAAGCAGAACGTAGAACTCCAGGAGGAGAGGTGGAGATGAGGAGTGGTGACAGACTGAGGGGCCCTTTACACCAGGACAGTTTCTGGAAGAAACGACACAATAGCGTTTCCTTCACACCTTTTCCTTCACACCTTCTCCCTGTTTACATGAGCGCTGTTGAAGTTTTAAAACGCGTAATGTACATGCCAGGTCGCTAGGTGGCAGTGTGATCACCTTATTCTTTGGCCATACAAGGACGCTTCTGCATGACGTCATTTCGTAATCGTCTTTCCGGTTTTAAACACGGAAGTAGATTACGCCTACCTACCGCAGTCATTTAGACTTGCCAAAAAGCTGTTTTCAAGCTATAAAAAAAAAACCCCAAACTGTTTTAAAGTTTTAATATTTGTCGGGTGAGAATGTAA
>NC_139640.1:8318744-8328744 GCF_964638095.1 Poromitra crassiceps
GAAGCAGCGGAGCAAATCAAAGCAAAATTAAGTGCATTTGCATATTTAGATGAGCGCTCCTAGTCAGCCTGTCTAATCATTTCATCTCCATTTTTCATTTGCGCGTCGCTCTCTCTCTCCCTCCATACCATCACTTTATCACATGCTCTCTCTCCCTCCCTCCATACCATCACTTTATCACATGCTCTCTCTCTCCCTCCATACCATCACTTTATCACATGCTCTCTCTCTCCCTCCATACCATCACTTTATCACATGCTCTCTTTCTCCCTCCATACCATCACTTTATCACATGCTCTCTCTCCCTCCCTCCATACCATCACTTTATCACATGCTCTCTCTCCCTCCCTCCATACCATCACTTTATCACATGCTCTCTCTCTCCCTCCATACCATCACTTTATCACATGCTCTCTTTCTCCCTCCATACCATCACTTTATCACATGCTCTCTCTCTCCCTCCATACCATCACTTTATCACATGCTCTCTCTCCCTCCCTCCATACCATCACTTTATCACATGCTCTCTCTCTCCCTCCATACCATCACTTTATCACATGCTCTCTCTCTCCCTCCATACCATCACTTTATCACATGCTCTCTCTCTCCCTCCATACCATCACTTTATCACATGCTCTCTCTCTCCCTCCATACCATCACTTTATCACATGCTCTCTCTCTCCCTCCATACCATCACTTTATCACATGCTCTCTTTCTCCCTCCATACCATCACTTTATCACATGCTCTCTCTCCCTCCCTCCATACCATCACTTTATCACATGCTCTCTCCCTCCATACCATCACTTTATCACATGCTCTCTCTCCCTCCCTCCATACCATCACTTTATCACATGCTCTCTCTCTCCCTCCATACCATCACTTTATCACATGCTCTCTCTCTCCCTCCATACCATCACTTTATCACATGCTCTCTCTCTCCCTCCATACCATCACTTTATCACATGCTCTCTTTCTCCCTCCATACCATCACTTTATCACATGCTCTCTCTCCCTCCCTCCATACCATCACTTTATCACATGCTCTCTCCCTCCATACCATCACTTTATCACATGCTCTCTCTCCCTCCCTCCATACCATCACTTTATCACATGATCTCTCTCTCCCTCCATACCATCACTTTATCACATGCTCTCTCCCTCCCTCCATACCATCACTTTATCACATGCTCTCTTTCTCCCTCCATACCATCACTTTATCACATGCTCTCTTTCTCCCTCCATACCATCACTTTATCACATGCTCTCTCTCCCTCCCTCCATACCATCACTTTATCACATGCTCTCTCTCTCCCTCCATACCATCACTTTATCACATGCTCTCTTTCTCCCTCCATACCATCACTTTATCACATGCTCTCTCTCCCTCCCTCCATACCATCACTTTATCACATGCTCTCTCTCTCCCTCCATACCATCACTTTATCACATGCTCTCTTTCTCCCTCCATACCATCACTTTATCACATGCTCTCTCTCCCTCCCTCCATACCATCACTTTATCACATGCTCTCTCTCTCCCTCCATACCATCACTTTATCACATGCTCTCTCTCTCCCTCCATACCATCACTTTATCACATGCTCTCTCTCTCCCTCCATACCATCACTTTATCACATGCTCTCTCTCTCCCTCCATACCATCACTTTATCACATGATCTCTCTCTCCCTCCATACCATCACTTTATCACATGCTCTCTCTCTCCCTCCATACCATCACTTTATCACATGCTCTCTTTCTCCCTCCATACCATCACTTTATCACATGCTCTCTTTCTCCCTCCATACCATCACTTTATCACATGATCTCTCTCTCCCTCCATACCATCACTTTATCACATGCTCTCTCTCTCCCTCCATACCATCACTTTATCACATGCTCTCTCCCTCCCTCCATACCATCACTTTATCACATGATCTCTCTCTCCCTCCATACCATCACTTTATCACATGCTCTCTCTCTCCCTCCATACCATCACTTTATCACATGCTCTCTCTCTCCCTCCATACCATCACTTTATCACATGCTCTCTCTCTCCCTCCATACCATCACTTTATCACATGCTCTCTCTCCCTCCCTCCATACCATCACTTTATCACATGCTCTCTCTCTCCCTCCATACCATCACTTTATCACATGCTCTCTCTCCCTCCCTCCATACCATCACTTTATCACATGCTCTCTCCCTCCCTCCATACCATCACTTTATCACATGCTCTCTCTCCCTCCCTCCATACCATCACTTTATCACATGATCTCTCTCTCTCTCCATACCATCACTTTATCACATGCTCTCTCTCTCCCTCCATACCATCACTTTATCACATGCTCTCTCTCCCTCCCTCCATACCATCACTTTATCACATGCTCTCTCTCTCCCTCCATACCATCACTTTATCACATGCTCTCTCTCTCCCTCCATACCATCACTTTATCACATGATCTCTCTCTCTCTCCATACCATCACTTTATCACATGCTCTCTCTCTCCCTCCATACCATCACTTTATCACATGCTCTCTCTCTCCCTCCATACCATCACTTTATCACATGATCTCTCTCTCCCTCCATACCATCACTTTATCACATGCTCTCTCTCTCCCTCCATACCATCACTTTATCACATGCTCTCTTTCTCCCTCCATACCATCACTTTATCACATGATCTCTCTCTCCCTCCATACCATCACTTTATCACATGCTCTCTCTCTCCCTCCATACCATCACTTTATCACATGCTCTCTCCCTCCCTCCATACCATCACTTTATCACATGATCTCTCTCTCTCCCTCCATACCATCACTTTATCACATGCGCTCTCTCTCCCTCCATACCATCACTTTATCACATGCTCTCTCTCTCCCTCCATACCATCACTTTATCACATGCTCTCTCTCTCCCTCCATACCATCACTTTATCACATGCTCTCTCTCCCTCCCTCCATACCATCACTTTATCACATGCTCTCTCTCTCCCTCCATACCATCACTTTATCACATGCTCTCTCTCCCTCCCTCCATACCATCACTTTATCACATGCTCTCTCCCTCCCTCCATACCATCACTTTATCACATGCTCTCTCTCCCTCCCTCCATACCATCACTTTATCACATGCTCTCTCTCTCCCTCCATACCATCACTTTATCACATGCTCTCTCTCTCCCTCCATACCATCACTTTATCACATGCTCTCTCTCTCCCTCCATACCATCACTTTATCACATGATCTCTCTCTCCCTCCATACCATCACTTTATCACATGCTCTCTCTCTCCCTCCATACCATCACTTTATCACATGCTCTCTTTCTCCCTCCATACCATCACTTTATCACATGATCTCTCTCTCCCTCCATACCATCACTTTATCACATGCTCTCTCTCTCCCTCCATACCATCACTTTATCACATGCTCTCTCCCTCCCTCCATACCATCACTTTATCACATGATCTCTCTCTCTCCCTCCATACCATCACTTTATCACATGCTCTCTCTCTCCCTCCATACCATCACTTTATCACATGCTCTCTCTCTCCCTCCATACCATCACTTTATCACATGCTCTCTCTCTCCCTCCATACCATCACTTTATCACATGCTCTCTCTCCCTCCCTCCATACCATCACTTTATCACATGCTCTCTCTCCTCCCTCCATACCATCACTTTATCACATGATCTCTCTCTCTCCCTCCATACCATCACTTTATCACATGCTCTCTCTCTCCCTCCATACCATCACTTTATCACATGCTCTCTCTCTCCCTCCATACCATCACTTTATCACATGCTCTCTCTCTCCCTCCATACCATCACTTTATCACATGCTCTCTCTCCCTCCCTCCATACCATCACTTTATCACATGCTCTCTCTCTCCCTCCATACCATCACTTTATCACATGCTCTCTCTCCCTCCCTCCATACCATCACTTTATCACATGCTCTCTCCCTCCCTCCATACCATCACTTTATCACATGATCTCTCTCTCTCTCCATACCATCACTTTATCACATGCTCTCTCTCTCCCTCCATACCATCACTTTATCACATGCTCTCTCTCTCTCTCCATACCATCACTTTATCACATGCTCTCTCTCTCCCTCCATACCATCACTTTATCACATGCTCTCTCTCTCCCTCCATACCATCACTTTATCACATGCTCTCTCTCTCCCTCCATACCATCACTTTATCACATGCTCTCTTTCTCCCTCCATACCATCACTTTATCACATGCTCTCTCTCCCTCCCTCCATACCATCACTTTATCACATGCTCTCTCCCTCCATACCATCACTTTATCACATGCTCTCTCTCCCTCCCTCCATACCATCACTTTATCACATGATCTCTCTCTCCCTCCATACCATCACTTTATCACATGCTCTCTCCCTCCCTCCATACCATCACTTTATCACATGCTCTCTTCTCCCTCCATACCATCACTTTATCACATGCTCTCTTTCTCCCTCCATACCATCACTTTATCACATGCTCTCTCTCCCTCCCTCCATACCATCACTTTATCACATGCTCTCTCTCTCCCTCCATACCATCACTTTATCACATGCTCTCTTTCTCCCTCCATACCATCACTTTATCACATGCTCTCTCTCCCTCCCTCCATACCATCACTTTATCACATGCTCTCTCTCTCCCTCCATACCATCACTTTATCACATGCTCTCTTTCTCCCTCCATACCATCACTTTATCACATGCTCTCTCTCCCTCCCTCCATACCATCACTTTATCACATGCTCTCTCTCTCCCTCCATACCATCACTTTATCACATGCTCTCTCTCTCCCTCCATACCATCACTTTATCACATGCTCTCTCTCTCCCTCCATACCATCACTTTATCACATGCTCTCTCTCTCCCTCCATACCATCACTTTATCACATGATCTCTCTCTCCCTCCATACCATCACTTTATCACATGCTCTCTCTCTCCCTCCATACCATCACTTTATCACATGCTCTCTTTCTCCCTCCATACCATCACTTTATCACATGCTCTCTTTCTCCCTCCATACCATCACTTTATCACATGATCTCTCTCTCCCTCCATACCATCACTTTATCACATGCTCTCTCTCTCCCTCCATACCATCACTTTATCACATGCTCTCTCCTCCCTCCATACCATCACTTTATCACATGATCTCTCTCTCCCTCCATACCATCACTTTATCACATGCTCTCTCTCTCCCTCCATACCATCACTTTATCACATGCTCTCTCTCTCCCTCCATACCATCACTTTATCACATGCTCTCTCTCTCCCTCCATACCATCACTTTATCACATGCTCTCTCTCCCTCCCTCCATACCATCACTTTATCACATGCTCTCTCTCTCCCTCCATACCATCACTTTATCACATGCTCTCTCTCCCTCCCTCCATACCATCACTTTATCACATGCTCTCTCCCTCCCTCCATACCATCACTTTATCACATGCTCTCTCTCCCTCCCTCCATACCATCACTTTATCACATGATCTCTCTCTCTCTCCATACCATCACTTTATCACATGCTCTCTCTCTCCCTCCATACCATCACTTTATCACATGCTCTCTCTCCCTCCCTCCATACCATCACTTTATCACATGCTCTCTCTCTCCCTCCATACCATCACTTTATCACATGCTCTCTCTCTCCCTCCATACCATCACTTTATCACATGATCTCTCTCTCTCTCCATACCATCACTTTATCACATGCTCTCTCTCTCCCTCCATACCATCACTTTATCACATGCTCTCTCTCTCCCTCCATACCATCACTTTATCACATGATCTCTCTCTCCCTCCATACCATCACTTTATCACATGCTCTCTCTCTCCCTCCATACCATCACTTTATCACATGCTCTCTTTCTCCCTCCATACCATCACTTTATCACATGATCTCTCTCTCCCTCCATACCATCACTTTATCACATGCTCTCTCTCTCCCTCCATACCATCACTTTATCACATGCTCTCTCCCTCCCTCCATACCATCACTTTATCACATGATCTCTCTCTCTCCCTCCATACCATCACTTTATCACATGCGCTCTCTCTCCCTCCATACCATCACTTTATCACATGCTCTCTCTCTCCCTCCATACCATCACTTTATCACATGCTCTCTCTCTCCCTCCATACCATCACTTTATCACATGCTCTCTCTCCCTCCCTCCATACCATCACTTTATCACATGCTCTCTCTCTCCCTCCATACCATCACTTTATCACATGCTCTCTCTCCCTCCCTCCATACCATCACTTTATCACATGCTCTCTCCTCCCTCCATACCATCACTTTATCACATGCTCTCTCTCCCTCCCTCCATACCATCACTTTATCACATGCTCTCTCTCTCCCTCCATACCATCACTTTATCACATGCTCTCTCTCTCCCTCCATACCATCACTTTATCACATGCTCTCTCTCTCCCTCCATACCATCACTTTATCACATGATCTCTCTCTCCCTCCATACCATCACTTTATCACATGCTCTCTCTCTCCCTCCATACCATCACTTTATCACATGCTCTCTTTCTCCCTCCATACCATCACTTTATCACATGATCTCTCTCTCCCTCCATACCATCACTTTATCACATGCTCTCTCTCTCCCTCCATACCATCACTTTATCACATGCTCTCTCCCTCCCTCCATACCATCACTTTATCACATGATCTCTCTCTCTCCCTCCATACCATCACTTTATCACATGCTCTCTCTCTCCCTCCATACCATCACTTTATCACATGCTCTCTCTCTCCCTCCATACCATCACTTTATCACATGCTCTCTCTCTCCCTCCATACCATCACTTTATCACATGCTCTCTCTCCCTCCCTCCATACCATCACTTTATCACATGCTCTCTCCCTCCCTCCATACCATCACTTTATCACATGATCTCTCTCTCTCCCTCCATACCATCACTTTATCACATGCTCTCTCTCTCCCTCCATACCATCACTTTATCACATGCTCTCTCTCTCCCTCCATACCATCACTTTATCACATGCTCTCTCTCTCCCTCCATACCATCACTTTATCACATGCTCTCTCTCCCTCCCTCCATACCATCACTTTATCACATGCTCTCTCTCTCCCTCCATACCATCACTTTATCACATGCTCTCTCTCCCTCCCTCCATACCATCACTTTATCACATGCTCTCTCCCTCCCTCCATACCATCACTTTATCACATGATCTCTCTCTCTCTCCATACCATCACTTTATCACATGCTCTCTCTCTCCCTCCATACCATCACTTTATCACATGCTCTCTCTCTCTCTCCATACCATCACTTTATCACATGCTCTCTCTCTCCCTCCATACCATCACTTTATCACATGCTCTCTCTCTCCCTCCATACCATCACTTTATCACATGCTCTCTCTCTCCCTCCATACCATCACTTTATCACATGATCTCTCTCTCCCTCCATACCATCACTTTATCACATGCTCTCTCTCTCTCCCTCCATACCATCACTTTATCACATGCTCTCTCTCTCCCTCCATACCATCACTTTATCACATGATCTCTCTCTCCCTCCATACCATCACTTTATCACATGCTCTCTCTCTCTCCCTCCATACCATCACTTTATCACATGCTCTCTCTCTCCCTCCATACTACGGGTGCTCCGATCCGGCTAAGCCATGATCCGATCCGATTCCGATTCCTGGGGTCACGATCCGATTCCAGAATCGATTCTCGATTCCAACGATTCTCGATTCCAGAATCGAGAATCAATTCTCAATTATGTAGTTTTATATCGCAATAACACACAAAGGTAAATCTAAGACAAAAAATGACAAATGTATTAATGCTGAACTTCAAATTCAACTTCTGAAGTATTACAGTCAGGGCCTAAATTCATTTTGCAAACTAGGGGGGAATTCCCCCCTTATGTTCTTCAGATAAGATGGATTTATAGGCTGGGGGGGATCTGTAGACTTTGAGAAGGATTTATAGATTTTGGGGGGAATACATTAACCAGAGTTAAGAGGTGGTGGCAACGTGGCAGTACAGTACACAAATGACATGAACATTTGGACACTTATTCAGCCGGTATCTTGCATGTTTTTTTGTTTTTTTGTTTACGATTTTAAGAATCGATTCTTGGGAGTTTGGAATCGATCCAGGAATCGTGGCATTAAGAATCGCGATCCTTTCAGAATCGATTTTTTTGGAGCACCCCTACTCCATACCATCACTTTATCACATGCTCTCTCTCTCCCTCCATACCATCACTTTATCACATGCTCTCTCTCTCTGTCTGTCGCTCTCTCTCTCTCTCTCTCTCTCTCTGTCTCTCTGTCTGACTCTCCTCCCTCGCTCCTGCCTTTCATTATCCGGGTCATTACCATATACTCTTTTTGTCCGTTCTCACTTGTTCTCCCTCTCGCCCTCTCGCCCTGCTGTCTCTCACCATCTTTTATGCATACCACGGTACTGCCCCACATGTGTGTCCAGAAGTGTGTGTGTGTGTGTGTGTGTGTGTGTGTGTGTGTGTGTGTGTGTGTGTGTGTGTGTGTGTGTGTGCGTGCGTGCGTGCGTGCGTGTGCGTGTGCGTGTGTGCGTGTGTGTGTGTGCGTGTGTGTGTATGAGAGAGAAAGAGAGAGAGTGTCTGCAGTGGACGAGTTCACCGAGAATGCCCTTTCTACCACCATGTTTTATGCATTGTGGTGTCCTGGCAAAGACGAGTATGAGTGTGTGTCCGTGTGTGCATGTGTGTGTGTGTGTGTGTGTGTGTGTGTGGGGGGGGGGGGGGGGTGCGTGTGTGTGTGTGTGTGTGTGTGTACCCGCCCACTATTAAAGCCTTCAAATTAGCATGAACCATGTCAGGAGAAGCCGAGCCACGTTAACCTTCTCTCTTCACACTCCATCAATCTGTCTGTTCTCCTCCATCTCTCACTCTCTCCATCTCACTCTCTCCATCTCTCACACTCTCTCCCTCTCTCACTCTCACTCTCTCCCTCTCTCTCTCTCTCCATCTCTCACACTCTCTCCCTCTCTCACTCTCACTCTCTCCCTCTCTCTCACTCTCTCCATCTCTCACACTCTCTCCCTCTCTCACTCTCACTCTCTCCCTCTCTCTCACTCTCTCCATCTCTCACACTCTCTCCCTCTCTCACTCTCACTCTCTCCCTCTCTCTCACTCTCTCCATCTCTCACACTCTCTCCCTCTCTCACTCTCACTCTCTCCCTCTCTCTCACTCTCTCCATCTCTCACACTCTCTCCATCTCTCACTCTCTCTCTCTCTCTCTCTCCCTCTCTCTCACTCTCTCCATCTCTCACACTCTCTCCCTCTCTCACTCTCACTCTCTCCCTCTCTCTCACTCTCTCCATCTCTCACACTCTCTCCATCTGTCTCACTCTCTCCATCTCTCACACTCTCCATCTCTCACTCTCTCCCTCTCACACTCTCTCCATCTCTCTCACTCTCTCCATCTCTCACACCCTCTCCATCTCTCCCACTCTCCATCTCTCCTCTCCCTCCTCTTAGGCTGGGTATCGCCACTGATTTCCCGATTCTATACGATTCCGATACACACGGATAAGATACGATTTGATATCGATATTTCAGATACAATACCCATTTTGCTCGGATATGAAAGAGATTCTCAAACAACTAATGCTGTAAATTGTACAAGGAACCCTCTAACCTGGTGCATTATAAATACAGTATATTAACCCATTGATACCTGATGCAGCATTTGCGTGTATATCCCTCATTTGTGTGTGTGTCCCTTTAAGACCGCGAACCGCGGTCTTAAAGGGACACACACACAAATGCTGCATCAGGTATCAATGAGTTAATGTTTACGAGATCTCGTTGCGCTAAGAAGCAAACCAGGCGAGTGTAACGGGGTTAAAGCTTCAAGCATCTACGGGGAAAAGGCATTATGTTAAAACATCGATATTGGGATTTATGAATCGATATCAGTTCCTT
>NC_139640.1:8331244-8348744 GCF_964638095.1 Poromitra crassiceps
AACTTTTGCATTACTTTTAAAAGTCTGCTTCGATTGTCTTATAGAGGGATCAGCCGAGCAGCATTTTGGTCAACAAACCGCTTCACTGGGTGGCAACGGCAATAGAACGCTATGGAGCCCAAGTGACGCGAGGCGTGAGTGTCTGACTAGCCGTCTAACTCAGTTTACATTTTAAAAACTGCGACAGTTCACACAACTTTAACATGACATGCCTATATTATACATCAAACTCTTGAGCTACTTCTGCTCTCACTCAGAATGTCAAAATATAAGCGATGTGATGTATAGTTTTTGAGATATTAACATTTGTTTGGCACAACTCATACTATTAACTGCCGCGGGGTTCCGCATTTCTGGTTCGTCACGCTGATTCGTCCTATTAATGCACGCATTCTTTGAGTGTTGCTGCAGCACAGTGTGGGAAGACATACTGTCAAATTTGATCTGTCATTGTACCTGCATGGTATACTTGAACATTCACTTATTGGGGAGGCTTATTATAGCCTACTCAAAGTCATTAGCTTCTGGAGCTTATAGCCTACTCAAAGTAACTGGTAAATGGCCTGCATTTATATAGCGCCTTTTTCCAAAGCGCTTTACAGTCAGTAGGTACATTCACCCATTCACACACCGATGGCTGCAGGTTACCACGCAGGGTGCTGGCACACCAACAGGAGCAATTTGGGGTTCAGTGTCTTGCCCAAGGACACTTCAACATGCAGACTGGAGGAGCCGGGAATCTAACCACCGACCTCTTTTATCCAAAGCGATTAGTGGACGACCCGCTCTACCTCCTGAGCTACAGCCGTCCCCTAGTCATTAGCTTCTGGAGCTTATAGCCTATAGGCTGCAGCTGCGTGTGGAGCGTTTTTTTTGTTTGTTTGTTTTTTTCAGATTTTTTATCCCATTTTTATCCCCCATTAGTGCAATTTTAATTTATTTATCCTGGTTGCTGCTCCACCCTCTGCCGATCTGGAGAGAGCCCAAACTGGCTCCATGCTTCCTCTGAGACATGGGCAGTTAGCCAGCCGCTTCTTTTCACCTGACAGAGGAAGCTTCACCGGTAGGACATAGCACGTGGGAGGTTCACGCTATTTCAACCAGTTCCCCTCCCTCCGAACAGGCGCCCTTAACGACCAGAGGAGGAACCACATTAGCAACCAGGATATTGCATGTTTTGGTGAAGGGGGTTCCTATATGAAGGAAACCCCCGGGAGGCACAGGGAGAACATGCAAACTCCACACAGAAAGGCCCTTTGTGACGACCCCACCCGGGCGGTGGGCACTCGAGGACATGCGGACGGGCACGCATTCCTTCAGCGCTCACAGCGTCCCAGGTGGGAATCGAACCCAGGACCTTCGAGCTGTGAGGCGACAGCGCTTACCACTGCACCACCGTGCCCCCCTGTGTGGAGCGTTTTTTGCCGGGCTTCTCTCCCCGCCTACAGTAGGTCCGATAATCATAAACTGGATCATCCTCTGAAGTTGTGTGGTATTTTCACGTCCAAAAGTAACTAGTAACTAGCCTACTTAACCCATTGATACCTGATGCAGCATTTGTGTGTGTATCCCTTTAAGACGCGGTTCGCGGTCTTAAAGGGATACACACACAAATGAGGGATATACACGCAAATGCTTCATCAGGTATCAATGGGTTAAAGACCCCCTAAAGTCATGTTTTAAGATGTATACACACAATACCTACTAGGGCTGGGACGGATCACGGATAATCCGTGACCCGTACGGATCAGCCCCCACGGTTCGGCACACGGTTTGGAACGTCGTGGTCCGCGGACCCCCCCCCCCCCCCCCCCGTTTGTTTCATTTAACGTTTAACGTTAGTGTATGAGAACGCCTGCAGCGCAGCCAGACACAGACAGGCATCATCATGGCAAGCACAAGTGAGCTTCCTCATCCCTTCGCTCTAAAGTCTCTCTGAAGGCTGTGGCTAGTGGCTACTAAAGACAGCAAACTTATTTCAACACCTCTGAAAAAGCACAGGAATGCGAGCAGCATGTTGCGCGCTACACAAGATAGCGAGAGCCACAACACGCACACACACACACCCACACACACACACGCGCACACGTTTCACGAACACATATCACCGGACGGTGAAATGTTGCTTTGGACACATAACAACAAAACAACACGTGGGGCCACTGAGTAGCATAACGTAGCATCAACGTTATGTTTCCAGACTCACCCGGTCTGGTCTGACTCTGTACCCGTGTCATGTGACTACGTTAGCACGCAACAGCCAGGAAGTTAGGCGCAGTGCCACCTAAAACAGGAAGTTGGGTTGTTTTGCCTTCAGAGTAAAAGCATAAATTGTGTCATGAGAAAAAAATATTTTTTGAGCTGTGTAGGGCAACAAATGGTTAGAGAAGTATAATAGTATTAAAAATTCAAATCGTAAATCAAAATATGAGAGAAAAAATCTGATATAGCCTATTTTTTTTTTTTTTTTGCTGATCCGAAAAATCCGTGATCCGTGGCTCAAAATCCGTCACACGATCCAATCCGTGGGTTTTCTGATCCGTCCCAGCCCTAATACCTACTTTGAATAAAAATTTGTGTCTGAAGGTTTTTCCCAGAAAAAGAAAGTTTAATTATCTTGTTAAAAGCCTTCAAATGACTTCCTCTCCATCACCTTTTCAGTGAGCACTACTCTTTTCAGAGAGTAACTTTCCACTTTGAGCAGAACAATGTGAATACAGCCTTCGAGTGTCAAACTGCATCATTCATTCTGCACAGTCAAGTTCAAACATCCAACTTTAGGAACAAGAACAAAACTTTTTTACTTTAAGGGGCTCTTTAAATTTGTAATTGAGTTATCAAATTTGAAAAAGTAATTTTGTTCGATGACTAGTTACTGCGACAAGTAGTGGAATGCAGTTAGTTAGGCTACTTAGTAACTAGTTACTAACTCCCAACACGATTCAACACACACAGATGTTGTTAGCACATGCCCCCAATTGAACTCGTCGACACACAGACAGACGCTCAGAATAAAGAAGGTTGACAGAGATCGGGGCAGATGCGCAGGGGGGAGAACAGAGCAGCTTAGCTCTGTCACTGGGAGGCAGGCGGGGTAATGAGTGTGTGACTCTCAGCAGGCGGCGGTGGTGTAGCGTAGCATGTGGCTCAGAGCACACAGAGAAACACTCGTTATACCAAAACCTCCCCTCCGCTTGGCAGGTAGCACTGTTTACCTTTATCCAACTGAATAAAGAGTGGCTCAGCTTAGCATTGGGTTGCGTCCCAGGTGGACGTCTCCATGGTTAATGCATAATGTCTGGGAGATGCCTTCTCATACATACTGTACAGCGTGTATCTGGGTTTTAATGCATGTATGCAAACAGCGAGAGGGCCACAGGAGCAACACCGTCTGTTTGTTAATGAGGAACCTTTCTTGGCCTACAGACTCTCAGGCGCTGGGCTGTGTGTCGTGAATGAGAAAACCTGCAACTTACCTTGAGTCTATCGAGTGCATTTCTTTTTTCGAAAATGTGTTACAGGTGTTATTGAGGAGGACTATAATCGCCTCTTCTGACTTTCTCTATAGTGTCAACCCGTGTGAGTCCTGCGCCGGTTAGATAACCGCTCTATCTGATCGCACACTGTCGAATTATACGAAGGATAGCGGTTTAACTGGAGTGTTGTTGAGATTTTGAACCAATTTATTCAGCTGCTGCACAAGCAGCGCCGGTCGTAATCGGCTTCTCTCCGTCGGCGCGGTCGTTGTTGGAGAGCGTTTTGTTGCACGCCGGCTTCATTGCCAGGCGGCTCGACAAGAATGAGCTGGAAATTGCCGCTGTTCATGTGGGGTCGATGCGTGATGGAGGCATAATGGGACGAGACTAATAATGAGGCTTCTTCCACGGCACCTTTTTGTCTTCCTTTCTACCCCCCCAAAAAACCAGCGGAGAGACGCTGCCAACTCTGCTGCCGTCTGCCAGAGAGAGAAGAGTTTAATCCCCCCTGCTTTACTATAGATACACAGAGAGAGAGAGAGGCAGGGCCGGTTCCACAACAAGATGACTAGGGATGCATCCTAGATAGGAAGGGGTGCACACATGCACGTGCCGCCCGAAAAATTCGACATTTTATTTTACTAAAAATAATGCATTTGACCATAATTTCAGGTAGAATGATACCAGCCAAGCAAGAATATTTCCAAGTGTTTCAAGTGCTTTACTGAAATATTTGGACCCTATAATGATAATACAATTATCTCAACCTTAACACATTCACTGCCAGCCGTTTTTTTTTTACTGTAGGTAGCTTCTGCCAGAGGGTTTTTTTGAGGATTCTGGCTCATTTTACAAGAGCCGAGGATTATTTTCTGCTTGGACTTTGTGAACACAAAGTTCACAAAAGTACTAATAGAATGTGTGCTTTCTCTGTCTAAAAGAGTTAGTTTGTAGAGTTAGTAGTTATGTAGATATTAGCCGTTGAGTACAGCATGGTTTCAGCGTCTGAGACTGAAAGCTGAGATAATCGCAGTTTTGTGAAATTCAATCAAACAGGCAGAACAGTCACTTTAACCATTTATTTTTGGCATCAGTGAGAGATCAGACATCTAAACAATATAGTTCTGAATGCCCTCTCCTTCAAACTCCTCCCTCCGTGGGCGTGTCTGGTGGCTTTCAGCAGCTTTTGTCACAAGCGAGTGTTCTGCTGCTGCTGCTGCTGCTGCGAGTTTGAGCAGCCTCCCTCCCTGGCAGCGAGTGTGGATAGGGCTCACTCGTTTCTTGGGTTTGAGAGCTTTGATGAAGCTTTGTGCGATTCTAGGCTTTATGCTGCGTGTTTCAAAGTGTGTTTTCCACCCAGTCTATTTTTGGAACCCCCCACCGTTGTGCGCCCGTGTGCGCCAGCGTGAAAGCGTTTTCGCCTACAGTATGAGAATGAGGCTCGTTCGTTTCTGGGTTTTCGGTTGAGAAACCCCAAGAAACGGGGTTTCTTTTGCGATTGTGGTCTTATTTATGCTGCGTGTTTCAAAGTGTGTTGCACCCATAATCTATTATGCAAATTTGCAATCCCGCACCGCCAGCAATCAGCGCGAAAGCGTTTTCGCCAATCCATTTTACAGTAGGAGAATGGTTTCATCGCGCGTTCCCCTGCAGTTTTGGCTCGACTTTTTCTAGAATGGAGTGCACTGTCGCCACTTAGTGGGTCGGTGGAATGGGTTGTACACGTTCGGTGGCTCCAATATTTTTATAGGAGACGTGGGGGGCGTTGATCAACGTCCCACCGTCAAATTTTTTTTTTTTTTTTTTTTGACGACTCAACTCGTCATTGGCAGTGAACGTGTTAAAAGGTTACATGTAGGTGCCAAAAAGCCATAAATTCACATCAAAGAACAAAGAAAAACAACAATTATAATTCAAGTTTAAACAGTAAGTGTGCAGCTGCAGCATTCATTTATTTTATTTATTTTACCACTCTTTTCAACTGAGCATGCAGACAATTAAAATAAGGGTGCAATGCATGCTTTTGCACCCCTGTAAAACCGGGCCTGGAGAGAGGTGAGGCTAAAATGGAAGAAACACACTAGTGGTGTTACACATTATCCTCGTCCATAGCTGGACTCCCATCATCCACATAATGACATCTAAACATCTTATTTCCTATTTTTGTTCACCTGTCATGACGTTGTGAGGCCATATTGACTTTTGCCCCGTCTCAGCTGTCGACGGATTGTGAAATGGTCAAAGAAAAATGAAAGCGTAATCCTAACGCGGTGGGGGAAAGACGGGTTGTGTGTCACTAGCGGTGTACCCCAGATGGGCCGGTGTGTATCGACCTCTTTTGCTGGGGAGTGTGTGGTGGCGGAGCACGAAGTAGGCTGAGCCCTGCCTGGAGAAACGGCCGTCACTGATAGTGTCCACAGATCCAGGAGCTGTGACTTTTCTAATTAGGGGAGTTCTTCAGAGCCAACCCAGCCTGGATTAGCTAGCGCATGGCTCCAGGCTAGCTGTTAGCACCAAGTCAGCCCGGCAAACAGCAAAGCCAGGAAGAGGAGAGGAAGGAGAGCAGAGGGAATGTTCTCAGACCTGGGTCAGCAGCGGTTGTAAATAATGTTGTGTAGCCTACTTGTTTTATAGTGCAGAGAACATCAGATGGTGCAATTAGGACAGTTGAGATGTTTTTTTAGAGAATGAAAAGGTAGTTTCCTGCGAGTACTGTGTTTCAACTTTCTAGGACTCTGTGACTTTGTGCCGCCTATAAAACAAACCTTGAAAATCCCTCGCGTACTCGAGTACTGTTTGAGTACTCAAGTACGCGAGTACTGTTTGGTTCACATCTGAACAACACACAACATTGATGTTGTGTCTCCACCCTGAATGTGGGTGGAGAGATACGTGTATGCACAGTATACTGTACACTAGGGCTGCACGATTAATCGTATTTTCATCGTCATCGCCATATGAAAATGTGCGATGAACACATCGCAAAAGTCACGTGTTATCGCAAAAAATAATAATAATAATAATACAGTGCACCTCAACGCAACATGCAAGATACCCGCTGAATAAGTGTCCAAATGTTCATGTCATTCTGGCCAATACTCCACTTCTGTTATAACATTTCAGTCTGGAATATAGAATATCTTTCAATAATCGTTATGACTAAAAGGCTAAAAGTAATCTCATGTGTAAGAAATGGCTGTTCTACATTGAAGTAAAAATGTAAATAATTAACTTATTGGTTTTGGATTTTTTTTAGCTTCAAGAGTGCATTTTTGTTCGTGTGACCCTCAACAGAAGAATCCCGTGCCACTTACTGATACGTATGCTTAAATTAACACACTCATATTGCAAAATGAATTTAGGCCCTCACTGTAATACTTCAGAAGTTGAATTTGAAGTTCAGCATTAATACATTTGTCATTTTTTGTCTTAGATTTACCTTTGTGTGTTATTGCAATACAAAACTACATAATTGAGAATCGATTCTAGATTCTGGAATCGAGAATCGTTGGAATCGAGAATCAATTCTGGAATCGGATCGTGACCCCAGGAATCGGATCGGATCGTGGCTTAGCCGGATCGGAGCACCCCTACCCATTAATATTTTTGTTTATAGCATTTATTTATTTATCGCAGGTCATATCGTCATCGCAATATTGAACAGTGTTATCGCACATCGCAGCTTTTCCTCATATCGTGCAGCCCTACTGTACATCCAGTACATGTAATCAGACACGGCAAATGTGAGCGAGTTCACATCTAAATTTAAAAGCACATTAATATGTACATGTTCACTTCGTCTCCAGCCCCCCGGGGGCAGCACTCATTCCATTTATCTGTACCTTTCAGATATGCACACCCACCTTCACACAGCGCCAACTAATAAACCCCCAAGACCTACGCCTACACACACACGCACACACACACACACACACACATACACACGCTTACACACTTTACACACACACACACACACGCTTACACACACACACACACACACACACACGCACACGCTTACACACTTTACACACACACACACACACACACGCTTACACACTTTACACACACACACACGCTTACACACTTTACACACACACACACACACACACACACACAGACACGCTTACACACTTTACACTTTACACACACACACACTTTACACACACACACACACACACACACACACACACACACACACACACTTTACACACACATGCTTCCCAACCCACTCACCCGTCTCACCTCGAGGGAGACATAAGAAATAAATTCGACACTTCCTCTTACCCAAGAAGCCTTAAGGACAAAGATAAATTTAATCTGGGATAAGCCTCCTGATAGAATCTCTGCATTAGCCCGCTGCTACTGGTTCACAGCTACCCCATCAACCCCATCAACCCCTACCTCCCACACCTGCATGGTTCACAGCTACCCCATCAACCCCTACCTCCCACACCTGGTTCACAGCTGCCCCATCAACCCCTACCTCCCACACCTAGACCGTTTCTCAATACCAAGAATGCATTCTTGTTCTTGGGTTCTTGGGGAGAACGTTCTTGCTAGTCGTTCTTGGAAGAATGAACTTGCTCGGTCACAAGCACACATGACGCTGTTGGCAGTTTGAGACGATGCGTTCTTGAGGGTATTGCGCAATACCAGCACAGAGGCCGCCTGCAGTACTACACAAATAAAAAGCTCAGCTGATGTAGATGCAGCCAATTGTGCTCTGGAGCTTTTTTGCTATTTTTCGCCAATACATGTTGGTAAAGTGGCACTTATTGAAACCTACTACCCTGCTTGTAGGCATCAAAAGTCATCAGAAATTAATTCAGTGATGAAATAAAACTTTAAATTGTAAAAAAAAACTTCCCGGAGCTTATGGCGTCTTCTCTGCTGCGTTCTGCCTCTGCTTATGCAGAAATGCATGCTGGGATATCTGCCTTGCCAAGTTGACACAAGTCACCACCCAGATCATCCTCAGTAAAGTGGGCGTGTCGAGAACACATCAGGGAATTTTAAGCGTTCTTGGCGAAATGTGAACTTTGTATTGGAACAGTACTGATTTACATTACGTTACATTACGTCATTTGGCAGACGCTTTTGTCCAAAGCGACTTACAAAAAACATCTGTTTTATACTCCCTGGAGTGCACATAGAAAACATTATTGAGGTGATTTATGTGAAAACTATCAGATGAATATGTTTTAGTTATGATTGATAATAGAAATTTCCCAAAAATAAATTAATTACAGTATCAATACCTCAATATATAAAATAAAATGATAAGAAATCCAAACGGAGATACCTGTTTTTGCAAATGAACTCTTCATATATATATATATATATATATATATATATATATATATATATATATATATATATATCCGTTCCTCTCCCTTGTCAGAGTTTTATAATAGCGTCAGTATTAAATGCTGGCGCGACCTCCTCTGCATACTGAAGCAGGCAGGGATCCTTGTAAGGCTGGTTTTGAGTGCTTAATATTTTCAGCACGCCGCTGACTTAAGCCCCTTAAGTGCTTTGGCAACACTTATTCCACGGTGGCACCAGTGAAGCCCATTAAAAATGTGACTTGGATATGTGAGGGAGAAAAGTGAAAGAAAAGGAAAAGAAAAAGGCAGAGAGCGGAGGATATGGGACATCATTTAACCATCCTCTCCCTTCCTAACTTCCTTCCTTCCGCACACACTGTGACAAAAACAAATACACCCATCAGGGGGTTTTCTCATGCAGGGACCTCGAAGACAGACAAAGAGACAGACACACACACACACACACACACACACACACACACACACACACACACACACACACACACACACACACACACACACATTATTAGATGATGTAATAATTCATGATGTGTGTGTTCCGTCTTGTTTTTCTTTGACTGTAATTGTGTCCTTTGATGCTCTTTAAGCATTTAGCGATGACCCTGTTTTCGTTGGTAAATAATAATAATAGGGGAAACAGCAGGTTTCAAATTGAACGCGTTAGTGTTGTTTGTGAGCGCAGCTTGTGACAGATTAGGACGATCGTTTATGATTCATATCAATTGATTGAGAACACAAACTCTGTTATTATGAGAGCAGCAAAAACTATGCTGCCGTTCACATTTTAACAGGCCAATGAAAGTCACACAGCAGAATGGAGTGTCGCTGGGTCTCCACCGCCGGTGTCGCGTTGCTTTACTGCCTGCGAGCAGTAATAATAGTACAATGTGGAGGAAATGTCAGTTGGAGGAAAGGAACTGTACTGTGTTTTGTGTGTTTCTACATGTGTTCGTTCATTAGCGACACGTTTAGTATAAAGTATACAGTAGGGTGCAGATTAGGGCAGTGCAATTCATCACATTTTTATTATTAATCATTTTATCATTATAATTTTGGCTTCCCACAATTACGAAAACAAGATAATCGAGTCAAAACATTTTTTTTAATATATATTATTTATTTTAGTTAGCCTATTTATTTATGCTTTTCTCATGCATCCCTTTATTTTTCAGTTCACTTAAAAAAAAAAACATAATTAAAAACACAAGTGTTTTCAAGTTCACTAAATGCAGGATGCTGCCAAAGTCAGTCATTACATTAAATAATTGTGATTTCAATATCAGTCGAAAATAATCGTGATTATCCCACGCACATCTCTTACAAGCACAATAAGCACTTGATGTGGCTGATAGCACAACGCTGTAACATTGAAATGTTGATATATATATATTATTTTGTTTTTGTCTTGTTTTGTTCTGTTTTGTCTGAGCCTGTTTTTGTTCTGAAAATTGTAAAAAAAAAATAATAATAATAATAATCGTGATTATGATTTTTGCCATAGTCGAGCAGCCCTAGTGCAGATAGCATTTATTATTGAGCCCATTTCACACTGACATCAGCCACATGCAGTCCTAGTCAAATCACATGCTAACTCCTGCATCCGTCTCAAATGACAGACGAACAACCCTCATAACCCGGCACGCACACGCTGACACACAGCAGCAGCCAGCCAGGCGCATCCCCGCAGCTATAAAACCACCCATTGAACATAAAGAGGCACTATGATGCCTCTGTGCATGCCTGCTTGGATCAATTAATGGGCTAGATGGTGAAAGGGGCCTGGGCACCAACCAGGCAGGTCCTAACAGACAGCCAACTATACACTCTGTAGCTCAGTAGACACTAGACAGTGGGATGGTCACACACACACACACACACACACACACACACACACAACACACACACACACACACACACACACACAGCATACACACACACACACACACACACACACACAACATACACACACCACCACTGTTTGCTGACCTGAAAGACAACCATTGTCGCTGCAACCATCCCCCCCCCCCCACACACACACATCCCTAACCTTCACAAAATACTATGCTAAATATGTAGCATCCCCCGACTAACACACACACACACACACACACACACACACACACACACACACACACACACAAGGGGGGAGGGATGAGGCCAGGGTTATATAAACAAGTGGCAGACGAGGAGACGGGCGAGACAGATGTGATCGACACACCGGATGCCATGTTGGGATTACGGCGATTTGCATAGAACAGCAGGAACGAAGAAGAGACGCGAGCGAGCGAGGGAGAACTAACTCACCGTTACTCTCTATGCTTTGACTTCTTCTGAGGAGCTAAGGAACAGGAGAGAGACTGGATAAACTGCACACAATTTGAGGAGATCAATTTGGAGTAGACTTTGTTGCCACACCAGGTCGCAGACCTGCCACACCCCCCCAACACAGAGTCATCTTCTCAGTGTCGGCCAGTTGGAGTGGGTACCAGTTGGAGCGGGTACCAGTTGGAGCGGTTGCCAGTGGAGCGGGTACCAGTTGGAGCGGGTACCAGTTGGAGCGGGTACCAGTTGGAGCGGGTACCAGTTGGAGCGGGTACCAGTGGGAGCGGGTACCAGTGGGAGCGAGTACCAGTGGAGAGTGGGTACCAGTTGGAGCGGGTACCAGTGGGAGCAGGGGTGCACGCGGGGGAGAGATTGACGATGGTCCGCTTTCGGCTTTGACCAGACGTGTCAGAGGAGCCGGTAGCCGTTAGAGCTTGGCTTGTGTGTTTTCAGCGGCACCAGACAGCGAGAGTGAGGAGCTCTCTCTCTCTGTGTGTGTGTAGTCCTCTAAAGGCTGATACACCACCCACACTTTATCTACAGGCTGATACACCACCCACACTTTAGTCCATCAGATAGTGCTCAGTGAGGTGTGCAGGCCGTCACGCTTTGTACCCCACTCCAGGAACACACACGCACACACACACACACACACACACACACACACACACACACAGACTATAACACACACACACAGACAATAACACACGAACACAGAGATACACACATAAACACAGCGATACGACACGCTCTCGGGGACACCAACCACGCATTAGGTCTTGCCAATCAGCGGCGCCCCCGCCTGGACTTTGCTGCACATAGATCAGAGTGTGCGCGTGCGTGCGTGTGTATGTGTGTGTGGAGTGTGTATTTGTGTGTGTCTCACACCCCGGCGCTGCTGATTGTACCCAGTGGAGCATGTTGGGGGAAGGAGGAGAGTTGGTTTCTCTGCCGTATAATTATACTGACAGTCTGATAGCTTGTGATCGCTCTGCGGCATCCTGAAATTACCATGTAAAATCAGTGTCCACTTACTCTACCTACCCTGCAGCCTTGTGATATCATAACCAAAGGAGGTTTAGCATTCGAGCGGTTGTTAGAATATGCAAGTTCCAGGGGTAAAACAGTGAAGCGTATAACTGAGTACTAGAAGTGACTGGATGGTGGTTTGACCCCTTTCAGCGCGGGTTAGTGCGCATACGGCAGGCAGCTCCAGTCTCTTTTTCGAATAGAGCATCTTCACTGTCCACCTCAGTGGATTTTATTTAACCCTCTGCTATTTCCAAAATGAGTTTCATTGAGATAATGCCTCCATTCCTGCCGAGCCCAGTTCACTGATAGCTCAAAGGGACGTATCGACTGCAAGAAGAAGTGCTAAAACCCACTCTGACTCATTCAAATTCGATCGGCCTTGTGTGGGAATGAACATTGTCGGGCCTAGCTTTCTCTGTCCTCGAGGTACAGCACAGCAGCAGCAGCGTTAGCGCGCCGTTTTTTTGACGGAGTCGCTCAGATATTCAGTCGACATCAGTAGAGAAAGTTGCCTGGCTTTGGAAAGATAGTTTGGATCTGACTGAAATGGAGTATTATTGATATTTTCTTTGCTTCCTCGGGGCGGCCGTGTGGTTTAGCTGTTTGACCTGCAAGGAGACAAGCGGTCTATCACATTGATTTGTGGATGTGCTTAATTGTGTGGCTGGCTGTTGTTGTTGTTGGAGTTAGCTGTTACCGTAGCGCTTAAGAGTTTGACACTGCAGTGTTACAGCTGGGCTGTTTAGCGGCGAGCTAATTAGCTCGCTGCTCATAGGGCTAATTACGTATAGCTGCTGTTAGCGAGTGCGCCGTAAGCCCTGTTTCGGTCACATTTCCGTGTTGCTTTTTCTGGGTTTATCGATGTGTTGTTGGGCTTTGGGCTGTGGGGGAGGCTCAAAGACGTAGCCTAGCAGTGTTTGTAGCTGCACCGTCTGTCACGTTCAGACCGCGTGTGTCGTAAACTCTTTGTGAGCAGCACCAGGTGCTCAGGTCAACAGTGGAACTTTCTGTTGGTCAAAGGCAAAGCTCATCTCAGTGCATTTGTGATAGGGTGTCTAAAATGCTAGCTCTGTTAGCGCTCTGAGCTCTGGGCCAAAACCTCTGTGCGTTACTGTATGTGCCGGGCCCGGCTACAATGCAGCTCTATGTGGCGTGGCAATTAATGCGAGTCGTTTGTTTGTATGCAGAGCCGTGTAGATAGAAGAGTCGCGACATCTCCATTCACTCCAATGGACCAGTTTTTTACTCTCCAGAGTTCCAGGAAGTAAGGTCCTGGATTAAGCAGCACTGTCGAGTTGCAGCAAAATAGACAGTTTGTGTTGTACTCTGAAAGGGTTTTCACCCCCTTGAATCAAATTGTACATTATCAGCTTTATTTTAGCATTCCATTCCTGGCTGTTCATTGGCTAATGAGTCTCGCATTTTGGTCCTCCGCTGACGCCACTCTCTCTCTAGAGGACACTAGTTTGTGTGTGTTGTGATGCAGTGTAGCTACACACAGGAGTGTTGTCCTCCAATAACACATTCTGTCTGACTACATTGAAGTCAAGCCGGGGACTGTGTAGTCGTAGTGCGTGTGTGCGTGTGTGTGTCTGTGTCTGTGTGTGTCTGTGTGTGTCTGTGTGTGTGTGTGTGTGTGTGTGTGTGTGTGTGTGTCTTGTGTGGAGTAGCTGGGCTGTAGCGGTGCAGGCAGGGTCACAGAGGAGCCATTGATCAAACGCACACGCGCACACACGCGCACACACACATACACACACAGCACCTCAATACACAATGAGGCCTGTCCATGGCGCTGTCCTCTCTGCTGCCCCCCTCTCTCTGCTGGTCCCGCGCAGCTTGGTCCTGCTCCTGCTCCTGCTATGCATCACCCGTAAGTCATGGACGCACGCACGCACGCACACACGCTCCCACGCACACACACACGCACACGCACGCACGCACGCACACACGCACACACGCACACGCACACACACACACACACACGCACACACACACACACACACACACACACACACACAAAAACTTGATCCAAAAACTAAGATGCACACACTCAAAGCCATTTCATATTATACGCATCCAGTATGTGAAAATTTACTGTATGGACAAACTTGTTATCTGAATCCAAACTTCCTCCTCATGTGTATACCTGGCAACTTTATCTTTATTGTTTATTTGAGCAGGGACAATACACAATATATATATTGCACCAGAAATAGCTAAAAGCTAATTTGCATCTGTAGTCCCTGGGACTACTTTTTAATGCGATGCTTGGATCAAAGGGAAAGACTAGCAGAGCCATAACAAAATGCTGTAAATTGATGCAGAATGAGATGTGCTGCACCAGCCAGGGAGGAAGAGATGAGATGAGAGCTACAAATGAATTGTTGGAAAATGCCGGTGATTAAGTTAGAATTGGTAATTAAGAAGGAGAATAGAGAGAATATGAAAATGTGAATGTATGCCCCAGAGGGTGAGAGGAGTGGGGGGAGGAGAGCAGGCAGAGGGAGGAGAGGAGAGGAGGGGAGAGGAGAGGGAGAGGAAGAGGAGAGCAGGAGAGAGGAGAGGAGGGGAGAGGAGAGGAGAGGAGAGGAGAGGGGAGAGGAGAGGAGAGGAAGAGGAGAGGAAGAGGAGAGGAAGAGGAGAGGGGAGGAGGGGAGAGGGGAGAGGAGAGGAGAGGAGAGGAAGAGGAGAGGGGGGAGGGGGGAGGGAAGAGGAGGAGAGGAGAGGAGAGGAGAGGGGGAGCGATGGAGACATGAAGGACTTGAAGGCAAACGGGGCTGAAGTGGAAACAGAGAGAGAGATCCTCTAGTGGCTGGAGCCTTTTTGCAGCGGTTCTTCTCTGAAGAGCTGAAAGAAAGAAAGAAAGAAAGTTGGGCCTAACAGTGAGAGAGAGCTGTATAGTGAAATGCAGAGGTGGTAGAATAGAAAGAGAATGGAGAAAGTGCAGTGTGAGGGGACATTCTGACCAAAAGTGTTTTTGGAGCTGCCAGCATCTTTCTGCAATTAATTCTCTATGTAAGGACGCGCTAGACGTGCTCCTCTTTTAATGAACTCACCTGGTGTTTCAGTGTTGGTGGCGTCTGTTGTTTTTGGAGGAGCGCTGTGGAGCGTTTTAAAGCTGAAAAAAGTTGAACATTAGAGGAAAAGCGCCCTGATCGTCTTTTTCACTCCTCCTACCTTCTCTCCTCCCGAGGGATTTTCAACCTCTGCTGCTGCCAGAATTGGCAATAATCTGGCTTTTATGTTGACAGTGAACAACATCAAACAGACAAAACCAGCAGGCTACCGTCCGTGTGGTCGTTGTGTTCTGATCTGTACTGCACGTGACTACAGGGGAAAACAAACGGAGCAGAAAAGAAACGCTCCGTGCGCTGTGTTTTGTGCACAATGGAAGCGCTCTCAACATGATTTTCATAGCGTTCTGACTGAAAAAGTCGCTTTTGGTCTGAATGTCCCCTGAGAGAGCATTATAGAAAGAGAATGGAGAAAGTGCAGTGTGAGAGAGCATTCTAGAAAGAGACCTGGGGCGACATTACAGAAACTTCCTAAATTCCAAATCCTATCCTAAATGATTGGTAACCATGGTAATTAGAGTTAGGACTTGATTTAGGAAAACACCCATTACAGAACAACAGTTCCTAAGTCAATATTCTCATCCTAATTTAAAATGGGAAAAGCGTATTACAGAAGCGTCCCAACTCCCCAAAATCTTAAAAAAGCTCTCCTAACTTTAAGATGCCAGCTATGCTGTCCTAACTAATTTATGCTATTTTCAACTGGAACAACAGCCATCTTGCATCTGGTTATAATGTATAGCCTATTTATAGCCTACCTACCTACGTTATGGCTGCGCTGTTATTACATTTGCAAAACCAACAAAATGTCAACAGGCGCAATGTATTTGCCGAAAGGCTCGTGCGGGACCCAATTGACGTTTAGCGTTTTGATGACAGAACGCTCGTTAATCGATACAGACCGCCCCGGGACATGATACTGCAGCTAGCCGAGGAGCTGAGACCTGTGTTGGAGAGACCGACTAGGCGACACGGGGCTCTGCTGGTTGTAGTACAACTTACAAATGCACTTCGGTTTTTTGCGAAGGGAGATTTTCAAACTGAAGTGGCCGACATATCCAAAATATCTCAGCCTGCTATGTCACGTAATTTAACTGAGGTAGCAACAGCCATCAGCAATTTGGCTCCTCTGTACATAGTTTCCAAGGGGGGAGGAATGCCTGATGCGGCAGAGACGGTTTCTGCTATTTTAGCCCATTCCCTCTCTTTCACCTCCCGCGTGAGGGTGGCTGAAAACTTTCCAGCCAGCAGGCTACTAGCGCTCCTACTTCCCCCCCGCAAGTTGAGAAAGGAGGAGGTGTCTGTTGCTAGGGTAACAGACAGAAACGTTGATAACCGATGCTGGATGAGTATTTAGGATTTCCTAACAAGACATAGGATTTAGCAAGATAAGATAGGATTCCTAAAGTTAGTTAGGATTTGCTTCTGTAATACGAAATCAGAAAAAAATCCTATCTTAAACTAGTCCTATCCTAACTTAAGACATAAGATAGGGAGTTTCTGTAATGTGGCCCCAGGCCCCAAAGACACGTCCAGGCCGTATAATATAGGGAGGAGGATGAGAGCAGCACAGACACACAGAGACATAGGAAGAGAAGTCTTCATTATAGTCAGTTTCCCGCTGGATGTGTCATTACATTATTAATATCTTACCTGGATAAGCTCAAATGATGTTGTTTATGTTATCAATATCAGTGCAACTTGGAAGCGCTCTCTTACGTTAATGTGACTTTATTCTCATCAGAAACCACTTGGATCTGCTTGTTTAAACAAGCTTGCAGCCTGATAACTCAAATACATTTGATTGATCTGATTCACCTCAGAGGAAGGCAGGATTAAACAAAACCATATCAGAAATACACAGAGCGTCCACCTGTGTGTCTTTTCTGGTATATACCGTAGTCTCCTCGCTGGGGGTGGTGGGTACAGACGGAGGTATAGGGGAGGAATTTCCAGGTTTGAGTGACAGATTGAGGGCGAATGGCATTACGAGAGTTACTCACAAACTAGTTTTAATGCTTTTCCATTTGGTTGCATTTTGTAAAACCCACACAGAGACGTGAAGGGTGGCATTATTATGGTGGTGTCAGTAGGGGTGGGAATCACCAGATGCCCACGATACGATACTAAAACGATACTTGAGTCACGGTACGATAGTATTGCGATATCGCCGATATTGCGATATACTGTATTGAATATTGCGATATATTGAATATTGCGATATATTGAATATTGCGATATTTCGATA
>NC_139640.1:8350447-8367947 GCF_964638095.1 Poromitra crassiceps
GGGGGCAGGGAGAAAGAGTGTGTGTGTGTGTGTGTGTGTGTGTGTGTGTGTGCGTGTGCGTGTGTGTGTGTGTGTGTGTGCGTGCGTGCGTGCGTGTGTGTGTGTGACGGGCATGTACTGAGAGAGAAAAGGAAGAGAGGATGAAAGAGACGTTGAGTGTCAGACAAAAATAGAAAGTGAAAGAGAAGAAGGGGCGGGATGAAGTTAAACAACAGTCGACACCCAATTTATTTCACATTATTTCATCAGAACTCGAGTGTAAAGGCCCACATGCACATGTTTCGTGTAGATGCAGGTGCGTAGGAGGAGGTAATGTCCATAGAGCTGAAACACGTCACGTGACATTTCTTGCCCCAGAAGTGAGTTTCCCATTCATTTTCAATGTTTTATGGTCACTCAGGTGTCACTAACGTGACTATATTTATCACTTTTATAACGCCGGTTTATAATTCGGGTCTGCAGCCGAGTATAACAAAGGAAATGGCAAGCTGCAACAATAAGTCACGTTAAACAGGACCTTGTTCCCACAATTATTTTTTACAGTGGGGCATTCAAAAATAAGGTGGATATGGATTTTTCTAAATGTCTATGGAGAAAATGAACGGGGAACTCTCTTCCGGGGCAAGAGATGTCACGTGACTGTTCAGCTCTATAGGCAAGAGAAGAGAGAATTCCTGCACACTGTCGTTTCACTTGACTTGACCTTTGACCTTATTTCCTCAGGCCTGCTGTGAGTCATTTGGAGACTTGAATGAAATAATAATGCTTTTGAACAGGGCCGCTGTTTTTTGGGGCATTTTTTTGCCATATTTAGAGGAATATCTCATTTTAAATTAACATTAGGATTAAACTGTTGTGATGTAATTATTCAGTATTTTCTGCTTTTCTCACTCATTCAGAGCAAAGAGGGAGATATATAGCATGATGATAATGCTCTATATCTCCCTATTTGCTCTGAATACACCAGTTAACATGACACAGACTTAACATGATAGAAATATTCTCAGCAAACTTCATGACTAAACTAATTATTCTGATGTGAATGGCAATGATTATATCAAGAAACATTGACTCCTCTCTTTGCTGTATAGTGAGAGGTGCATTTTTGAGTAGGCTATTAAAATAGCATGTCAAGTTCACGTTTCTTTATTGCCAGATTAAACAATTCATATTGGTTGTTGGCAGTGTTGGGCACTCATTACTAAAAAAGTAATATATTACCGTAAATTCCGGACTATAAGACGCACCGGTCTATAAGCCGCGGGACCAAAATTGACTATTTTTTTCTTCTATAAGCCGCACCGGTCTATAAGCCGCGGGTGTTTTGATGTTTAATTACCATATGAAAGGGTTCGTGCACAGAGAGGAATGTCGGGAAAGCGATGGCTGTTTGGGGAAGCTCCCATTTATTAACATTTCAACAAAACAAAACAAAAGTCAGGTCACTAATCCCCAGACAAAATCACACAACAATAGGCTATATGTGCAGCAAACCTGTAACCAGAGAAGTCAAGTCACTAATCCTCGTCTTCCTCTTCTTCCTGCGTACTGAAACCACCAAAGTCCTCATCTTCAGTGTCGGAAACGAACAGGTTCAGGGTGGCTTCGTCAACCACTCTCCTCTCTCCTTCATTGTCACTCAAAACCAATGAACTCCTCTTCATCACTGTCGGCATCGAACAGCCTCTGAAGCCTCTGACGGCCCTCAGCGCCAGCTGTGGCGGCGTACCTCTTCATCCCGCAGCAGTCCAGCGTTTTGGAACCCGTTGGTGATTGTGGATGTTTTCACACTCCTATAATATTCCGTGCTGAGACAGTTCCTCCTGCTGCACCGTCCAACGCCTCACCATTGACTCATCGATGCCCAGGTTACGCGCGGCTGCTCTGTTTCCCTCTTTTAATGCGAGATTGACTGCTTTCAACTTGAACGCTGCGTCGTGTGAATTTCTGCGTACCTTCCCCATGGTAAGTGAGAGTGTTGCTTCTACTGCTCGTTCTCATGCTGTCGAGAACGAGCAAAGCTTTTTTTTGGTGAAAGAATCCTCCAGGGCGCTTCTTGTTAACAGTCCGAGTGAGTGGCAGGTCGAACGTCAAAGGCACTTCATCCATATTTATGATCTGCTCCGGTTCGATGGAATATTCCTTGATCTTCCTTTGTGTGAATTCGCCGAAGTTTGTGATTTTCTCCTGGTAGTCGGGGGAGGGAGTTGATGGCAGAGTGGCCGTTTGCTTACCGTAATTACCATATGTAAGTGGTCACGCACAGAGGGGATTGTCGGGAAAGAGATGGCTGTTTGAGGAAGCTCCCATTTACCGTATTACCGTAACATTTCAACAAAACAACATAACACAACACCACCGTTGTTTATTTTTACAGTGCACACAGTGTCCGCGGTGTGGTGAAAAGAGGGCAAGAGAGGAAATTAAAACAGAAGTGGATTTATAGTTAGAAAGAGTGCTAAAAAAGAGAGATTTTATTTGTATTTTTTTTTTTTTTTTTGAAAAAATCCATAGATAAGACGCACCGTTATATAAGCCGCAGGGGCCAAAAAACGGGAAAAAAGCCGCGGCTTATAGTCCGGAATTTACGGTACATATTACTCGTTACTATTTTCAAAAGTAATATTATTACTTTACTTATTACTCCATGCCAAAAGTAATTCGTTAGATACTCGTTATATTACTTTTCCGTTACATTCCACACAAATGGCAATAGGTCTTTTTCACTGCAGCGATTTTGTGTCTAAAAGGCAGGAGGTAACACAGGTGCACCAAGATGTTAATTAGGGCTTCCAACTTCCAGTCCATTTAGGTGTTCCAGTGCTGGAGCCCTAATTAGTTAGTTGGTTGCACCTGTGTATACTCTGTCTTCTAGACACAAATGGCCGTTGTGAAAAAGGCCCATAGCGTTTTTCTCATCAAAATGCAGACTTTGCGGTGCGAATGTGTGAACTACGTAGGTCTATTATGTGCCGTTCCATTTAAACTAATCGCTTTGCCAGAGCACAGCTTCCTACAGAGATGCTTGATGAAGAGCACACCTGGCTCAAAGTGATGACTGACAAGATGCAATCTTTTATCTTCTGTTTTATAGAATGCACTATGCACTGCCAATGCAAACTCAATACGTATAGGCTACATGTTTGCTTAACAAGTTTGTGTCACAAATAACGTTAGCTCTGCAACATTAACATTAACCTGACAATAATAACAGCAATGTTTGATGTCCACCAGCTTGTGAGTTTTTACGTTATCTCTGTATTTGAACAGTTTTCCGGTTTCTGTTGTGCTGTCCTCTCGTCTCGTAACGTTATCGTTAGGAAGTTTGAGCTCGTGTTTTTCACAGTGGAAAGAGTGTTAGTAGCCTACCTGTCCTGGACACCGTTTACATTTGACTTGATGTTCGTGTCACTTTTCTTCCCGACAAAACAAAGTCATGGGAATATATCCGCAGCCACGGATTTTCCTCCTCGGCTCAGCAGGACAGAGAGGGAGGTGTGCCTGCCTGCCTGCCTGCCTGTTGTTGCTCTGAATGTGCTCTGCGGTGACGTCACCTTGTTTTGGGAGCGTTAAAGCCATGCTGCTTGTGATCAGTGAATGCCGACTGCGTGTCGTTTTGCAGCGCAGCAGCATCACAGAATGGACTCAACAAAAGATGTAACGACTAACGTAACGAGCTCGTTTATCTTGAAGTAACTGTAATATTATTACTTATATTCTATAGTAATTCGTTACACTACTCGTTACTTGGAAAAAGTAATATTATTACAGTAACGAGTAACTAGTAACTCGTTACTTCCCAACACTGGTTGTTGGTTGGTTCAACACAACATGTGCGCGCATGCCCGCTTCTTCTCCTTCTCTAGCCTACAAGCATGTCACTTCCTTGATTGTTATTGTTGATAATTCTATTTAAATAGGCTACATTTTCAGTATATCAATAATGCAATCTTTTCCCGAAACATTCCCAAACAAGAAAGGAACATAGTGCACTGCAAAATATTTTTAATTACATTTGTAAAAAAAAAAAAAAAAAAAAAAATCATCTCGCCACTAGGGGGTGCTGCAGCAAGTGCTTTTGAAAGTGTTTTGTCCTCTTAAACTGTCATCTGAGGTGATTTACTCCTAAACCCACGGATTAGAAAACCACGCACACAAATGTGTCATATCTACGTTGATAAAACAAAGAGGGACTTTAAGCCTATTGAGCCAGAGCCATGACACACAGCTTGTCATATATACTGTATAGATGTCATATCCAATAAGCACCTACTGTTAGTCCAAGAGCGTATGTGAAAATGAATAAAAACACATCGCACACTGCAGGGCTCCGTTTGTTTGCCACTGTATGTGAACCATAACCATTGATGAATCACATTAGTGGGTCTAATGCATGATCCAGTGTGTATTTCTGTGACAATATGAAACCTATTCACTCCACAAACATGCTTGTAGAAAAATTATGTTTTTAAATTCTCTATGGAACTCTGTAAGCCGCCGTGGTGTCCCTGTCTGACGTTATCAATATACATACAAATCCGTGTGCACAGTCTGCTAATCCTACATGGGTTTAGGACTCCGTGGCACTGATTACTAATTCGAGGCAGCTGTTGGCACGGAGCCATACGGTGCCCAGTATGGATTTCCACATCAATTATTTTTTTTTTCTTACCAGGTGACCCCTGACCCTGGGGAGCTCTGCAGAGAACAATGTTCTGGGGAGCTCTGCAGAGAACAATGTTATGCTGAACGACGAGTGTAAATTGTGAAATACAGATCACGTTCAGGTCTGTCATTGCTGCCGGGGGTGGTAGTTGTAACTGGCTTGTTATGCACAGTGCAGAACAAACAGTCGGTTCCGTTAATTTGCCACACCGAGTGTTTCTGTTTGCCGTCTCCACCCGTTTATTCGATCGATACCTATCACCGTCCCCCCCCCCCCCCCCCCGATTTTTATCCCCCCTTAGTGCTAATTTTAATTTATTTATCCTGGTTGCTGCTCCACCCTCTGCCGATCTGGGGAGAGCCCAAACTGGCTCCATGCTTCCTCCGAGACATGGGCAGTTAGCCAGCCGCTTCTTTTCACCTGACAGGGGAAGCTTCACCGGTAGGACATAGCACGTGGGAGGTTCACGCTATTCCAATCAGTTCCCCTCCCTCCGAACAGGCGCCCTTAACGACCAGAGGAGGAACCACATTAGCAACCAGGATATTGCATGTTTTGGTGAAGGGGGTTCCTATATGAAGGAAACCCCCGGGAGGCACAGGGAGAACATGCAAACTCCACACAGAAAGGCCATTTTTGACGACCCCACCCGGGCGGTGGGCACTCGAGGACATGTGGACGGGCACGCATTCCTTCAGTGCTCACAGCGTCCCAGGTGGGAATCGAACCAAGGACCTTCGAGCTGTGAGGCGACAGCGCTTACCACTGCACCACCGTACCCCCCCCCACTGTTTGTTTTTTATTCCTGCTTTCATGAACTTTGTTTTCCATATTTCAGCTGTCCTACACTGAGGAAGCTGTGCTACGTTGTGATTGAAAGTCACTGTTCACTGGATGGGAAGAAGAAATGGCTTGCAGTCGCGTTCCATTGGTAAAGGTAAAATATTGCTTTGCTTGGCTGAATCTGATTGGATAAAACACATCAAAAACAAAACGCTGCATGGAGTCCCCCGGTCTTTAAGCCCTGACTGATCTGGAGAGGCCGCCTCCAAGTAAGAAGTTATTACTGTTCACATCTCAAAAGTGTGTTTGATCAGGTGGAACTAGATCCTCTCTGTTCACATCTCAAAAGTGTGTTTGATCAGGTGGAACTAGATCCTCTCTGTTCACATCTGAAAAGTGTGTTTGATCAGGTGGAACTAGATCCTCTCTGATAATATTGCAAAGGAACACTTGATCACAATCAGCAGAATGTCAGCCCAGAACTCTCTCTCCATCCTTCTGTACCTGCTGCCCACCACACCCACTGATACATCCACCTCTCCATCCTTCTGTACCTGCTGCCCACCACACCCACTGATACATCCTCCTGTACCTGCTGCCCACCACACCCACTGATACATCTCTCCATCCTTCTGTACCTGCTGCCCACCACACCCACTGATACATCCACCCATCCAGTGGATAGAGGATCCACCATCCCACATTGACACCATCCATTTCTATACTAGGGTTGGGTGATATGGAAGAAATTATTCAGTACATAATGATAATTGTTTTTACATATCAATATACTTACAGGTATATCATGATATTTTCTCACGTATGTGAAATCGCATGATGAATAAACCAACTGATGTGTCCATTGTTTTTCATTGGTTAAGACCCCCCAATTGTACTTGGCCAATTACCCCTGCTGTCCCGGTTGTTGCTCCACCCCCTCTGCCCGTCTGGGGAGAGTCGTAGACTAGCACATTCTTCCTCTGATACATGTGCAGTCACCAGCAACTTCTTCTCATCTGACAGTGGAGTTTCACCGGTGCAGCGACCGGTTTCACTAGTGCACCCTCCTCCCTGATGGACAGACCTGGTATCTGCCCCACCCTCCTCTCTGATGGACAGACCTGGTATCTGCCCCACCCTCCTCTCTGATGGACACAGACCTGGTATCTGCCCCACCCTCCTCCCTGATGGACACAGACCTGGTATCTCCCCCACCCTCCTCCCTGATGGACAGACCTGGTATCTCCACCACCCTCCTCTCTGATGGACACAGACCTGGTATCTCCACCACCCTCCTCTCTGATGGACACAGACCTGGTATCTCCCCCACCCTCCTCTCTGATGGACACAGACCTGGTATCTCCCCCACCCTCCTCCCTGATGGACACAGACCTGGTATCTCCCCCACCCTCCTCCCTGATGGACACAGACCTGGTATCTCCACCACCCTCCTCCCTGAGGAACACAGACCTGGTATCTCCCTCCACCCTCCTCCCTGAGGAACACAGACCTGGTATCTCCTCCACCCTCCTCTCTGATGGACACAGACCTGGTATCTCCCCCACCCTCCTCCCTGATGGACACAGACCTGGTATCTCCACCAGCCTCCTCTCTGATGGACACAGACCTGGTATCTCCACCACCCTCCTCTCTGATGGACACAGACCTGGTATCTCCTCCCCCCTCCTCCCTGATGGACACACACCTGGTATCTCCCCCACCCTCCTCCCTGATGGACACAGACCTGGTATCTCCTCCACCCTCCTCTCTGATGGACACAGACCTGGTATCTCCCCCACCCTCCTCTCTGATGGACACAGACCTGGTATCTCCCCCACCCTCCTCTCTGATGGACACAGACCTGGTATCTCCCCCACCCTCCTCTCTGATGGACACAGACCTGGTATCTCCCCCACCCTCCTCCCTGATGGACACAGACCTGGTATCTCCCCCACCCTCCTCCCTGATGGACACAGACCTGGTATCTCCCCCACCCTCCTCTCTGATGGACACAGACCTGGTATCTCCCCCACCCTCCTCTCTGATGGACACAGACCTGGTATCTCCCCCACCCTCCTCTCTGATGGACACAGACCTGGTATCTCCCCCACCCTCCTCTCTGATGGACACAGACCTGGTATCTCCTCCACCCTCCTCCCTGATGGACACAGACCTGGTATCTGCCCCACCCTCCTCTCTGATGGACACAGACCTGGTATCTCCCCCACCCTCCTCCCTGATGGACACAGACCTGGTATCTCCCCCACCCTCCTCTCTGATGGACACAGACCTGGTATCTCCCCCACCCTCCTCCCTGATGGACACAGACCTGGTATCTCCCCCACCCTCCTCTCTGATGGACACAGACCTGGTATCTCCCCCACCCTCCTCTCTGATGGACACAGACCTGGTATCTCCCCCACCCTCCTCTCTGATGGACACAGCCCTGGTATCTCCTCCACCCTCCTCTCTGATGGACACAGACCTGGTATCTCCTCCACCCTCCTCTCTGATGGACACAGACCTGGTATCTCCCCCACCCTCCTCCCTGATGGACACAGACCTGGTATCTCCACCACCCTCCTCCCTGATGGACACAGACCTGGTATCTCCACCACCCTCCTCTCTGATGGACACAGACCTGGTATCTCCCCCACCCTCCTCTCTGATGGACACAGACCTGGTATCTCCACCACCCTCCTCTCTGATGGACACAGACCTGGTATCTCCACCACCCTCCTCTCTGATGGACACAGACCTGGTATCTCCACCACCCTCCTCTCTGATGGACACAGACCTGGTATCTCCACCACCCTCCTCTCTGATGGACACAGACCTGGTATCTCCTCCACCCTCCTCTCTGATGGACACAGACCTGGTATCTCCTCCACCCTCCTCCCTGATGGACACAGACCTGGTATCTCCACCACCCTCCTCTCTGATGGACACAGACCTGGTATCTCCCCCACCCTCCTCTCTGATGGACACAGACCTGGTATCTCCACCACCCTCCTCTCTGATGGACACAGACCTGGTATCTCCCCCACCCTCCTCTCTGATGGACACAGACCTGGTATCTCCACCACCCTCCTCTCTGATGGACACAGACCTGGTATCTCCACCACCCTCCTCTCTGATGGACACAGACCTGGTATCTCCTCCACCCTCCTCTCTGATGGACACAGACCTGGTATCTCCACCACCCTCCTCTCTGATGGACACAGACCTGGTATCTCCTCCACCCTCCTCCCTGAGGAACACAGACCTGGTATCTCCTCCACCCTCCTCCCTGATGGACACAGACCTGGTATCTCCTCCACCCTCCTCCCTGATGGACACAGACCTGGTATCTCCACCACCCTCCTCTCTGATGGACACAGACCTGGTATCTCCACCACCCTCCTCCCTGATGGACACAGACCTGGTATCTCCACCACCCTCCTCCCTGAGGAACACAGACCTGGTATCTCCACCACCCTCCTCCCTGAGGAACACAGACCTGGTATCTCCCTCCACCCTCCTCCCTGAGGAACACAGACCTGGTATCTCCCCCACCCTCCTCCCTGAGGGACACAGACCTGGTATCTCCCCCACCCTCCTCCCTGAGGGACACAGACCTGGTATCTCCACCACCCTCCTCCCTGAGGGACACAGACCTGGTATCTCCACCACCCTCCTCTCTGATGGACACAGACCTGGTATCTCCCCCACCCTCCTCCCTGAGGGACACAGACCTGGTATCTCCACCACCCTCCTCTCTGATGGACACAGACCTGGTATCTCCCCCACCCTCCTCCCTGAGGAACACAGACCTGGTATCTCCACCACCCTCCTCCCTGATGGACACAGACCTGGTATCTCCTCCACCCTCCTCTCTGATGGACACAGACCTGGTATCTCCACCACCCTCCTCTCTGAGGAACACAGACCTGGTATCTCCACCACCCTCCTCTCTGAGGAACACAGACCTGGTATCTCGCGGCCGCCTCTGACCCAGCGCAGCGTGGCGGCTGGCTTGCTGCGTGGCGACACGCAGGTGAGTTCCACCTCTCCGCCCTCCACCGCGTCCTGCTTCACCTCCACGCCGGGTATGTCCGGGGGCACGGACACGGACAGCGTCGCCACCTGGTGGTGCGTGGCGTCCGTGTACAGCTGGCAGAAGTAGCCACCCTCGTCCCCCACGCTCACGTTGGTCAGCGTGATGCGCACCAGGCGCGGCGTGAACAACACCATCTGGAAACGGTCATCCTTCAGGGCTGCAGAGGGGAGAGAGGACAGCAGAGGAGGCAGGAGAGACAGAAGGAGAGGGGACAGCAGAGGAGGCAGGAGAGACAGAAGGAGAGGGAGGAGAGGGGACAGCAGAGGAGGCAGGAGAGACAGAAGGAGAGGGAGGAGAGGGGACAGCAGAGGAGGCAGGAGAGACAGAAGGAGAGGGGACAGCAGAGGAGGCAGGAGAGACAGAAGGAGAGGGAGGAGAGGGGACAGCAGAGGAGGCAGGAGAGACAGAAGGAGAGGGGACAGCAGAGGAGGCAGGAGAGACAGAAGGAGAGGGAGGAGAGGGGACAGCAGAGGAGGCAGGAGAGACAGAAGGAGAGAGGACAGCAGAAGAGGCGGGAGAGACAGAAGGAGAGGGGGGAGAGGGGACAGACATGAGAGAGGAATAAGTGGGGGGGACGATGAGTGGAGAAAGACGAAGAAGAGAGAAGAAGAAGTCATTAGTCCTAAGACAAAATTAGGCTACTTTTACATGTACTAAGAGACTCGGGGCCCTATCTTCGCAACGGCGGTAATTTTGCATTAGCACCCGTTTTCTAGTTAAGCAACGTAGACAGAGACAGAGAATTGAGTCTAGTGTGAAGGAAAAGTAAAAAAAATAAAAAAAGGAGTAAAGGATGAGCCAAAAACATCAGAAAAAACAACAACTAAAATGTGCCCACATTTTTTCCTGTAGGTCAATAAGAAATTAATTTTGGTCCCATGTGCCAACAGAGCATTACGATTCTGTTTAATTGAATACATTACACACACATACATGCGTGCATGCAGTGCATGCACACACGCACGCACACACACACACACACACACACACGCGCGCGCGCGCGCACACACACGCGCGCAGACCCACTCTCTGCCTGAGGAGCCTAGGCTGGCAAAATGAATCAACTGTCATACTTGAAACTACTTGTTATAACACATTTTTACTTGCCAGTAGTCTGTTTTTAATTAATCTACGGCAATTTTTTTAACTAATTTGTTTTCTATTTGCTGTTTTTCTTTGGGATGTGAAGCTTTTTGTAACTTCTATGAAAATGCTTCTGATTATGTCTGTTACACACACACACACACACACGCACACGCACACATACACATACACACACACACACACACACACACACACACACACACACACACACACACACACACACGCACACGCACACACACACACACACGCACACTCACACGCATGCACGCCTCACCTCAGTGGAAAATGTTCCAGAGAGGAGACTTGCAATGGAGGCTTTAGATCAGGGGTGGGCAATTATTTTTCATGGGGGGCCACATGAGAAACCCAGATTGTTGCCGGGGGCCGAACAAATATTGTCATGCCGTAACCCAGGAACTGTGATGATAGAGAGGACCACAAAAAATGTCCTCGCTACCAGAGGGCCAGATTTTGCTGAGGGTTGGGGGCCGAACGGCGCCGGCGCAACATTTTTTGGGGCATTTGAAGCCAGGTTTAGAGGAATAACTCATTTTAATGAAATAAGATTAGAGCTGGGAAGCACAAACTGTTTTTTAATGCATTTTGTTGGTGGTATAAACACAAGACAGCCAAATCCAACAATTTCGAAAATCCCATCTCTTGCCACCAGGGGGTGCTGCAGCACCCTCAGTACCCACCATTAGGCCTCTGTTCTGTTTGCTTGGTTGACTTCTTTAGGAAGTGTTCTCTGTGTCAGGTTCCATAGTATACTCACATCCCGTTTACAAAGAAAGCCCCAAGGATCTAATCTAATGAATGGATTAGGTCTAGGAAAGATGGTGATATGTGGTTTGGGGTGTAGTTTAGGTTTTGAATAGTCTTGTTAAAGCTAGACGAAAGATTGATTTGGCCTAATAGGAAACAATAAGAGAACTCCTCGCACTGGAAAACACTTGGGCTTCTGTTAGTGCTGAGCAGGTAGGAGTTGGAGCTGGTTGACAGCATTTTGTGTTGTGTTTCGGGGTTGGTTTTAAGTGCTTTATTTCGGCTTGTTTCTCAGTCCCTCCAGGAGTTTTTTTGTGATTATTGCGATCATAAATGCTTGATTTCGCGGCGGCTTTTCTCAAAATTTGCGATGCAATTTGCGACATTTTATGTGATTTCTTGTGGTAAAATTGCGGGAACTGGCAAAAATTGCGGAGTTGCGGCAAAAAATGCGATTTTATTTTTTTAATTTTAATTAAATTTGTTCTTTTCCTCCCTTCATTGTTTCTCTTCTCCTTTCTTCCTCATCCTCAATAATGCTATTATCACTTTGCCTTTTCTCATACTTTTTGCTTAGTGCTTCATATTTTTCCTCTTATCCTTATTTCCTCTTCATGCCTTCCTTGTCCTCCTCATCCCTTGTTCCTTGATAAATATTCAAACTACTAGACCCTAAGCTAAATATGCCACCTGTGTGTGTGTGTCTGTGTGTGTGTGCGTGTCTCAAATGCTTCGCGCTAGCAAAGTGGCTGTCCAGTGACGATTTCCGTTTGTGTTCCTCCACGACAGTGTTGCACGGAGTGCAAAATAGTTTGCCTCCACTTTCATGCAAAACATTTGGTAATTGTTTTGCGCTTATTTTTGTTGGCAAATGTGAGGGGTTTGCGTTACGTCCCCTACTCTCGTCACTTCTTATTGTTGTCCCTCGTTCCCACAGCAACCAGGCAAGATGACAGCGCACACATATCTCAAACCCAGGTAAAGATGCGGCATTTTACTCACTTTTTTGCGGTGAAATCGCGAGAATTTTGAAAAATTGCAAGCCCCCGCAAATATCGCAGAGTTTGGTTGAATTTGCATTCATTATTGCGATCGCAAAATCGCAATTTCCTAGAGGGACTGGTTTCTTTGTTTTTCTCTGTGCCTGTTTGTGTGATCTGGTTGTATTAAATGTGCTGTCAATGGAAAGTCAACTGATAAATCAACACGGAGGTGATCAGTGTGGAGGGGAACTGCCGTTTTTATTTGGAAAACGGAAAAGAAACTGACCATGACGCTGGGCACTTCCCTTATTCGGTCAATAAAACGGATGTAAAACTCAAAACCAACTAAACAAATAGAATAGAATACATGAACATGTTGCATGTTGTAAGTATTGAAGTCCAGAAGAGAGAAGCAGGAGCCATTTAAGGAGAAATGGTACATTTTCAACTTTGAAATCAGTTGGGATTCCTCTGCCCCAGGACCGCTCTGCATGATGGAGATAGAGGAGGCTGGTCAGCTCTATCTCCATAGCCGGTAACACCATTTCATTTGTGAGGTCACTCCAATGGAGCGCTCTGCAGAGAAAACGTTGGCGTCATCGAGGCTCTGAGCAACCCCAGACGACTTTCTGCTTTGGAATTGATACTGTAGTTGTAACTGCTGTAATCTGATGCTCAGTTTGATATAAGAAGTTCAGAGAGTTTATAAAGTCAGTCTTGATGGAGCCGCTCCGGGCTACATTGATACAACAGAACAGATGTCTTGCTTCGCTCATTTCCAGCTTTGAGAGCGAGTCGCTCATTTTGCTCAGCCCTGATTGGACGATTCTACACCAGCCCTGATTGGACGATTCTACACCAGCCCTGATTGGACGATTCTACACCAGGATTTATCTGTCCGTTCTCTTATAACTGCCTCTGCTTTATTCCTCTGTAGTCCTTTCCTCATGTAATTCCTGCCTGGTGTTTTGATTGTTCATCATGTTAATCATTATTGTTCTATTTTTCTGCGAAGCACGTAGCAACTCTGTTTTGAAAAGGGCTATGCAAATAAAGTTTATTATTGTTATTAAAAATTGATGATAGGAAAGCTATTAATCTGAGTGGGACTGCCCTTTGAGTCAGTGAGAACCTGACTGATTAAATGCTGTAGGCTACACGGGGTGAAAACAATTACCAAAAAAAAATAATAATAATAATAATAATCACAAAAGGTCTATTAGGCCCTTTTCACAGCAGCCAATTTGTGTTTAAAGCCAGGAAGTAACACAGGTGCAAGCAAAACATCAATGAGGGCCCCAACGGTGGAACACCTAAAAGAATTGGAAGTTAGAAACCCTCATTAATGCTCTGCCGGCACCTGTGTTACTTCCTGCCTTTTAGACACAAAATGGCTGCTGTGAAAAAGGTCTTCTACTGCAGGCCAGATGCCTGACAGACGAGCCACTGCAATCACTACTCCCACCTCACCACCAACCCCCTGAGTGAACACTACCCCCACCTCACCACCACCCCCCTGAGTGAACACTACCCCCACCTCACTACCACCCACCTGAGTGAACACTACCTCCACCTCACCACCACCCTCCTGAGTGAACACTACCTCCACCTCACCACCACCCTCCTGAGTGAACACTACCTCCACCTCACCACCACCCTCCTGAGTGAACACTACCTCCACCTCACCACCAACCCCCTGAGTGAACACTACCTCCACCTCACCACCACCCCCCTGAGTGAACACTACCCCCACCTCACCACCACCCCCCTGAGTGAACACTACCCCCACCTCACCACCACCCACCTGAGTGAACACCCACCTCACCACCACCCTCCTGAGTGAACACTACCTCCACCTCACCACCACCCCCCTGAGTGAACACTACCTCCACCTCACCACCAACCCCCTGAGTGAACACTACCTCCACCTCACCACCACCCCCCTGAGTGAACACTACCCCCACCTCACCACCACCCCCCTGAGTGAACACTACCCCCACCTCACCACCACCCACCTGAGTGAACACCCACCTCACCACCACCCTCCTGAGTGAACACTACCTCCACCTCACCACCACCCCCCTGAGTGAACACTACCTCCACCTCACCACCAACCCCCTGAGTGAACACTACCTCCACCTCACCACCACCCCCCTGAGTGAACACTACTCCCACCTCACCACCAACCCCCTGAGTGAACACTACTCCCACCTCACCACCACCCCCCTGAGTGAACACTACCTCCACCTCACCACCACCCCCCTGAGTGAACACTACCTCCACCTCACCACCACCCCCCTGAGTGAATAAGGGAGACAGACAGAGAAGCAGTGAGAGCAGGAGGGAACATTTCCTTTTGTTAGAGACAGAGAGCAGAATCGACGGTGAGAAAATGCTGATAATAACAAACAGCACTAATAGAAGTCTGCTGGTGACAGAGGCTCAATGTGCATAGATTCTCATAAAGATCCTCCAGACTCACTCTGTATCGACTTGACTGTGAAATCTCTCTCTCTCTCTCTCTCTCCCTCCCTCTCTCTCTCTCCCTCGCTCTCTCTCTCTCCCTCTTTCTCTCTCTCTCCCTCTCTCCCTCCCTCCCTCTCTCTCTCTCTTCCTCTCTCCCTCTCCCTCTCTCTTTCTCTCTCTTTCTCTCTCTCTCTCTCTCTCTCTCTCTCTCTCTCTCCCTCTCTCCTTTATTCTCACCCTCTCTTTGCTCCTCTATGTTGGCTTTGGCTCAGGCAGGAAACGGCAGACTGCTTCCCTGATGTAACATCTCACAGCATCGTTCATCACAAAACGCACACTAGAGTTAGACACTGGCTCTGTGTGTGTGTGTGTGTGTGTGTGTGTGTGTGTGTGTGTGTGTGTGTGTGTGTGTGTGTGTGTGTGTGTGTGTGTGTGTGTGTGTGTCTGTCAGAGACAGCGAGAGAGTATACTGTATGTATGTGTGTGTGTGTGTGTGTGTGTGTGTGTGTGTGTGTGAGAGAGAGAGAGAGAGAGGGACATAGGGCTAAAGCATGAGATAAATAGACTAATATTGCTCCATAATGCAGCAGGCAGGAAAGATAATATAGATAGAGAGAGAGTGAACTCCAGGAGAGAAAGAGAGTTGTGAGAGAGCGGTACATCTTTTCTCCCCTCTGCACTAAATGGCAACTCAATGTCAGACTTCTGTTCAAGTCCAACTTCACCTTTAATTGTGCCGTCATATTTGCATGGCGAACAGAGTTGGAGGTACTGTAGGGGTCCTGTAGGGGGCGACAGAGAGACACAGACAGACCTGCCAGGGGGGAAAGGGTCCATGTGTCCACTAGCAGATGTTTTGTCCCATGCTCCAGAACCTGAAACGGGCCGTCGTAAGAGGGCTGCAGAGGACCCAGATGAGCGTCGTGTGGATGAACACATACCCCGCTGTCCACATATATCATATCATATCCTATCATATCCTATACCATCATACAGGTTATTACATACTGTATCATTTACCAAATCAGTGGCTGACAGTTTGTGGGAGTCGTAATTTAGCAGCAGTAAAGTGTTTCTACACTTCATTCTGCCCACTGTGTTGAGCCTTTCTGAAGGGCAGTGATATGCAATTACAGTGTTTCAGATCGAAGGATTGCCTTGTCACTGAGTATATACATATATATATACATGTGAGTATATACAGTATATATATATATCTATATATATATAGATATAGATATATATAGTAAAGTAGTGTCTATACTCATATACGTATATATATATACGTATATGAGTATAGACACTATTTTACTATTTTATTATTATCATCATTATTATTATTATTATTATTATTATTATATATTTCTTTACCATGATTTATATCCACCTTATTTTTGAATGCCCCGCTGTAAAAAATAATTGTGGGTACAAGTTCCGGTTTAACGTGACTTATTGTTGCAGCTTGCCATTTCCTTTGTTATACTCTTTGGCTGCAGAGCCGAATTATAAACCGGAAGCTGGAGGACGTTATAAAAGTTATAAATATAGTCGCGTTATAAACAACTAACCAACGCTGGGGGTCCGTATGGAAACAGTGCTACTCGAAATGGTTAAAAGTTAAATCAATTTGGTCATTCAGTGGCGTTTTACTGCCATGTAACATAGCTAGCTAGCTGCTAACATTAGCCACAAGTAGCCTTAAATTAGCCTTAAAGGGATATTTATCGACGAGATTTCTGCCAAGCTGGACCTGATTAGTGATTTGCTCCGTTCGCCCAGACGGGTGTCAAGCTGTCAGCAACAAGGCTGGGAGGATCACACCAGAAGAAAAACGCATAGGCATCATGGCAGGCAGAAATGAGGTGGATAGGAAGTCTTTCAACCACTATAGCACTTTTCACCACATAAGTGCAATTCTTTGTTTGGTTCATTTGTGGAATTAATTAAGAGCAACTGTTGGAACAACTTTGAGTTTGGTAAATAACGCGACGAAGTGGCGAGTGCTGCTTTAAAGTCAGTTTGGAGGAGACGCTTCAGTGCCCACGGCATTAAAGTGGAAACGCAGACACAGTATATTTTTATTATAAATTATGATTCAAACATTTTCACCTGATAATTTTCACATAAATCACGCCAATAATGTGTTTTTTTTATATTCACTCCAGGGAGTATCAAACAGGTGTTCTTTATTCATTTTAATTAACAATGGTATTTCAGTGGTTTTGCAAATGAACTCTGCATTATTTATTTATTTATTTATTTATTTATTTATTTATTTATTTATTTATTTATTTCATTTCATTTCATTTCATTTAATTTCATTTCATTTCATTTATTTCACAGCCTCAAATTGGCATATGGCGGGTTGCAAAATAGCAGATGACAGCCGGGGCAGTCACAGGCATACGATAGGGCTCATGGTCTTGAAAATGGTCTCGCATTGGTCTGGTCTCGGTCTCGGTCTTGGTCTTGGTCTCGGTTTAGGTGGTCTCGACCACAACACACACACACACACACACACACAGACACAGACACACACACAAACACTGATACACACCTCGCGTGCCGTTGAAGAAGAGCGTCTGTCGGCGGGGGTTCTGGATGACCACGATGGAGCCGTCGTAGTTCTGCAGG